>NC_140287.1:9522752-9780252 GCF_964030765.1 Micromesistius poutassou
ACACACACACTTTCCACCAGAACCACCTGACCGCCTGCGCTGTCTCCCGTTCAAGGTCAAACACCCTTTCCACAACCCACACCCAGAGCCGTCGTGGTAGAGAGTCTGGTGATCCCCCCCCCGGGGCAGGGCGTGGTGGAGAGGGGAGGGCTGCGTTCTGTTGTTTTACAGCTACCTCCGCTTCAGGCTCGTGCCGCTCAGTCACGTAGCGGTGAGCACCGCGCCCCCCCGCTGTGCCGTCTCATCTCCACGCAGACACGTCTGCCGCTCGCTCTCGCTCGCTCGCTCTCTCCCTCTTTTTTCTCCCCCTCTCTTTTCTCCCCCTCTCTCTCTCTCCCTCTCTCGCTCTATCACTCTCTTTGTTTCTCTCTCTCTCCTTCTCCTCCCTTTCTCTCTTTCTCTCCCTCTCTTTCTCTCTTTCTCTCCCTCTCTCTCTTTCTATCCATCTCTCTCTCTCTTCCCTCTCTCCCTTTCTCTCTCTCCTCTCTCTGTTTGATGGATTCAGCCATCATACTAGAGCAGTGCTGGTGAATTCCAATGACCTTGTTTGTGAATAGTGTGGGTGTGTGGAGGCGTGGGTTTTTGTGGAGGAGTGTGTGTGCATAATGCTTTTGTGTGTGTGTGTGTGTGTGTGTGTGTGTGTGTCTGTCTGTCTGCATTCTAATCATGTGGTCTCACACGCACTCACACAATTCATAATTTCATCAGATGTATTTCGAAAATGTGTTCTGTTCAGTGTCTTATTATAAAATTATTAATTATTGCGCACCAGATGTGCGTGTGTGTGTGTGTGTGTGTGTGTGTGTGTGTGTGTGTGTGCGTGCGCGTGTGTGCGCGTACGCGCGTGTGTGTGTGTATATGTGTGAGCGGTATGTGTACGTGTGCCTGTGTTTGCGTATGTGTGCATTATGCATACGTGTGTAGAATTACAACAAACAAAAGGACGACCCTGTCACGCTGTCCTGTCCCCTTCCTCCCTCAGTTCTGGAGCTTGTGTGGCAACGCCCTGACCCCGAGACGAGGGGTGTTCGGGAAGACCGGGGACCTCCAGACCATCCTCTGCCTGGCCTGCGCTAAGGACGAGGTCACCTACTCCGGGGCCCTGAACGGGGACATCTACGTGTGGAAGGGGATCAGCCTGCTGAGGACCGTACTCGCCGCCCATGGGGTAAGAGCTGGCCGGTCGGTGGACGGGAGTCGACGTTATTCAGTGGCAGAGTCACACACGGTAGCGCGCGTGTTTACGAGGCCACGCGGTAAACGAGGTCTGTCGTCAAGGAGCTGGGGAGCTGGTCCGACGTGGACATCATTCATATGAATAATGGTTTTGTGCTTTTCTATTTGTGGTTATACATAGCCAATGTCGGATGTGACATCATCTGAATCGTGGTGGTGCGTGTGTGTGCGTGTGTGTGCGTATTTTAAATGTGTTTGTGAGTGCGTGTGCGTGTGCGCTGTGACGTGGAAGCATCCGAGCAGGTTATCCATCCCAGGCGAGAGAGAGAGAGAGGGGAAGAGAGAGAGAGAGAGAGAGAGAGAGAGAGAGAGAGAGAGAGAGAGAGAGAGAGATGTTGTAATCTCAGTGTGACTCAGGCTGGGTCTGCGTTCGCTGCAGCCTCCAGATATTTGCCAGACGGCGAATGTTTTCACCCTCAGACGCAAAACACACACTCACTCACTTATTGTTCCGCTCCCACCCACCCGAGGCGAAGGCTGGCTCCCTTCTGCGGATGTCTTTCCCATAGCCCATGAATCACTGCCCATGTCGGCCAAAACCCATTCTGCAGTCTGTCCTCACTTTGTACTCTCTGTTCAGTGCTGACTGCACCCGGCGTGGTATACAGCTCGTATTCCTGACCTGAGAGCAGCGACCAGCATCGCTGGTCAAACCAGTGCAAGCCTATGCTCAGTAGGAAAAGGATCAGTGTTGTACTACCAGTGGGATTAAATTATATCTATGGGATCAACAGCTGGAGGAGGGGACAGTGGAATGGGGGAGGGTATAGAACCAACACACTACAATCATCCCCCATTCTGGGTTTTGGGACAATGAACTGGAAACATTGTGTGGGTATTGTGAATTATGTTTAAATTATGTGTGTGTGTATACCCTTTTGAGAGTGTGTGTGTGTGTGTGTGTGTGTGTGTGTGTGTGTGTGTGTGTGTCTGTGTGTGTGTCTGTGTGTGTGTCTATGTGTGTGTGTGTGTGTGTGTGTGTGTGTGTGTGTGTGTGTGTGTGTGTATGAGTTGACTGGGTTGTGTTTTGTTAGAATGTGGATCTCTTCTGGTCTCTGTGGCAGCGAGGCCACAGCTCACGGCTCCAGTAGAGAGTTTGCACAGTATTTGTGAAAGCCTTATTAAATAAGATAAAGAGAGGGAGAGGGAGCGGGAGCAAGAGGGAGAGAGGGAGAGGGAGCGAGAGGGAGAGAGGGAGGGAGAAGGAAAGGGAGAGAGGGACAGAGAGTGAGAGAGAGGGAGAGTTAGAGAGAGAGAGAGGGGAAAAGAGAGGGAGAGAGAAAGGGAGAGAGAGATGGGGGGAGAGAGAGAGAGAGAGAGAACCAGTGTAAGTTAGCCTGAGAGCGATGGTCTGTTGACCAAGTTGGGGGTCCACACCTCCCCTGACAACCTGCCCTTTCCTCCCTGCAGTCGGGGATCTTCAGCATGAACGCCTGCGAGGAGGGCTTCGCCACAGGGGGACGGGACGGCTGCGTCCGCCTCTGGGACCTCAACTTCAAACCAATTACTGTCATCGATCTCAGGGAGACGGACCAGGGATACAAAGGTTTGTCCGCTTCCTGCAGACCACAACAAACCAGGAAACAAACAGGAAACAACGAGGCTCAGACCCTGCAGGCTCTTATCGAGCTGGCCTCCAGGACGGCCCGATCCATAAGCGGCTCGCTCCGTCTTCTGTCTGTCTCATTACTAACACAGCTCATTATGTTTCTTTATTATCCGTGTTCTCTCCTCCTCTCGTTGCGCTGTGGCGTGGGACCTGACGGTAGCTAGTCACAGAGGTGGGTAACAGTCGGTGCTGACAGCAGCTATACGTGGTGGTGGTGGTGGTGGTGGAGGTGGATGGTGTCGGACTGGGCGGGTGCTGAGCACAAACACCGACTCAATCTGTTCCTAACGATCGCCGCATCTGCTCCTCCTTTTGTTGGCCCGCTAAGTCCAAACTGTAGCAGATGTGTTTTGCACTAGTGAAATCCTCATGTCCGCTCACCCCGGCTAGGTAGACAATAGAGGCGCCCCCCCCCCCCTCCCCGCTGACCCCAGCTGACATCATGTCTTCGTGCATTACAACATGCCTTTGTACTTTCACATTATGAATATTTATCAGTCTCAACTTTTCCTGTTATTGTGTGTGTGTGTGTGTGTGTGTGTGTGTGTGTGTGTGTGTGTGTGTGTGTGTGCGTGTGCTTGTGTATACATGAATGCGTGTGTGCGTGTATGTGTGCGTGTGTGTGTGTGTGTGTGTGTGTGTGTACGATGCATGTGTGCGTGTGTGTTTGGGTGTGCACGATGGTACCACGTGTGTGTGTCACCAGGCCTGTCGGTGCGCAGTGTGTGCTGGCGCGGGGACCACATCCTGGTGGGCACCCAGGACAGTGAGATCTTCGAGGTGGTGGTCCACGACCGCAACAAGCCCTTCCTCATCATGCAGGGACACTGTGAGGGGGAGCTGTGGGCCCTGGCCGTCCACCCCACCAAACCCCTGGCCATGACGGGCAGCGACGACCACTCAGTCAGGTAAGAGCGGAGTCGTGGGTGGCACGTGGCTCAGGAGGTAGAGCGGGTTGGCTGGTAACCGGAAGGTTCCTAGTTCGATCCCCGGCTCCTCCTTGCTGAGTGTCGAGGTGTCCCTGAGCAAGAAGCCTCACCCTAACTGCTCCTGACGAGCTGGCTGTCGCCTTGCATGGTTCGACATCGCCGTCGGTGTGTGGATGTGTGCATGAATGGGTTAATGTAAAAGGCAATATTGTAAAGCGCTTTGAGTTGCCACTGGTTGGAAAAGCGCTACATGTGCGGGGCGGCATGTGGCTCAGGAGGTGGAGCGAGTTGGCTGGTAACTGGAAGGTTGCTAGTGCGATCCCCAGCTCCTCCTTGCTGAGTGTCGAGACGCCTAACCCCAACTGCCCCCGACGTTCTGGTCGCTTTGCATGGTTGACTGTGCCGTCGGTGTGTGAATGTATGGGTGAATGTAAAAGGCAATATTGTACAGCGCTTTGAGTGGCCACTGGTTAGGAAAGCGCTGTGTAAAACAGTCCATTAATCATTTACCATGTTGTGGACGATGAGATACCAACACACCGCGGTGGAACACAAACGGCCCTTTACCTTGGCCCTTAATGCAGGCTCTCAAGGGGGCCCTTCAGCTTATGAGGGATCTTATTAAGCTTGACTTTTAATCAGTGGAGTGACAGGGGAGTTCTGTAAAAGTGTTTGTTAGTACGTAGCGCCAGCATATGAGGTTGCTTGTTGACGTTGTTATTTTTGACGGTAAAACCTGTACTCACTTCTCTACTGCAGCTCTTTAATCAATCAAAAGAACTACAAAGGTTCACAGGAATAAAACGCCTCCAGGACTTTCACAACAACACTCGAGAAAAACTATGTTTTTTGTTTGTTTCTGTTAGTTTTAATAAGGTGAAATCATTCTGGTGTTACCTGGCTGGAAGACATCACAGAATTAGTTTGCCTTGGTTTCCGTAGTAAATAAGTAAATAAGAGTCTTGACAGCTACGTTTTTTTGGACAGAAGTAATAGCTACAACTCAAGCCATTAGAGATAGTGTAGGTTTAAACTCATATCATCGTCACATCATATTATATCATGTACAGCTATACAGCTCCACAGGATACAGCTACACACACACACACACACACACACACACACACACACACGTGTCCTCTGACCTGGTGTGTGTGGGATAGGATAATTTAGGAAACAGCTCCACACAAACACACACACACACACACACACACACACACACACACACACACACACACACACACACTGACCGCTGAACTGGTGTGTGTATAGGATGGTTCAATCAGGATACTGCTCCACACACACACACACACGCTGACCCCTGACCCCTGAGCTGGTGTGTGTCCACAGGATCTGGAGTCTGATCGACCACGCCCTGATCGCCCGCTGCAACATGGAGGAGCCCATACGCTGCGCGGCCGTCAGCACCGACGGCATCCACCTGGCACTGGGCATGAAGGACGGCTCCTTCACCGTGCTCCGCGTCAGGTAGGGCGCAGCACGCCGCAACCCGCAGGCCGGCACAGAGCACATCGTTAGCCTCGCAGCATCACACACGCTCACACGCACGCACGCGCACACGCACACATGCACTCATTCATATTTTAAGGTTCATCTTGTATTTAGTGTTAAAGTTGCCAGAGTCAATTAGACGTCTTGTAGGAAGATAGTGATTATGGAATGTAAAAAGCACTCCGAATGGCTTGGGACATAGCCAATGAGGCCCAGTGAATCAGCAGCGTGAGGAGAGCATAATTAGGTTCGATATCACAAATTGGCAAAAAGATATGACTTAGGATGAAAGAAAACGTTCTTCTTCATAAGTGTCTGTACAAAATTTATTATCAAGCTTTGGAAAGGGGCTTTCAAAGACGTTTCGTCGTGTTTTCCCCAGGGACATGACCGAGGTGGTGCACATCAAGGACCGCAAGGAGGCGGTGCACGAGCTGAAGTACTCCCCCGACGGGGCCCACCTGGCCGTGGGCTCCAACGACAGCTCGGTGGACGTCTACGGCGTGGTGCAGCGCTACAAGAAGGTGGGCGAGTGCCTGGGCGCCACCAGCTTCATCACGCACATGGACTGGTCCACCGACAGCAAGTTCCTGCAGACCAATGATGGCAGCGGCCGCAGGCTCTTCTACCGGATGCCCGGTGAGTCCACTTCCATTACAACTGGGACGGTCTCTGCCTGAGAGCAGCCAGCAGTACTTACATTTACATTGACATTTAGGGCATTTAGAAGACGCTTTTATAACCAAAGCGACTTACAAGAAGTACAGAAGAAAGAGAGAAAGAGAAACAACATATCA
Source organism: Micromesistius poutassou (assembly GCF_964030765.1). NCBI lineage: Eukaryota > Metazoa > Chordata > Actinopteri > Gadiformes > Gadidae > Micromesistius > Micromesistius poutassou. The sequence continues at coordinate 9,528,836 of NC_140287.1, forward strand.
CTGTCGGTACAGTAAGGATGTTTATAGAACTTAGCAGTCGTTAGTGCCAAGCACTAACGACTGCTAAGTTAACCCATTCCGTGTAGGATAAGATGCTACACGATGCTAAGTAATGTTAAGTACTGTTAAGTGCCAGGACGTACAATAAGTGCGTAAGAGGGGGGTGGGGGGTGTCAGGGGGAGGTTCATCATTATAATGAGTGGATGATGTTGTAATTGATGGTGATGGTTAAAGAGTTAAAGGTGCAGTCCGTGGACATTTAGTGGCATCTGGCGGAATGGACTTGACAGAAATGTAATGTTAAATTATCACAATATTCATAAGTATGTTTCAATAAGTGTATTGTCCCATGAAAATAAGAAGGAGGGGGGTTATTCAGAGGGTTGCCACCTCACTGATAGCAGCCACTAAATCCTACATACTGCATCTTTAAATATGTTGAATCATATACATTTACTTTGGTCAATAATGCACCGCACTATTAATAGATTATTGATTGTTTTCTGAAACCAAAATGGCCATCGTAACGTTCTCTATATCGGGTTCCTTCTGTGCAGATCATTTATCGATTCTAGACTCAATATCACATGCAGTCTGATCCAAGTCCAATACAATCCCATAATAAAATACCAGGAGAAGACAAGAAAATCCCCAATTCAGATCTGCTACTGCACAAGATGATGAAGAGCCCGGTTCCTCCTCTCCCCAGGGGGTAAGGAGGTCTCCAACCGGGAGGAGCTGAAGCTGCTCCAGTGGTCCTCCTGGACCTGCGTCCTGGGCCCCGAGGTGAACGGCATCTGGCCCAAGTACTCCGAGATCAACGACATCAACTCTGTGGACGCCAACTTCAGCAATCAGGTGCTGGTCACGGCGGACGACTACGGCCTGGTGAAGCTGCTGCGGTACCCGTGTGTGAGGAAAGGTATGACGAGATCCACCTTACCTAGGGACCCAGGACCAGGCCTGTCTGGTCTCTCTTGGTCATCAGGTTAATCTGTCCACCTGTTGTTCCCCAGGGGCGAAGTTCAAGAAGTATCTGGGGCATTCGGCCCACATTACCAACGCCCGGTGGTCACATGACTACCAGTGGGTGATTACCATTGGTGGAGCCGACCACTCCGTGTTCCAGTGGAAGTTTGTTCCAGAGAGGAAAACCAAAGAGGCTCTGCACATAGCGCCGCAAGGTAAAGAACACACACACACACACACACACACACACACACACACACACACACACACACACACACACACACACACACACACACACACACACACACACATATACACACACACACACACACACATCATCATAGACAATTATGAAGTGAGGATCCATCTCATATGGTCAGTAGATCGGTCCCTATCCTTGTGGGACGCGGGACCACAAATGACCAGCGGCTGAGAGCTTGACACTGATATGTAATGCTCACTAAGCACTGGTGGCACTGGGGTATGCTGCAGGCGTGCTGACCAGGCATATCTGCTAAGGAAAATGCTTTATTGATGTGGGGTCATTCATCAATCATCATCAGTCATTTCGAGCCATAAAGTGTGTAGGGAAACTCCTGACTGGCTATCAGAGATTTGGATTAATCATGAAGAGTAATGTGAGGATGTTTCACTGGTATTTAACTCTTCAGTTCATCCATGCAAATCCTTCACTGGATGTTGTATCTTCCATCTCTTTTAGTTGTTCCATAATGATGGGTGAGTGGGAGTTCTTCATTCACTTCAACAGATTGGGAATGTAGTTAAAGATCCCATATCATGCTTTTTTAGGGTTAATAATTGCATATGGGGGTACTGCTAGAATAGGGTTACATACATTGTTAAAAAATAATACCCCTTATTATTTTCACACTGTTAATTTCTGCAAAACCAATTTCAGCATCTTTCTAAAACGTTCTGTTTTGTATCATGACGCTTTAAGCCCCCCCTCCCGAGTAGCCCAGTCTGCCGTGATTGGTCAGCACGCCCACTCGGTTGCGATTGGTCAAATGTTTTGTGCTTTGGTCTGTAAATTCACACCCCCGACAAGTTGTAAACATTGCGGGTAGCCGGGAGGCGCGACTTCTGCACTTCAGCACCACCCACTGCACAATCTGATGTCACATATTACAGAAGTAAAGTTTGAGTGCAAACAAGCTGTTTGACGCACTTATTGAGGGGCGTTCTCGGTGGGCGCCAATACTCCCCGCTCTGACACACACACACACACACACACACACACACACACACACACACAAACAATAACACTCTCTGTGTAATTGATGACCCTGTCCGAGCACTTTGAGGTATCTTCTTAAAATAATTCAAAACGAGCGGGCAATCACATGAATGAAGACAAATCCATTCCAAGTGACTGCGAGCGATGGGTCTTTATTCCTCCTGCTTGGCTCTCCCCCAAAGCCGAGGAGGCTGGCCCGGGCCTGGGAAGGAGCCCAGCCCCCTGCTTCTCCGTTTCATTCTCCTAATGGGATGTGGGAGCAGCAGGGGCCGCTCCCCACTCCCTCCGCGGCTCTTTGTCTTGTCCTGCCAGGGCTTCGCTCCTCGCTGTGTCAGCGTTTCTCTTTTTCTTTTTTAGCGTTTCAATTTTCTAATTGTCTTAAGTGATGTGACCCAGAGTCACCGCTTACATGCACACGCGCACACACACACACGCGCACACACAGACTCATGCACACACGCATGCACACACGAATGCACGCACTCACACACACACACGCACACACACACACACACACACACACACACACACACACACATGCTTGAACGTGTGTCACACACACAGACTCATGCACAGACACAGATACACGCAACTCTTGCAATATAATTGATGCAAGCGTTATATAACACCAAATCTTTATTCCACCGAAGTAGAAGGCAGCCTAGCTGGGCCCTGCTGTTACATGGTCGGTGGGATTGAATGTTTGGAAATTCTCCCCTCCTCCTCATTCCCTCTCTTCTCCTGCTCTGCAGAGACCCTGGCTGACTCGTACAGTGAGGAGTCCGACTCTGACCAATCAGACGTACCCGAGATGGACTCGGAGATCGAACAAGAGACACAGCTCACGTACCGCAGACAGGTCAGCAATTACCTCTGTTTGAGTCCGTCGGACCGTCGGCTGGTCTCTCTCCCAACTAAAGACGGGCAAAGGATCAGAAATAACATGGTGTGTGTTTGTGTTTGTGTCTGTTTCTGTGTGTGTTCTCAGGTTTACAAAGAAGACCTACCTCAGCTCAAACAGCAGTGCAAGGAGAAGCACAAAGCGATGGCCATGAAGAAGAGGGAGAAAGCACCGGGCAATGGAGCCAAACTCCACTTCATTCATGGGTACGACTCCTCTGCTGTTCAGCCCTGCAGGCCAACTCAGAGCAAACACGGATATATGACAGTTAACGCATGTAAAACATCGTCATTCAGTCAGAAATAACACACTATGAATACAATTAATGAAATGATCGACCACTCACTGTTTCTCACTGCCACATCATCTTATGGTCACATCTATTCTACACTAATCTACTCTATTCTGTTATGTTATATTATGTTTTATTTTGTTCTATTGTGTTATATTCCACTCTATCCTGCTCTATTATATTATATTCTATTGTGTTCTATTCTACTCGACTCTATACTGTTCTATCCTACTCTCATCTGATTATTTTATAGCCTCTGGTAAGCCGTGTGTCTTTGAATCCTGATCCATATGAACTGTACACTGTACTCTTGAACTCTGAACTCTTGACTGTATGTGTGTGGGATGGATGCTCAGCTACAGGGGCTACGACTGCCGCAGCAACCTGTTCTACACCCAGACGGGGGAGATCGTGTACCACGTGGCCGCCGTGGGGGTGGTGTACAACCGGCAGCAGAACACGCAGCGCTTCTACATGGGCCACGACGACGACATCCTCTGCCTGGCCATCCACCCCCTCAAGGACTACGTAGCCACGGGACAGGTACATGGCCTAGCCTAGCCTAGCCTAGCCTAGCCTAACCTAGCTTAGCCTAGCCTAGCTTAGCCTAGGGACAGGTACATGGCCTAGCCTAGCCTACCCTAGCTTAGCCTAGCCTAGCTTTGCCTAGGGACAGGTTCATGGCCTAGCCTAGCCTAAATTAGCTTAGCCTAGGTACAGGTGCATAGCCTAGCCTAGCCTAGATTAGCATAGCCTAGCTTAGCCCAGTTTAGCCTAGGGACAGGTAGATAGCCTAACCTAGTTTAGCCTAGCCTAGCTTAGCCTATGCTAGGCTATGCTAAATATGGCTTTTAGACTGTCCTCACCCAAGAACGACACACATCTTGGACATATCTGTAGTCAACGCTGATCAATAGTGTTGTCAATATTGTAATCAATAAAATATAATAAATAAAATATAATGCCGGCCAGCCCGTACCTCTCTCTTTGTTTACCAGAATCGTACTATCAACGCACCCAAAGTGCGTCAAGTCACACTCACACAGTTTCACAGCCGGTCAGAGAGGACAGAACTTAACAAGCCTTTGGAAGTCTGAAAGTCTCCTGCCTAAGAACTGGCAGTTGGGTCAATCGTACACAATGGAACTTTACCTTCTGTCTCAACCTGACCCAGGGGGAGTTGGCTCGAAATATTAAGGTTCTGGTGGACGATAAATTCTCCTGGGTTTGCTTCCATGTTTGCTGTTGGGCAGGTTGGCCGGGATTCATCCGTTCATATCTGGGACACAGAGCAGCTGAAGCCCATGTCCGTGTTGAGAGGGTTTCACCAGCTTGGGGTGTGTGCCCTGGACTTCTCAGGTACGACCACCCCTCCACACCTCAACACCTCCACACCTCCACCCCTCCACCCGGCCACACCTCCATCCCTCCACATTCCACTCCTCCACACCTCCACCCCTCCACCCTGCTACCCCTCCACACCTCCAAACCTCCACACCTCCATCCCCTCACACCTCCACAACTCCACACCCCTCTCCGCCCTGAGAACGCTCACACGGGCTATCTCCATTAGGTTTTCTCTCTGCAATTTAATCTGACGCATGTATCGACTGAAGCCCCTTTCAGCGCCCTTCTTCGCTGGGGAAATCAATGGGGAAACAAAAACATGTCTGTCCACGGGGATACGTGAGCGAGTTCACAAGCCCGAGCCCGGGTCGAGACGCTGCAGCGGTGGATCAATACGGGGCTGTCTGGCCCGGGCAGCGAGAGCAGAGTCATGGAAACTTGTATCCAGCGCTGGTGTCTGTCAACACCCTCTGAAGTGAGAAGGGCTTGCCGCACCGCGCTGTGATCTATTGTGTCCATTAGTCTCAGGGCACAATGGTAATTCTCCTGATAAGACATGAGAACTTAATACAAAAAAAGGATCAATGCTTTGTGATCTATGCTGGAGAGAACCAATAGTGCCTTTTCTAATTGGCCCCCAGTCAAAGGCGGAGCCATGATCTTTTAGCCAATACCAGGAAATTGCGTGTCACAGATCTCACTCCCCAGGAAGCTTGGCGATTCTTCATACTAAACTGAAGCAGCACATCGAAGCAGCAAATCGAAAACAGCACAATTAAAGTCGGCTTAGTCGGTATTGCATTGTATTGCATCTTCGTATGGTTTCTTTGTATCTGCGGCATTATAGTCTTTGGTATTCATCTCAGCTGAAGGGTTCTCAGTTCAAATCCCATTGCCTGCACCCTGCCTGTAGGCGTGCTTCAGCAAGATGGCCTGCTCACCTGCTCCTCAATGATGTGTATCTAAACCTTGAGTCAGACGGCCTTGCTTGACCAAAGTGTCTCCTAACTGACAGTAACACGGTTCTACTGATATTTTCCTCTCTCGTTCCAGCCGACGGCAAGCGGCTGGCCTCGGTGGGTCTGGATGACAACCATACCATTGTCCTGTGGGACTGGAGGAAGGGGGAGAAGCTGTCCGCCATACGGTCAGTACTAGCAGTGACCTTCACCTGGTCGTAGCTCGCCTAGCACCCTGCCCACCCACCAGCTGCTGTCTGGGCACCGGGATGAGGGGGGAGCGAAAGAACCAGGAGTGTACTGGCCGGGTGTCTTTGTGTCTTTAGTACACAATTTAATGATGACCTCCGGTTTGATTATGGATCTTGTCCAGGCTAACCTGAGCTAAATTGCGTGATGATGATTGGTTGAAATAGCAAGAAAGAGGCGGAGGCAATATGAGTTGCCAAAGAAGGGTTGAAGGGTTCAACTTGTGATTCCTCCTGTCCTGGCTTTATATTTGTGAATGAATTCACGTGTGTCTCACAAACATTTTCTGATGCTTTTGATTATTCACGTGATTTAGACAACTATATAATAACCCATATCTCCATACATAATTACCTAGACACCTGACATCATAAAGATATATTGTCAATGAAAAGACCAACACTTCCAAACATTTGGCCTTTTTCCTCAGCCTTTGACTGTCGTCATAAGTGGAATCTACTCCACTGAGATACCCCGTCTAGTGAGTTGCAGCATAGCATAACTAGCTATAACATAGCATAACTAGCTTAACCAGTGAGCGAGGGGTCTTCAGTGCCTCAGAGGGAGGGAGGGACAGCTTGGGGCTACGCCGCTGGTGTCCTCTACAGCCGCCCAGGGTGGGGCTGACACCGCTATGCACTGTCGAGCCCTCCGCCAGGGGGTGTAAATCAGTGGGAGGTGGGGGTCAGATGTACGGGGAAAGGTGTGGGTAACAAAGAGTGGAGAGGAGGTGGCAGAGGAGGGAATAAGTGAGAGAGAGAGGGCGAGAGAGCGTTGTGATGTAACAGCACTCAAGAACATCTATAGAGTGGATGCTGTGTATTTTATGAATATCTCTATTTATTACCGTTACATTTTGCTGTTTTTGTTTTTGTTGTTCATGTTTTTGCTGTTTTTCTCAGGGGAAGCAAGGACAAGATATTTGTGGTCAAAATAAACCCATACATGCCAGACAAGCTGATCACCGCTGGGGTGAAACATATGAAGTTCTGGCACAAAGCTGGTACGTTTCCGCTGTGCCTCGTTCACTATCACCTGCAATGCATATCGTTAGCCTCATAGCATAATTGCCTCATATTTTGGCAAACAATTGTGCTGTCTAACCTACTCTCCTAACGCTGCTGATTCACTGTCCCTCATTGGCTATATCCTAAGCCAATCAGAGTGCTTTTTACAATCCATAATCCGGATCCGCCATAGTCATCTAATTGACTTAGGCAAATTGACGCTAAATACAAGATGAGCCTTAAAATATGACTCAGGCAATTATGCCATGAGGCTAACAATGTGGACTTAACACGGTGGACCACAAGGGGTGACATCAAGAGGGAACCAACGGCATGGCGGTGTCCCCTCCCTAGGCGGGGGTCTGATCGGGCGCAAGGGCAGCATGGGGAAGACGGAGAGCATGATGTGTGCGGTGTACGGCTGGACGGAGGAGATGGTGTTCTCGGGCACGAGCAGCGGGGACATCTGCATCTGGAGGGACCTGTTCCTCATGAAGACGGTCAAGGCCCACGACGGGCCCGTGTTCAGCATGCACGCGCTGGAGAAGGTACGGAGGGTGGGGGGGGGCGCACACCGGCACACAGTTTGTAGAAGTGGAGGTTTACATTTATATTGTAAAGCGACTTACTATAAGTACATTTTGTTAGAAGAAAGAGAAACAATATATTGCGGTCGGTACAGTAAGGATGTTCATAGAACAAAGTGCCAAGCACTCACAGTTGCTAGGTTAACCCATTCCCAGTATAAAACAAAGATAGCTAGGATAAGATGCTACATAATGCAAGGTAAAGAAATGTAAGTGCAAGGACGTACAACATACAATAAGTGCACACATGAAGTGCCAGGACGTACACCATTAAGTGTGTAAGAAGTTGACATGTCGCTCTTACCTATTTTTAATCATCTGCTTTTTTTGTCTCAACCTCTGATTATGCCGAAGAGCAAGGAGAACGATTCATTTGTAGCGAGAGACTTGGAGTGTCTGAATACTCTATTATGAAATAATGATGAAAATGATGGTCACCGTTTAAACATGTCTCTGTTATTGCGACGCATGGCAGGGATTTGTGACGGGAGGCAAGGACGGCATCGTGGCTTTGTGGGACGACACCTTTGAGAGATGCCTGAAGACGTATGCCATCAAGAGATCGGTCCTGGCTCCTGGCTCTAAAGGTGACGGCTCCCCAGTGCTCCCTCTGTAATCCTCCAGGGTGCTAGCACCACAACGTCCCGCATGGAAGCACCTTATTCCGTCTTTTTGTCTTTATGCCCGCAACGTCTTTGTTATTATTTATTTTCCGTTTTCATTCATTCACGTGTTTTTCTTCCGCAACCTTTTGTCGATCCACCCTGGGCTCCGCAGGGCTGCTCCTGGAAGACAACCCGTCCATACGTGCCATATCGCTGGGCCACGGGCACATCCTCGTGGGCACCAAGAACGGAGAAATCCTGGAGGTGGACAAGAGCGGCCCCATCACTCTGCTGGTCCAGGTGACCACGCACACCACCGCACGACCACACACTCCACCGCGCACACCACCGCACGACCACACACTCCACCACGCACACCACCGCACGTCCTCACACTCCACCACACACACCACCGCACGACCACACACAGCACCGCACGTTCTTCCGCTCAGCCCATTCTGGCGCTCGAGCCATCCACCGCATAAGCAGCGGGGAAACCCACAGCCACGGCCCACTCTTGCTCTCGACCAGCCATCCAGCGCATGAGCAGGGGAACACACAACTCAAGCCCCACCCAAAGAAACACAGCGTCCTGGGAGGGCACCGGGTTTCAGCGGTGTGTTGCTAGCTCAGTGGGCATGAGGGGGAGTGGAGGCCAATGGGAATCTAATCAAAGAGGAAAAGCTCTGCTGCTTCCTACATGCGGCACCCGGCTGAGTCACAGCGGAGCCAGCTACGAGGAGTGATGAATTGCTGCGGTGTGAGCGTGGATAGTTCATTTAGTTAAGTGGTGCTCCCAAGCCCCCCCTGTTCTCCGACAGCTGGGGGGTACTTTATTGATTGCAGTCTTGCATTATTTATATTATACTAATAGGCTTTACATTAAGTATCAGTGGCCATTGTGATGATATAATAAAGTGTTTTATTATTCATATGCTAGTCATTGTTTGGGATGCTTCAGACGAATCTGCAAGCTCATGTTCTGTTTGCTCTGGCATATGCGTCTGGACCCCCTCCCGTTCATACGGATGACCAGCAGACCCGTCCCGGGTCGGCCAATCACAACCGTTTATCTAATATGGGTTGCGTTTGATAGGATGAGGTACAGAGGTGTGGCGTATGGAAGCACCGTTGAGGCATCTTCGTTAACAACAAAGATGGTTGCCGCTGATGTGTAACACACATGTTGTTGGCGATCTGGAAGATTTGGGCCATTGGCTCGATCTCCACTGTGAAACCCCATGAGGCGGTGGATAGTGACCTAACAGGCACATATTTAAATGGAAATCATTGAGGTTGCCACTTTAAGTCCAAGTAGAGTAGAGTATTGTGTAAGAAATAATCCTGCGCTCCAGTCTTCATCATACATGTCTTTTCCCTGATGCTTTTAGGACCCTTGGTTTAGGAATAGTCACTTCCCTAGTCTTCATGCTTTGGCTTTGTATGTGTGTGTGTGTGTGTGTGTGTGTGTGTGTGTGTGGGTGTGTGTTCACAGGGTCACATGGAGGGTGAAGTGTGGGGACTGGCCACTCACCCCCACCTCCCCCTCTGTGCCACCGTCAGTGATGACAAAACACTGCGCATATGGGACCTCTCTCCCAGCCACTGCATGCTGGCCGTACGCAAGCTCAGGAAAGGTGAGCAGCACCTTCGTTCAGCAGCGGCAGTAGTAGGCTAGTAGCAGTAGCAGTAGCAGTATAAGCAGTAGCAGCAGCATCAGTAGCATTTTTTTTTTTTTTTAATAACATTCAAAATAGCACCTTCATGTAGTAGTAGTAGTAGTAGTAGTAGTAGTAGTAGTAGTATATCTGCTTAATGGTCCAGTATAAACAATACTGGACCATTATTATTTATTAACTTATTTTATGATTTATGTGTTTTTTTAAATGTAATAGATATCATTTTCTGTATAATTTCATTGACCAACATTTTGAATTTCATAGCATCTTCATTAAGTAGTTGTAAAAGTAGCAGTAGCAGTAAGTAGGCTAATAGTAGCAGTAGCGGTAGTAGTAACAGTAACAGGCTAGTAGTAGCAGTATGTATATTTATAATTTTCTGTATAATTTCATTGAATAACATTTAAGTTTCCATCTGAATTGGCTGCTTGGCAGGGGGCCGCTGCTGCTGCTTCTCGCCCGACGGCAAGGCCCTGGCGGTGGGGCTGAACGACGGCAGCTTCCTCATCGTGAACGCAGACACCCTGGAGGACCTGGTGTCCTTCCACCACCGCAAGGACCTCATCTCTGATATCAGATTCTCCCCAGGTCTGCTGGTCCTCATCCTCACCCCCCGCCCCCCTCCCGCTTTTCTCAAGTACCCCTCCTCCCCTTCCTCACCCCTCCTCCCCCTCCTCTCCTCCGCCCCCCCCTCCTTCCCCTCCTCCCTCTCCCTCTACCCCACTCCACCTCCTCCCACTCCCTCACCCCTCCTCCCCTCTCTCCAAACTGTTTCAAATTCTGCCCGAGGAGAAGGAATGACCTCCAAAATTTAAATGGTCCTCAAGTCTGCCAAGATTAGCTTTTTTCTTGCCTCTTTGTTTCTTGGTTAATGGCTCAGACAGGTATCCATGCTGTCCTCTCCCTGTGAGATGGCTGTTCTGCTGGAGGCTTGACCTAAATGAATGTAATAAGAGATTGGGGAAAGAAACATGGAGGAGGAGGAGGGGGGGGGGTGTGAATAGAAATGAGTACAAAGAAACTAGAATCTCTCGCCCTGACCTTAATCTTCAATGCAAGGTGATTTCTCATCACCTGACTCATACAGTTAGTTTACGTCATCCATAATCTATAGGAATACATACAGAATATTTTAAAAGGAATTGGCTACAAATCATTACTACTATGTTTAACTAACTACTGCTATTTAGACATATAGCAGATATTTCAATCCATAGGTCAAACTATTGACCAGATGCTTCCTAGACGATGTAAAAACTCATATTCATTTCAGCTGATTAACTCGATAGATAAAAACAATGACGTTATTTGCAAGAGCAAGTTATATCTAATCATTGTTGGTAGAAGCAGAAACAAACACACTTTCAAAATCTCAAAAAGTGTCAATTAATGTCCTGGCAGTGGTAGCAGGTTATGTTCCAGCAACGCGCCCCATGTCATAGAGAACGCCTCACTCAACACACTATGGATCTCTTCCCTGCTGTGCGGCTCGGCCCAGGCTCGGGAAAGTACTTGGCGGTGGCGTCGGTGGACAGCTTCGTGGACATCTACAACGTCATGAGCAGCAAGCGGGTCGGTGTGTGCAAGGGATCGCTCAACTACATCACCCACCTGGACTGGGACAAGAGAGGTACACACGCCGTGATGCTCCTTAATCCTGCTCTACGCTAGAAACGATGCACAGTCAATACCTATAAGACGAATCACAGCATGGCTCCTAGCGGACGTTAGCAGTGGGGGGGAGGGTATAGATCGGGGTTATTACCGTTGTTAAAACCGCCCTTTGATGAGTACGACGACTCACCGCGGTCCGCCGGCGTCTTTTCATTCCCAGGGAAACTGCTCCAAGTGAACACCGGTGCGAAAGAGCAATTATTCTTCGAAGCTCCCCGTGGAAAGAGGCAGACTATCCTGGCTTCAGAGGTGAGTACCGGCCGCGGCGCGAGGGCCAGGCCTGGGGGGTGCTGGTGGTGGCCCACGGCCTAGATCTCTTCCCTGGGTGGAGGGTGGAGGGTGGCGAGAGGAGGAGGCGAGATGACGGGCAGGTGAAGGGCAGTGAAGCGTCTCCCTGGCGTGGCTCTAATGAGGCCTGTGGGACGGGTGTCTGCGGTGGATGTCTTTATCGACTGCGACACCAGGACACCATGGGGGGGGAGGCGGAGTGGGGGGGAGCGTTTGGTAAACGAGGGTGGGGCTGGGGAGGGGGGGTGGTAAGGCTGATGGTAGGTCATGTATCACAGGAGCCACCAATTGTGTGTCCTCTGTATGCCCTTAAGCCCCCCTTTGTGTGTGTGTGTGTACGTGTATGTGCGCACACACACACACACACACACACACACACACACACTTCCTATCCCATCCTTCAGCTAAACATGGTACCTATACCCATACTACCAGCATCACCTCGACCTCCACCCACCCACCCATCCTCACTGCTGGCCTGTGTCTCCGCCTATCTCCAGGTGGAGAAGATAGACTGGAACTCGTGGACGTGTGTCCTGGGCCCGTCGGTGGAGGGCATCTGGCCTGTGATCAGCGAGGTCACCGAGGTCACCTCCGCCAGCCTCAGCAGCGACAAGAAGGTGCTGGCGACGGGAGACGACCTGGGATACGTCAAGCTCTTCAGATACCCCGTCAAGGTGAGAAGATCCACCTGCGCTTCAGTCTAGTCGGTCAAACACTACAGCAAAACACTACAGCCGTCCCCTGCTCGACCAATCAGTGATGACGCGATGCGTCAGTGTAATTTCGCCTTTCGTTTTGTGAATGAATGACTTGTAATCTGTGTTGTGAACGAGTGTCACGTGTCCGTGAACCCACAGCGGCGTGAGAAGGTCAGGGCTTCTGAGGATCCGTGCTGACGTCACCATGTTGTGTAAACGCCGTCTCCTCTCCGTCCCCCCAGGGGAAGTACGCAAAGTTCAAGCGCTACGTGGCCCACAGCACGCACGTCACCAACGTGCGCTGGACGCACGACGACGGCCTGCTGGTGACGGCGGGCGGGGGGGACACCTGTCTCATGATCTGGGCCCACGAGGCCGAGGGGCACCGCGAGATCCGCCAGTGTGACAGCGAGGAGTCGGACATCGAGAGCGAGGACGACGGAGGTGAGTGGAGCGCCTCAGGAGAACGTTCCGAGGGGTCGGCGTAGCTCAGGAGGTAGAGCGGGTTGCCTTGTAACAGCAAGGTTGCTAGTTCGATCCCCGGCTCCTCCGAGCTGAGTTCTGAGGTGTCCCTGAGCAAGACACCTCACCCTGACTGCTCCTGATGAGCTGGCTGTCGCCTTGCATGGTTGACTCTGGGAATGTGTGTGTAAACCGTCGCTTTGGATTAAAGCTTCTGCTAAATGCCCTAAATGTAAATGTCAAATGTTTACGGTAAAACCCTGCGAACGCCGGTCTGAAGATGGCCGTCTCGCTGTGCTCTCAGGTTATGACAGCGACGTGACGCGGGAGAACGAGATCACCTACACCATCAAGGCCTTATCCAACAACGTGCGCCCCATGACGGGGGTCAAGCCCCACATGCAGCTCAAGGAGCCCTCTGTGGACGAAAGGTACGGGGCCCGCCGAGGCCCCCAGAGGCCCCCCCCAGATCATACCATCCACCATCTACCCAGAGATCTGTCGAGGGACACATGCGGACAGGAAACGCCGAGCCATGAGCTCAGCGCGGCTCATGTTGGCATGTCTTCTTCAGTCCTTTCAGTTCATTCACTATGCATGAGATTTCACACCCACTCCCCCTTGTGGCCGACCCTTTTTAATAACGTAGACTCTTCGACTTTTCTTCTCTCCTGAATGGCTGTCTTATCTGTCACTGTTCCGCACCCTTCTTTAATTCCACTTGAAGGCAGGGGGTAGTCAGGTAAGCTCATGCATTTCAAGTCATTATAATAATACATATATACTTTCGGGGATATATCTCTTTTTAAAATGACGCGTGTGATGTGTGTAGATCGGATGACAACTTCTTACTTCGACTTAGCTGTTATTGTGTATTATTATTAGACAATATTACACCAGAATATTTATATACACACTGCATCCCTAGACTGTTGGTAGCTGTATAGGGTCTTTTGTGTATGGCATTGACTGGTGCATTTAATGTACTCGGTTTCATGAGTGTGTCGGTGGGCAGCAGTGAAGTGGTTAACAAAGTGCCTTTTCCTCACACTTGCTTTTTATTTTGTGTTGTCTTGCTGCCATAAAGGGGTTCAAGGTAAGGCACATGCGCTTCGAGCTCTCAAAGTGAATTACTGTAGTTGCTGGTTGGTGAAGGCCTTCTCGATATAATCAGAAAAAAATGTCGAGGGCAAGGTGTTGATGAAAGCTGAACGGTTCCACCGCTCTCTTTCAGACCTCCAGTCAGCAGGGCTCTGCCGCAGCCAGAGAAGCTTATGACCAACAACGTGGGGAAGAAAAAGAGGCCCGTTGAGGTGAGACGTAGGATTTGTCCCGCTCCGGTCCCCCAAACCCCGTCCTGGCTCCATCTTGGTTCTAGCTGCCGGGTGCTAGCTGCATTCAGCACCACCACCCAGCGAGCGTTTAGATCCAAGATGGCCACGAGGTGAATTAAGGTCCATGAATTCGTTCTCCCTGTATACGTGTGTTCACACACGCTGCATTGGCCTTGGGTCTAGCGCCAACACCATATCGGAGAGGTAAAGATGCTGTAGCTCCTTTTTTTTCTGCTGTGATCAAAAAATCTCTATATATATGGATAATAAATAAATCGCTATACATATAATATGATTTTATATGGTAAATGGACTGCATTTATATGGCGCATTTTTTGTGACCAGTGGCCACCCAAAGCACTTTACAATATTGCCTGACATTCACCCATTCATACACACATTCACACACCGAGGGCGGCATCAGCCATGCAAGGTCAGCTCGTCGGGAGCAGTTAGGGTTAGGTGCCTTGCTCAGGGACACCTCGACACTCGCTAGGACGAGCCGGGGATCGAACCAGCAACCTTGCGGTTACCAGCCAACCCGCTCTACCCCCTGAGCTAATGCCGCCTGTAATTTATGAATATATGAATATATAAACAAAGACAAACAAGCTAAATAAAGAGGACTGTTAGAGTGAGTTAAGTGCTGGTGCTGTGCTGCCAGTTATCCTTCCACTGCCAAGGCTACCATGCAAATCACCTCCAGACAGTCTCCAGAGAGTCCTCAGAGAGCACCTGGGCTCTGCAGATGGTCCTTCCTTCATAACATGTCGTGTTGTCATGGCGTTGACCTCCCCGACTGTGGTCTTTTTCCGGCGTTCCCGCAGGACCTGGTGCTGGATCTGGTGTTTGGTTACCGTGGCAACGACTGCCGCAATAACGTGCACTACCTGAACGAAGGCGCTGATATCATCTATCACACAGCCTCCGTCGGCATCGTCCTCAACCTGACAACCTGTGAGTGGGACGTGGATATAAATAATACACCAGCCACCTACTGTGACTCACCACAGAGCATTGACACTCAAACAATATCATGCATTAACCTGTGTGACTGTGTGTGTGTCCGCGCGCGTGTGTGTGTGTGTGTGTGCGTGTGTACGCTTGTGTGTTTGCACGCGCGTGTGTGTGTGCGTGCATCTGCGTATACGTGGCGTGAATGTGTTGTACACCCATTTCTATGTGTGCATATGTGTGCGTGTGCATGTGCGTGCACCTGTGTGTGCATGTGTGTGTGTGTGGCCGTGGGCGTTTCTTCCTCCCAGCCTGCCAAAGTTTCTATGTGGAACATAGCGACGACATCCTGTGCCTAACCATCAATCAACATCCCAAATTCCCCAACGTGGTGGCGACCGGCCAAGTAGGTACGTACACAGGCTAGGAGGGGCCAGCGCACCCGTCCCCGGCCCCCATCCTCCCCCCTCTCTACGCGACCCCCACCTCTCCCCCCCAGGAGAGTGTGTGAAGATTGTTAATCGTGTGATGGCTTCTGTGAATAATTCTTTCTTTTACACGCTTCAGGGGACACAGGTGACATGTCAGGTAAGACACCTTGTTTAAAAATAACTCATATTCACGCAATAATTAAGATCACTTAGTAACACAATGTGTTCCTTTGACACACTGCCATCTACTGGCGTTTTGGGTGTTTTTCCCACCCTTTATTACTTCATCACTACCTTTTAAATATGTTAAAGGGATTGAAAAGGAGGCTGGGAATATACAACTTTAGAATATGTTTTCAGTGTTAAGTCCAAATCCAAATTCACACCAACGGTTTATTTTTCAGAAGCTCCCACTTAAAAGTAGATTCATGAAGCCGACATATCGGCTCATCATATCAACCCACTCTTACAACAATAGTTTTATAGCCCTTAATCACAGCTACAGTCTCAAAGGGCTTAACAGGCCATATATCTCTTAACACCCCTAACCCTAGCCCCCCAGAGGGCAAGAGAAAACCTAATTAGGAAGGAAGAAATCTTGAGAAGGAACACGGAGTGGAGGATCCCTCCTTCCAGGGACATACATGCAAGCAAACATTGTAAATAGTATAGATAATAAAAATAAATATAAATAGTGTCTATGGTGATGGGGTTCAGTCCTTTACCTGAGGGTCCATTCTTGAATTCCATAATGAATTAATATAATAATATAAATAAATGCTTCAGCTAAGGTCCAACCTCTGAAAAGCAATTCCTCTGGTCTTGATTCTTCTTGTCTTGATTCTTCTGTTCTTGATCTTCCTGTTCTTGACTCTTCTGTTCTTGACTCTTCTGGTCTTGACTCTTCTGTTCTTGATTCTTCTTGTCTTGATTCTTCTGTTCTTGACTCTTCTGGTCTTGACTCTTCTGGTCTTGATTCTTCTGTTCTTGACTCTTCTGTTCTTGACTCTTCTGGTCTTGACTCTTCTGTTCTTGATTCTTCCGTCCTCCTCCCTCTCTGTATCCCAGCCACCTCTCCGTCCATCCACGTGTGGGACGCCACGACCAAGCAGACGCTGTCGGTGCTGCGCTGTTTCCACTCCAGCGGGGTGTGCTCCGTCAGCTTCAGCGCTACGGGCAAACTCCTGCTGTCAGTGGGCCTGGACCCAGAACACACCGTCACCATCTGGAAGTGGCAGGAAGGTGGGTGTATACCAGACCCCCCCTGCTCCATGCACGCACACGCACGCACACGAACATGCACATATCCACCCGCAAAACACACACACTTACAATCACACATTCCCACAAAAACAGACGGACACGCACGCATGTCTCACGGTGCATGTCTCCACAGGTGCCAAGGTGGCCACCCGGCAGGGCCACACCCAGAGGATCTTCGTGGCCGAGTTCCGGCCGGACTCGGACACCCACTTCGTGTCGGTGGGGATCAAGCACGTGCGCTTCTGGACGCTGGCGGGCCGCGCGCTGCTCAGCAAGAAGGGGGTGCTGAGCACCATCGAGGACGCCCGCATGCAGACCATGCTGTCGGTGGCGTTTGGGGCCGTAAGTCGCTTCTCTTTTTCCACGTCACACGCGATACATCGCACAACGAGGAAGATGTCAAGATTCTTCTCAGGAGTAAAAAGACTTGGGCGGTTGTAAGCAACCTCTGCTTGGTCTGGGTCGCTCACCCCCCCGTCATACATTCATACATTATAAGTTATAATAATTATGTTATAATAATCCAATAACGGGACCTCGCACAGGGGTCTATTCCTCTTATACCTCAGTCACCAACAATGGTTAGATATGTGCTACTTTATCTATAACGTTATCGGTTTACGATGGGCTTAATCCGCTGCAATAAATGTATTCCTCCGTGGCGCTTTGAGACAAGGTCTGAACATGTCTGATCCATAGTCATGTTTGAACTTAGTTTTTAATGTTGGATTTGTTGGAACAATTCCAATTGTTTTGGAACCGTTAAAAGGCAGAGGTGTCTCACTCATGAGAAATAATGCTCACCCTATGGACCGATCAGGGTCGAGATTTACCCACGCTGTGGTATAATATAAGATGATACTTTTGGCTTGAGTGTCTTTGTCACATGATAACTGATCCATTATGCTCCGATGCGAATGCTCTCCTGTCAATTTGCTGTTGATGTTGTTGTTGCAATGCTTGCCCTGCTCTTGTAGGTCAGTAGATTAGTGCAGGTTTGTTTTCTTTTCAGAATAACTTGACCTTTACAGGTACCATTAGTGGGGATGTGTGTGTGTGGAAGGAACACATTCTAGTGAGAGTAGTGGCCAAGGCCCATACTGGGCCGGTGTTCACCATGTACACCACCCTGAGGGACGGCCTCATCGTCACAGGGGGCAAGGAGAGACCGTGAGTACTGCTCTCTCTGTCTCTCTCTCTCACAGACACACACACACACAGACACACACACACACACACACACACACAGGTACTGGACATACAAAAGATCCCATTATGTGCATATTGTATTGATGATACACTTGTGATATTGTTAATTTTTGTGCTTGAATGATATACATACATTGATGGCATGCTTTGCTTTGGTTTGTGGTTTGCATCCGTCTCAGGTGCTCAAATACCAAGTGAATAAATTCATAGCCACCATGTTCAGCTCTTATAATCGGCAGTAGAATCAACAATGAGTGTAATGTTTGATTCAGGCCTGGTTGTTGTGGACTCTAACAGTGAGGTGCATGTCTGTCTGTGCAGGTCTAAGGAGGGGGGTGCTCTGAAGCTGTGGGACCAGGAGCTGAAACGCTGCAGGGCCTTCCGCCTGGAGACGGGACAGATCATAGACTGTGTCCGCTCCGTGTGCAGGGGGAAGGTAACCAGGACCTGCATGTTACAGACATTCAGCATCCCATTAACACATGCATCCATCCCACTGATTTGGTATTATATATAGAGCGAGAGAGAGAGAGAGAGAGAGAGAGAGAGAGAGAGAGAGAGAGAGAGAGAGAGAGAGAGAGAGAGAGAGAGAGAGAGAGAGAGAGAGAGAGAGAGAGAGAGAGAGAGAGAGAGAGAGAGAGAGAGAGAGAGAGAGAGAGAGAGAGAGAGAGAGAGAGAGAGAGAGAGAGATCCCTAATGCATAAAATGTATTATTAGGATCATTACATTCAGATTTGGGGGTAGTTGTCTCATTGCTGCCATGGTTGCGGTTCTCAGATGCCACACTAACCACCTGCTCCTCCTCGTCCGCCATCTTGTAGGGAAAGATCCTGGTTGGAACGCGGAATGCGGAGATCATCGAGGTGGGGGAGAAGAACGCGGCGTGCAATATCCTGGTGAACGGCCACATGGACGGGCCCATCTGGGGCGTGGGCACCCACCCCTCCAGGGACGTGTTCCTGTCCGCCGCCGAGGACGGCACCGTGCGCCTCTGGGACATCCCGGAGAAGGTCAGCTGGCACCCCCCCCCCTAACATAAATTCACTGAAATTGACTGATCATTAGTGGATAGTTAATGCTTAATACTGCATTAACTAATGTCAATGAGTTTTACATTAATGCACCCGTATGGTAAAGTGTTACCAGTATGGCTTACTCTTGATGGTACATACATACAATCACACAATGGGCATTCTGTGCAAACGTTTGCCTTTTGTCTTGGGGGAAACAGAAGATGCTGAACAAGGTGAACCTGGGGCACCCGGCGCGGGCCGTGAGCTACAGCCCCGAGGGGGACATGGTGGCCATCGGCATGAAGAACGGGGAGTTCATCATCCTGCTGGTGGCCTCGCTCAAGATCTGGGGCAAGAAGAGGGACCGCCGCTCCCCCATCCAGGACATCCGGTACGGCATTATATTGTACATTATAAATGTAAATGATCTAGTTCTAAAAAAAAAAAGTTGTCGGTAAATGAACCGACATTTGAGACCATTGCTGTCAACGTAAGAGAACTCTACAATAAGAGCAAGTCCTATTAGTAGTTACAATGCTAGATGCTGTATCGGTTTATACTCGGTATCGTCCGATACCCAAGTTCAGGAATCGGAATCGGTATCAGGAAGAAGAAAATGGTATCGGAACATCTCTAAAACACAACCATGATGTTGGTTTTCTCCGCAGTTTCAGTCCAGACTCCCGGTACTTGGCTGTGGGTTCCACCGAGAGCGCGGTGGATTTCTACGACCTGACTCTCGGGCCACAGCTCAACCGCATCAACTGCTGCAGGGACATACCGAGCTTCGTCATGCAGATGGACTTCTCCGCCGACAGCTGCTACGTCCAGGTACCGCACGCACGCCGCAGAGATCGGCCTCCACTGTGCCGATCTGTGCTGTGATGCCCAGTTTTATTTACCAACCGTCACTCAGAGCAACGTCACACGTTCCGTTGCTCTGATTGGTTGTAAGTCGATCCAATTGCGTCCAGAGGAATTTCGTTGAACGTTGAGAACGCCACTTGAAAATCAAAAATAAATTAAAACTGAAAGTGTTCCAGGTCAATACGCATTCGCCAGCTGGTCTTGGGATGTCAGGCAACTGTCTGACTAGCGCATTGCGCAAACCTCTTATATTCCGCACGGCCCCTAGGTTTCGACCGGAGCTTATAAGAGACTGGTGTACGAGGTGCCGTCGGGGAAGCAGGTCACAGAGCAGATCCACATCGACAGGATAACCTGGGCCACATGGACAAGGTGAGCAGCCTGGGTTACGGTGGGGGGGTTATGGGGGTTATGCTGGGGTCATGGGCCTGGGGAGGCTCTTGCGGGTCTTGAAATCGGCAATATCTCAATGTCATCTTCATGTTAATGTTTCGGTCCTTGTGCTCAGCGTGCTCGGGGATGAGGTCATCGGGATCTGGTCCCGGAACACGGACAAGGCGGACGTCACCTGTGCCTGCGTGTCCCACTCGGGCCTCAACGTCGTCACAGGCGACGACTTCGGGATGGTGAAGCTGTTCGACTTCCCGTGTCCCGAGAAATTTGTGAGTACCTCCTTGGGGAATGTTGTTTTGATAGTGCTGAAGTAAGGGAACTCTTTGTCTACTCAACCTTCAGTGTCTGAAATGACTTGAGGATAACATCAGTTAAGAGATAAGATAGTACTGATTAACTTAGTACTTATTAATCGAGGATGGGAAATTAAAGGACAGCAGTATAAATACATAAATGTGAACATATCGACAGTTGAGACGGACAAGATTGACAGCATATGCTATATTATTAGATATATACATAGTGAACATTCATGAGTATTATTAAATCCTGTTTTCGGTTTCCTTGTTAGGCTAAACACAAACGCTACTTGGGCCACTCGGCTCATCTGACCAACGCCCGTTTCACAAACGGAGATCGCTACGTTGTCAGTGCGGGCGGGGATGACCGGAGGTACGATTCATCCCCTAGTGATGCCAGCTTCTACACAAATCACCCCCTGGGAGAAAATACTGAAATTAATCTGGGTGAAATTAACCGGAATAAACCTTTTGTACTCCCTATGTCCAGCTTGTTTGTCTGGAGGTGTGTCCACACCCCTCACTGAGGACAACACAACAACAACAACAGTGGAGCGTTCTCCTGTGACGAGTCTCCAGGCGACGCATGGACCCTCGCCCTGTAGGCTAGGACGGAGAACAGATGTGGCAGCTATCCCAAGACCTGACCTGACTTACTGCCTCAGAAAACAAAAAGTGCAAGAGTATACTAGGTGCAAGTCTCATCAGTTCTCACCATGGATAGAGGGCGATCTAAAGTATTTCTCTTGAACAAACAAAACAAAATGTATTTTAAACGTGTTTTATGATTTTTATTTTTCAAAGTAAGAGCAGCGTGACTGACGATGCCATTTCAGAAAACATGTAGCAACTGACTAAGCCTTAAATCTACATGAGGTGATGCATTCGGTTATTACTTTTCTAATGTCATCATTTCTTTGACGCTGTCTGACCATGCACTTGGTTTCACGACGTGAATTGCTTCTTTTTTTTACCAAGTATTTGAAACTCTCGTGGCCTTCCTCCTGAATGTAACATCCACGGTTATGTTCTGGATGTCAGCATGCCAAAGCATACTATGCACTGTACAACTGACCTGGTCACTGTGTACCCCCCCCCAGTGGTTTGTTTATGTGACTGTGTTATTGATAATGGTTGAACCTCAACAACCCCGCCCCCCCCCCCCCCGTGAGTGACTATGTGTTTAGCCGTCCTGTAGCTTGTAATAGTAACCCCCCCCCCCCCTACCTCCATTGTGTTTTGTACTGGTTCTTGAGGATGTGTTGGTGGTGATGTGGGTGTGCATGGCTAACTGAAGGACAATCTGTCTGACCAAACTCCTCAGAAAAACAAAGAAGTTACAAATTATACTTTTTTTCCATGACACTGTTGCATTTCTCTTGGGTCACTTTTCAGTGTGCTGCTATGGTGTATTATTGTTGTGCTTTTGTTTTTAAAGTGTGACTCTTTTTTCCGAGAGTCATTGTTGAAACTGGTGATGTGAAATGTGTAAAAGATATATTGGTTAACTTGAATGTTTTATCATAGAGGAAATATGAAAAAGAGCAAAACATTTTGCCCTTTGTATTATGTCTAATGAACAAGTTGTTTCTGCATACCTTGTTTTTCATTGCACCAATGTAGATATCATTTGTACATATTGTTTTTGTATATTTTGTGAGATGTTTTCTTAAATACTAATTTAATAAAAAAATATATAAAAAAACAAACGAAATGTTGAGCTTAGAGTGAGCTACAACATGCCAATTTAAAGGGACACAAGGGACAAATATTAATTGAGCAGATATCTAAGTTTGGTGAAAATATATTGATATTGATGAGCACATACACAACAATTAACAAATAAGTCGAAGATGGTATTTAGGAGGAAAAAGATCATATGTATTTAAATATACTGCATATATAATTAATTTTATACATTTTACATAATAAAATATCACACTCAATATTAACTTCAATAAACAACATATTCTACTTTGGCCAGTGTTGCCAATTGGTATGGGATCTGTACTGTTGGATGCGGCCAAGTGAAGAGTATGCTTGGTGACCACTATTCAGGTCTCTGGTCTCATAACTTGACGGAGAAGGAGCTGCCACATGAGCAGCCGTGGTCGGCCTGTGGATTCTTCTGCATTTGGAAAGCGGCTCGGATCAGCTCGTTGGTATAGTCCAGCGTCGACCCCTTTACAAACTCCAGGCTGTCTTGGTCCACGATGACTCCCACCCCATCCTGCTCAAACACCCTAGAGAGAGACAACATTACAGCAATAAATAGGAGGTACGGGGGTGAGAAAATAGTTGGTGACCATTCATCTCATCATCCAAGCAGAGAAACATCTGGTCATCTGACGTATTTTACCTGTCATCCTCATCCCTGTTCTGGTCAACGGAGAACTTGTACTGAAACCCTGAGCAGCCCCCTCCTTCCACATGGATCCTCAGAAACTCTCCCTTCTCCATGATCTCCTTGAGCCGCTGGATAAAGAAAACAGAAATATGCTCAATCACTTATAATACTTCTGTTCTTCCTGAATAAATACAGGAAGAACGGTTGAGATCTTTAAATCCTCCCACAAATGGCAGAACAGAAGAATACGTACGTGCTTTACTTCGTAAATCCTGCCCTTCAAGGTGAAGACATCCTTAACGTTACTTTATCCCAGTGCACTCAGATTACTTCGGGTATGTCCTCACCTTTACGCATGACGCGCTGAGCTTCACTCCTTCATCAGCTGAGGCGGGCATCGCCGCCGGTTCCACCTGCGCGGCGGTGCTGCTGTATCCCCTGAGACCTTCTGCGTGAGGAACCCGGGGCTGGGGGCAACACGTCATCATGTGCTGACTCACATGGACGCCGCTGAGACGGGACGTAGCCCTAGAACACACCGCAGGAATAAACCAGGTTTTAGAATGCCGATTCCCGGGCTGGATCTTAAGGAATACTATCTGATATGGGTTGTCCTTTCTAGAAGAGTTGTCACGACCCCGGAACAACTAGCTAACGCTGGCTTAGCTGTAGCTAGCAAACAGTCGATCAACGTAATCGTACATAATAGTATTAAGGTATCATGACAATACCATATTGTTGTATTGGTTTATTCCATCGACATTACCTCGCAAAGTCCAGTACTCTTGCCTTTGACGCACTAATCATCGCAGCCCTAACGAAAGACATCTTTCATAACAAATGTTCTTAGTCCCACCCCATGAGGACTGTTGACTTTGAGCAACAAAGTAGAGTACATGACTGGCTCTACGTGTTGTCAGTTGGATAGAAACCACGGTATTGGGTAGAAATTCTTACTCGGCCGTGCGTACGTCAGATACAAATCATTCGATTCGTTACAAGGACAGTCACTCCAAAATAGGCGTTTCCTACAACCGCTGCGCCGCCCATTCGCCGACGCCTGAAATATGGAATAAAAAACTAACCAACCAGCATAGAGGAGGGCGTCACCGGGGTCGCGTGATAGAGACTCATAAGAAGCGGTTACCAGAGATTGTTGTTCCTCAAAAGCGGAAACATTTTGCGAGGTAAGTTAGTTAATTGACAAAAATTGTACTTGGTCGCAAACTGTCGTATAAAATGACAACTTGTTTGTCTATTTATAACAAAGTGAAGTTCGTTTGTACAACCCCACCAGTAACACCAGCAGTGGGAACAAGTTCCTTGATTAATATTACTCATGGTCGGCTGATGAATGTAGGTGAGTCCCTCTCCGTCTTTCATTTCGATTTGTATTTTAGAACCAAACCCGAACAATGGATTTCCGAACTGCGTGTATCGTGTGGGTGTCCCTTATCGCGTTCACCTGTGCGGAGCCCGTCAAATATATCGACTGTGGTAAGTTTCTTCAGTAAATCTTTATTTTTATCATGCCAAGGAGCTGGTTTTCATAAAACGTTGTTTAATGGTAGATTCAATGATTCCAATGTGGACTTTTGAGTTAAACATATTTAGTGACATTGGCCATTTTCTCAGAGCATATTGATAAGTTTAGCTTGAATTACTTTGCATCCATGAAGGCTCTCTACGTTAAGAGATGAGGTGATAAAGTAGGTTCTAATTTTATTTAACTGAACAGTTGCACCTGTGTAATGATGTACCTGGTCGCCCAATAACGTGAATTTACCTAACTATTAAAGCAGCTGACGCCTTATGAGTCAAGCTACTGCAGTTCTCAAAAACAACAATAATAAAAAGACTTGACTCAGCATCCCTCACATGTTCACGTGCTTTAACTGGATGCGTGAATATTGTTTTCCAGGATCAGCTGTTGGAAAGGTTTCGACGGTGGACATTAAACCCTGCCCTAATCAGCCTTGCCAGCTACGTAAAGGACAGTCTTACAGCGTCAATGTGACTTTCAGCAGTGGTAAGTAGGGAAAGGTCTTTCAGATTTGTAAACGACCCAACATGATTGTGATCAAACTGATCACTTCTTTCCCTACTCATTTTTTACAGCTGTGGAAAGCCAGACCAGCAAAGCCATTGTCCACGGGGTCATTGCTGGCGTTCCCATTCCCTTTCCTATTCCAATCCAAGACGGCTGCAAATCTGGAATTGCATGCCCCATTCAGAAGGAGAAAAACTACAACTATGTCAATGACCTACCTGTTAAAGCAGAATATCCCTCTGTAAGTGAACAGTGTTTGTTATATTTGCTAATGCATCTTGTGATACTAATGTGACTTGTGGTCTTTAGGACCTTTGTCTGCTATGCAGCCCACTTTGATGGTCAGCGCCTGCTGCAGACATTGTTTTGTTTCCCCTTTGGTGCTCTCACTTCTGTTTTGTAAATTACTAAAACGCTGTTCATTGACTTCTCCTTACAGATACGGCTGGTGGTGGAGTGGGAACTAAGGGATGATACCGGCAAAGATCTGTTCTGCATCGAGTTCCCAGTCCAGATTGTCAGCTGAATAGGCACATTCCACTTTGTTTTTTAATTATAAAAGGGAGTTCAACTTTGAACAAAAAACATGTCTGCTCTGAAGATTATTTACAAACTGCTGATTTTATATCCATTGTTTTAAGGACTGCTCCCTTCCTTGTTCTAATAACTTCAAGTTCCTCTTAACACAGTATTGTGATCTGAAGTTGGACACCTATTCTTCCCTTCCTCTGTAAATCGTTTCCTTACCGTCTGACTGCTGTGTAGTCAGGATCCAGAGCACATTCTCTAACTGTATTTTGTAATGCCGTTGATTAGCTTTAATAGCAGTGATTCATTTTTCTGAACTCTAATAAACTACAGTTCTAATAAAGTTATTCAATTGTAAGTTTGTAGGTAATTGGAAAAAATAATTCAACAACTCAAACAAATTGGAAATGGGTATTACGTTTTTATTTGACAAAGGAAAGGGTAGAAATGCTGCTAGCCAAAAATGTTTTACTTCAAAGAGCACTTCATTATAATCATGCGCAAGATGTCTCTAGGCCAACGGTGTGGTTCTAGCAGTCTTATGTTGAGCTGGATCAATGTGCTTCAGTTCTAATTTCAAAACGCAAGCTTACATGAGCTTCATAAAAGCGTTAATACTTGAGGTTCAAAAGTGAAAAACTGGCTAGTGAACTGTCAAACCTAATAGGGTAACTGAAGCATTTTCAGTTGGAAACAGTACCAACTTCAAAAGCTGTATGAAATGTCTGTCATACTAAATCAGTTTAAGGAAGGCAGGCTCATTAGGACAAGTTCTGTGGGGGTAAATGTCGAGCATTTTTTTTTTCACTTGTTGGATGTGACAGGCAAGAAAAGCTGAAGAAAATATCCCTTTAGACTCGTCAACATGGGAAGTAGGAAGCGTCTGGAAGTTGAACCACAGTGAGACCAGCAATGCAGAACAATTACATTGCAATCCTTGGTTTATTGGGGGTGAGGTGGGCAGATCCTGGGCTATGGTTGGACTACATTGGGTCAACTGCTGAGTCTTGTTTCCTTAATGTCCAGTTTGTTGTAGTCTCTCGAGTCGCTGGAGCAGAGCATTCCCAAAGGCCTCTCTGTATCCTGGACTCAGTGTGTCCAGAAGGGAGTAAATAGTCTCGTGATACTGGGTGCCTAAATCTTCATTCACTTCATCAAAGGCATAGCCCACCACCTAATAAGACAAGTATAATTAATTGAATATGCATGCAATAAGGATTAGCCACAAACAATTGTCTTGTAGAGATTGTTGTCTTTCTTACCCTCAATCCAGCCTCTGTGAGTTCAAGGCAGTAGCGATTGGTCTCTCTTGTTTCCACATTTATGTACGCCACGTCCAATGCGCTGTCGAGGCTTTGTGACACGTACATTTCGTTCACGGCAAAGAGTACATCACTGACCACGGCGTCCGCCTCCGACCTCATGTCCTTGACGCCTCCCAGCTCGATGCCTTCTCGAAACGAGGATGAGTCCTCTGGCTGGAAGTCCACTTCCATCTCCTGAAGTCAAAGAGCAATCACAGCAATAATGGGAGCAGCTTCAATACATTAACTACACATAGGTCGCAATCAATACATTTTGACAGGTCAAGTTTGTGCTCACGTTACAGGCGGGATAGTCAATATAATTTTTTTTCACCCGAAAATGTTTACTGAATCTGCTTAGCACGTCCCGACGAGCGTTCGACAATGACGTAATCGTACTTTTCCGTCAACTCAACGGCGCGTTTTCATGGCGTACAAGGAAAACAATCGCACAGACAGCATTACCAAACACACGAAAGGCAACAACGTGCATCCAATTTTTTGTGGAACAACATTATCTTACGATCTTAATGAAAGCCACAAGTAGCATATACGATGTTTGAATATAATAAATATAGTAAACGATGTATACAACTTTCTGCTGCCCCCCAGTTCTCCTCACCTCTTCGGGTACACTGCACGTCAGGCTAACCGGGTAAATCGTCGCGGCGACACCGTTCCCGGTCCTAAGTAGCGCAAATTAGCTGCTAACAGTTAATCCTGCACACTGTATTTCCAAAAAACGATGTGTCTGGTTGCATCCTTGCACACATATAGTTAACACGAGAGCTATTTAACACCAGCTCCGAGCTCTAGAGTGGAGTTGTTGTCCCGCACCGACTCAGCTTCGCCATGTTGTGATGACATCAGGGCGGAAGAGAGCCCCTCCCCCACAGCGAGCCGTTTCGAGAACCTCTCTGTGCTTGGCCGTTTCTGCCATTTTGCGGTGACGTCACGGCCGGTCACAACACGAGCCGTCCTTCCGGCGCGGAGCCGCCGAAGTGTTTGTAAACAAGTCGAGCAGCAGCAGGCGGGGAGTGTGAAGCAACACCCCGGCCGAGGCCACCATGACCCACGGTGCGTTATACCGCGACGAGGTGTTGAATGTGTCGCTGTGTTCACTCAACACAGCCGATGAATGTTGTTGTTGTTGAAAAACAACTCGGGAAGTTTTAGGTTAGCGGCTTTTTAGCATGGTAGCTCCTTGTCGTTAGCTTGCTAGGAAACAACAGCCAGTCAACGTTAGCCCAGTGCTGGAGCCTTATGACATCGAGCTGAATATTTGCTGACTGGATAGGTAAGCTAGACCGGCTAGCTTTTAGCTTCATCCCTGACAAACACAACATGCATTTCTGTCAGTCACCTTGTTGTGACATCTGTAGCGGGACAATGTAACACAGATTGCTAGGTAATTACTACCGTGTCATCTGCTGGATGACACCGGTTGTTGATAATAAGGACAGTCCTTCTCTATTTTTCATTGTAGCCCGATTGGTTCATATTGGGAAACTTAATTATCTTGTGTTTGCCCATATGTTGTTTGGCCACAGCGGTCTATGACATTTAGCACAATGTCCCTGAATACATGAGGATTCATGCATTCATGTTTTCTTTTGTGTGAATTTCTACCTTAGGTGCAGCATACTGGAGTCGGACCAACTGTCAGACATATACCACATTATCAGCACATTTTTTTATGTGCCTCTAACCGTGAGGAATGGAAGATGTTTGAATTCCTCCTTAACGGTCTTCTATAAATCAACTGGATGACATCTTATTTTAACCCACGATAAACAAAGTTTCTCTCTTTGCGTCATCGTCTGCAATTCCGGAGTCACGTGTCTGTTTCATTTGTTGGTACAGAAAGTTTGTCAAGATGCCGTGGCCCTTTTCAGAGTCCATTAAAAAGCGGGCTTGCAGATATCTTCTGCATCGGTATCTAGGCAACTTTCTCCAGGAGAAGCTGAGCCTGGATCAGCTTAGCTTGGACCTCTATCAGGGTACTGGGACGCTCGCACAGGTCCCCTTGGACAAATGGGTAAGGGTTCTCCTCAAAATAATAAACCAATAAAGAGAAATTAACTATGAATATTACACATGCATTGGACATGTATAACCACAGTTCTTTTGCCTCTCAGTCCCTGAATGAGCTGCTCGAAACGGCAGACGCCCCTGTGGAGGTTATAGAAGGCTTCATCCAGACCATCTCGCTCACAGTGCCATGGGCTGCTCTGCTGCAGGAGAACTGTGCCCTGGAGGTCAGGGGCCTGGAGATGGTGTTCAGACCCAGGCCAAGAATGGGTATGGGGGCTGTACTACACACGCATTCCTACATTCCTGCTAATTATCCCTTACATTGTTGTGTATTAAGTAGGCCACATATGGTTGAATCAATGGGATCCTTTCCTATATCTGCTGTGGTCCAGGTACTGGTCTAGAACCCATGTACTGGTCTAGTTTCATGACCAGCAGTATGCAGCTCGCCAAGGAGTGTCTGAGCCAGAGGCTAACGGATGACATAGGGGAGAGCTTCCAGCCCTTTGAAGGGTTGGAGAAGTTTGCCGAAACCATAGAAACAGGTATAGTTTGTCTACATTATAAGGCAACACTATAAACATATGTTATCCAACTTTGTTGAACTTTTAATGAGTACACATTTGTCTCTTCAGTTCTCAGAAGGGTCAAGGTGACATTTCTGGATACAATCCTCAGAATTGAGCACGTGCCTGATAATTCCAAGACCGGTATTGCTCTTGAGATTCGGATCAACAAGTACGTTTAAAATGTATTTTAGAAAAGGTGTATTTATTGTTATTACGTTTTTAGGATGTTTTCTCCCCCCTCCTGGCCAACAACTTCCATCTGTTTTCTGTGTTAAAGGATTGTTTATTGTGACGAAACGGACGAGGACAGCTCCAGCGTGGACGTACACCAGCCCACTACTTTCACTCATAAAAACTTTCAGATGGAAGGCGTCACAGTCTTCTGGGACGAGTTCTCTGAGGCCTCCAGAGCCGGTTTCAAGTCCTCGCCTCCACCTGCTGTGAGTGCTGCTGCAGGGCGCCGTCACAATGTTGTCTATGTTAGGGATAAACCTATTTTTTATCAACTTTATCATCAAAATGTTGTCTATGTTAGGGATAAACCTATTTTTTATCAACTTTATCATCAAAATGTTGTCTATGTTAGGGATAAACCTATTTTTTATCGACTTTATCATCAAAATGTTGTCTATGTTAGGGGCAAACCACCCCAGGGTGTCCCGTCACCTTCCATTAGGCCATCAGTTAATAATAATGATTAGGTTTTCGTTACATCCATCCATATTGTGTTTTTTATTGACTAAAAGGGGTGATATTATGCCACCAGGTGTGAGTGGTATTAGCTATTACAAGCTGTTGAAATTCTGCCTTTTCCTATGTTTTTGTGACGTCACAAGTGGGAGGGTAGATTTATGCTGGATAGATCAGTCTAGCAGCCTACCCAGTGGACTGTAGCAAATGTTTTTTATCTATACTGGACACTCATAATCATATAATCATATAATCAAATATAAATATTATATATAAATATAAATATTCTTTCACAGTGCTTTGAGCATATAGTTCTTGGAGACATTTATATTTCACAGTTGTTACTGTTGGATTTGTAGTGCTTTGATTCAGAACTCTTGGAAAGAATAATTGTCCTGAAATATCACAACAATTATTTACCAATGCTGTTGTATAATTCATGATATTTTATTTAATGATATAAACCATGTCCCCCTCTTTCCCTACAGGAGACGGAGGCCAAGCTCTCGCCCAGCTGGAATCCCAGAATAATATGCGAGCCTCATCCACAGTTCACAGAGCCTGTGGCTTCTGCCGCGGCCTTTGAGCCCATCCAGATTGGGTGCCTTGGTGGTAAAACCGAGCTGTCTCTCACACTGAAACACAACCTGGCCTTGCCTGGAGCAAAAGTATGTTTAAGTTAAAACAACCTCCTTTTCCTTTCCATGACTCAATGAGCCAAATGGATGTCTTTGTTCAGATATCCTATGTTGTACGTGCACTTTGGTGCCTCCATCAGCCCCTTTTTGATACCATCTGTGCTCCTCAGTTGGACGTCGATGGACACATCGACTCTGTCATCATTCTGCTGTCCCCGCGCCAAGTCCACCTTCTCCTGGACATGGTTGGAGCTTTCTCAGGGGGAGGAGGTAAGATTGGTTCCAGCCTCGGTCGCTTCCGGATAACCCAATATTTGATGATCAATGACCTCAATGCACCATCCCTCTTGTGTAAAGGAGCTCAAGAATGGTCCAAGGACAGGAAGAGTCGGCCGATACAGCAGGAGGACGAATACCGCCTGCACATGGAGCTCAACCGCTGTCTGAAGAAGGACACGGACCTCCCCGGCGGGGACCCCGACCTCTTCCAGAGCCACGCCACACGAGCCACGTCCAGCCGAGGTTGGGCCACGGCATAACCCCAGTTCTGATGTCCATACAGAGATTTCCCTGCCCAAGTGATAACCCCTCTTTATTTCTATCTATTGCTTCTCTGTCCTTGACCTGGTGGTTTGCACAGAGGACGTGTTCTTCTCAATGGCTGACATGGACATGTCACACAGCCTGTCGTCCCTTCCTCCACTGGGGGAGCCGCCCACAGTGGACCTGGACCTGTCACTCAACAGCAACTACTCCGCCTCCCCTGGAGTGTCTCCCTCTGGCACTGCCCATGTAGGTGCACCGTGCTATAATCTGGCTATTGGACTAACTTTGGTCCAATACGGACTGTAGCATTAGGAGCATTTTAATGCATAACCTAGCATTTTTAAAGTTTTTATTCAAGTTTAGTGTCTAGGTATAAAGAACTGACTTGACTTGAGCATGTGTCCTTCCTCGTAGGCTATCTGGGATGATTACCCAGAGGTGCCACGGCAACGAGAGAAGCTGACCAATCCGACACCATTCCATGTGCGGGATTCACAACTGCCACAAAAATTACTGAGACAGACGTGTACGTGGAAGAAAAACATATGACACATATGTTGAATACTTTTGTACAAAACACTTTAACACTGCATGTGTTAAATTTTTTGTTGTATTTTCAGCTCATCCCTCCAAAACGCACTGTGACGAGTCGAGGCCAGAACTGGTGTTTAAGCTTGTGCTCGGCAGCATGGCCGTGGTGGTCCTCCACATCGACCCCCTACCCCCACCCAACGCTTCCCCCAGCCCCCTCGGCCCCATCGCCACAGACTTCTTCAGCCTGGTGGGGCCGGGCCGCCTCCAGCCCGCTGCCTTCGTCCGCTCTCGGACCACGTTCGACCAAGCATGTCCCCATGACCACCTCAGGTACTTTGGTTTATAGTATCTGCTGCTCTTTCCTTGGTCTACTTTTGATGGGTCATGTTCTGATAGCGATATCAGTATCGGAAATCCCTCCGATCCTGCCTACGGTATCGGTGAGTCTATTCGCCGATCCGATACCGAAACTAGCTCATTTACTACACAGGCAAAGAACATCCCAAACACGGTGTTATGCTGCATTTGTTAATGGTAAGAGGTGGAAAGTCGGAATGGGACACGAGTCATCTGCGACTTACGTGCGTTCGAGCTACCAAGTCAGAACAACATGGATGCATGGACGCTAAACTACAAGAATAAAAATGTATTATTATAATTATAGATTATAAATGTAAATTATCTAGTTCTGAAAAAAAATTGACAGAAAGTGAACATACTATACATTGCTGTCATCGTAAGAGAACCCTTCAATAAGAACAAGTGCTATTACTAGTTACAATGCTAGATGCTGTATCGGTATGGACTCTGTATTGGCCGATACTCAAGTTCAGGAATCGGAATCGGGAAGGAAAAAATTGTATCAGAACATCTCTAGTAACAACCTTGTCTGTGTGGCCAACCTCCATAGGGCTTCTATATCGCTTTGAACAGGTGATTTGGTGTGAGATTTCTGTGTGGCTGAACTGGCTCCATCTCCATAGGTTTGTAGGCCAGGGGCTGAAGATCAACTACGAGCACTGTCAGGGTTCCAGCCTGCGCACCTTCTCCACCGACGTGTCTCTGGACCAGATGGAGCTGCTGGAGTGTCTCTTCTCCTCCGAGGGGCGCGTGGGCCCGCACAGAAAGGCTCAATACACAGAGGTGAGACTGTTACACTGTTTGAATCAACCCTTAGTAACGGTCGCCGTTTTGCACCCAGCATGACCTGTTAAGTGTTTAATCTCATGCCTGTCACTGTCGCCGCCTCAGCTCCTGACATTTGACACCACGGCTAATGGCGACGCATCATCATCCCCCTGCCTTCACCTGCTGTACAAACTGGCGGAGCGCAGAGGCCCTCAGGTAAACGCCAGTGAACAATGATAACACAATAACAACACAATAATAACAACACAAAGTCTATGCCGCAGCCTAGCCCGGGATCCTCTTAGCTCTGTGTGTTTTCCCTCCAGGGCGGGCAGGTGCGTCTGAGCACCATCCCCAGGAAGGCCGACCTCCAGCTGGAGCTGGGCTCGGCCCGCTTCGAGCTGGACATCAGCATCGTGGACCGCCTCAACTCCCTGCTGCAGCCCCAGAAGCTGGCCACCACGGAGATGATGGCCTCCCACATGTACACGTCCTACAACAAACACGTCAGCCTGGTGAGGAACCTCTCTGCACACCACACACCGAGCAGTTTCAGATATAGATGTGTGGTTCGGGGAAAGGGGAAGTGCCTTTTATAGTTCTGAGCTTGTTCTGATCAGATCAGGAGTTTGCAGCTGATGTGCGAGTGTTGATTTATACAAACAAACTCGTGAACTGGAACCTTTTTGATGCTCTTTTTAAATTTATTTGTGTTGAAGGATGGATTCATGTACCAAAATACATCAATCATACTACTTTATCATTGAATGATCCACACTTCAAGCCACTGCTATCATGTAATGGCTTAACTGCTACAGCCTGTAGCCTCTACACAAGGTCCTGTATAGTGGGTGGGTATGCAGAGACTTAACGTACTCTTTATGAACTCCACAGCACAAGGCCTTTGCTGAGGTGTTCCTCGAGGACATCCGCGCCCCCACCCACTGCTACGTCACCCTGAGCATCCACGCCCCCGTGATGCGCCTGGCCGTCCGCTTCCCCATCCCAGACCTGCGCTCGGACCAGGAGCGGGGCCCCTGGTTCAAGAAGTCCCTGCAGAAGGAGGTGCTGTACCTGGACCTGGAGGACCTGGAGCTGAAGACAGAGTTCATGGGGGGCAGCTCCCCCGACCAGACCAAGATGGAGCTCATCTTCCGGGAGCTC
Organism: Micromesistius poutassou; assembly: GCF_964030765.1. Classification (NCBI taxonomy): domain Eukaryota; kingdom Metazoa; phylum Chordata; class Actinopteri; order Gadiformes; family Gadidae; genus Micromesistius; species Micromesistius poutassou. Next base: position 9,563,110 of record NC_140287.1, read on the forward strand.
ACTGGTACAGGACCACAAAAGCACGCCTCTTCACAACGTTGTGTGTGTGTGTGTGTGTGTGTGTGTGTGTGTGTGTGTGTGTGTGTGTGTGTGTGTGTGTGTGTGTGTGTGTGTGTGTGTGTGTGTGTGTGTGTGTGTGTGTGTGTGTGTGTGTGTGTAAAAACCTAAAACAACCTCATCTCCTGCACCCAGGGAGGTTCCAGGAGGAACCGGACCAGGCAGCCACCCGGTTCCTCCGAGTGTCCCACACTATGGACGGAGACATGGCGACATCTGACAGCGGCAAATTCGATTGGCCCAGGTGAGCACAACAACCGCATTCGAGCCGATCACCGAACTGAGGATCTTGATGCCGGGGCGGTCCATGATGATGAATATGACGGGGGTCACCTTCTCGGTAGGGTGGTGCTGAAGGTGAACCCCACGGCGGTCCACTCCATCCTGGAGCGCGTGACGGCGGAGGATGACGAGGGGCCCGGGGACCACTCCCCGGAGGAGGAGGAGGAGGAAGGGGCGGCCCACTCTCTGAAGGACGTGTGTGACTTTGGGAAACCGGAGCCGTCGCCCTTCTCGTCGCGGCGGGTCATGTACGAGAACGAGGAGGTGGGGGCTAGACTGAAGAGGAGGATGTTATTTCAATCATTCACATATGAACATTTAAAGGAACAGGGCGCCTTTTTATAGGTTTACATGGAAAAACAAAAAGACTGATCACTTGAATTTAGGGATTTTTTATATTTGAGCTAGTGGTGTGATCGGGCCAAATTGTTGAGTGTTGATAGTTACATAAGGCTACGGTTTACTGTAATAAATGTCAAGATTCAAAAAGCAATGTAACTTCAAGACAACTTTATTAATCCCACTGGGGACAATCAGTTTCAAGAGTGCACCATGGATTTCTAACTCGACGAGTCCCATTGTGTTATCTTCAGATGGTCATTCCTGGTGACATCGCCGAGATGACAGAGTTCCAGGAGAAGACCTTGAACAACTCCCGCTTCATCCTAGAGCTGAGCCTCCCCAACGTGCAGCTGGCGCTGCCCAGCAAGGCCTTCTACGAGAAACTCCACAACAGGTACCGGACACACCCAGTGTTCAGATTTGAGATGCACGATATTGGAAAAAAACGTATTGCGATATTTTGTCATTCTGGGATACTTCTTGTGAAGTGACCAAAAAATATATATATCTTGGAAAAAAGAATGTATCATTGTGTAATGATTGGGTGATTTTAAAGTGCTCTGTACAGTCGCTGTACAGAGCTTTAAGGTGGCGAATTAAATATGGTGGAAAATAAATTTGTTGTGTTGCCTATTGTTGTGGCAACAATTGAAGGTAAGGTACTCTCGACAAAGTACCTGTTTTTGGTCACTGTTGACTTTTTCTGTAACCAAAATAATTCCATACAACTCACGTTGTTGTTCTCTTAGCGGGGGCTGTCTATGACTGCTTTGGTTGTCTGACCATAAACTGAACAACTTGATCAGTGATTGGTCGTTCGCTGTGCATGCAGAGCCTGCATGTCACTCCCTAGCAACAAACTGTGTATCCAAGAACCCTTTAATCTGAGTAGATTCCGTTATATCGGATAGATTTCTCTTGTAGATGAATCATCAATCCTTTTTAATTTTGCACGTCCAGCGATACGAATATCGCACATGTGTATATCGGGATTTCGATATGAAAGCGATATATGGTGCAGCCCTAATTCAGATCCACGTTGCTTGTTCCCCCTTTCCTTCCCCCGTGTGTTGACTGACATTGAACGGGTGGTTCCAGGATCAACAACGATCTGCTGCTGTGGGAGCCCACCGCACCGTCGCCGGTGGAGACGGTGGAGAACATGCCCTACGGGGCGGGACTCTCGGTGGCCAGTCAGCTCATCACCACCTACGCTAAGGACAGCTTCAGCCAGTTCCGCTCCACCGGCACAGAGGGTAACATGAGTCCACCGATGATGCTTATCCCAAAAAATGTGACCTAAAGTGCATGATAAACTGCAGTATCTTATCATCTAGAACAACATGTTGAAAATTATTGTTTGTTTGTTTAAAAAGCCAGCTACTGTAAAAATAGAATCTAATTGGGCATTTTAAGGTCGCTGAATTAAACCAACTTTGGCTGATTTTTTTGGCTGATATTCATAATATATTATATGTTATATGTTGTCATATAATCTTTTTGGCTCAGTTTGGGAAACTAACCCAACAACATTGCAATTGCTCTTCGATTCCACACTTCTACCTACGATATCGTAAATAAATCAATATCAAACCAAACTATCCTGAAGTCCCCTGATGATGCTGACCTCTGTCTGTTCCGTGCTCCCAGACGACACCAGCGGCTCCGAGGAGGAGAACCCCCAGTACTACTCTCCAGCGGCGGACCTCCACCCCAGGTCTCGCAGGATGAGGAGCAGGTCCAAGGCCCAGACCAAGACCTCCCAGAGCCTGTTCTCCGTGGTCCTGAGTGTCAACCACGGCCTGGTGTCCATTCACACCGATGCCAAGGTGAGCCTCGAGAAACAGACGCTAGACGGTTCTTACTGTGCGTTCACACCAAAAGCAGTGCGAATATTCGTGGTGCGTGCTTGCGCAAACTACAAAACATCACTACTACGAGTCTTACTTGTTGTGAAAGTACCAGCGGATTTTGCCATTCATTCATTCGCCTTCTTTATTGGTGTGAACACACCTTTAACCGTCCAAACCCGGCCGCTCACTATCACGATTTATTGGTTACTTGGTCACTGTTCACTGTTTTGTTTTTTTGAACTCTCCAGAGAGAGGACAAAACTGTGCTGAAAAACAAACACGGGGAGTTCTGGCTAGAGGTGAAGAACGCCACGCTGTTCACCGTGGCGCAGTACGAGGGCTACAAAGACCAGCACTACATCTGCTTCCACACCAGTAACATCTGCATGTACCACCAAGGTAACCACACAACCACAGAGCAGACATCCTACTCCCTCCATTCAAAACAATGTCTTTGGGTTCTGGTCGGCCTGTGCTGTGGATCCTTCTCACTAACATCGTGATGGCGGTGATCTTCCCAGGACTCGTGGATAGAGACTCCCCCGGCACGGAGGTCAATTTGCCTTGCAGGACTCGCCCCCATTGGTTGGAGCCGGGCATCTACCAAACGGAGACGGTGCCCGACCGGTCGTCCACGGCGTCAGAGGGCATGTGCCTGGAGGCACACAGCATGCTCTCTGTAGCCATCAAAATCTCCTCCACGAACACAGAGCACACTGTGAAGGTATGCTCTGGGGCTGAATAAGAAACACTGGGAACACAATGAACCGCTTTAGAGAAGCACAGAGGGGGGTTCTCTAGTCCAGCGATTCCTCTAGATTTCCATGAGGTTTTTAGTCTTGGTGTTAGTTTTAAAGGCCTCCTAATTTCCCACAATGCAAACGTGTGCTTACAGTTTAAGTCAGTGGCAAATGTCTCCACATATTTCGTTGAGGCCTGGACCCGCAAAGTTGAACCTGCCCAGGAAAATTCAGGCAAGACATCTGTATCAATTATCAGTTATCGGTTATCAATAATCATTGTACACAGAACGTTCAGGACTGAAAATGTGGGGGAAAATGTGACCGCAATTTCTGGCCATTTAGCTGAAACGCAGCAGAACAATCCAGCCCCAGTTCCATTGGAATACCACAGGAAACCTCGACATGGCTGAACAATTAGCCCACATTTCACTCGTGTAACTTAGTGTGTATTCTCTGCTGGTCTTAACTTCCCCCACCTGGTGCATACAATGGGGTTCTGTTGGTTACTAGGGTTCTCAGTCAGTCTGGGTCTGAAGTCCAAGGCTGATTCTGTGTTCATTTTAATCTGCCCTCCTTCCGACTACAATGTGACCATAGTATTGTTTTTCAGTATAGTTTTTAAGCGCTGCAGTGTTTTACAAGTGTTTTAAACTAATTGTATACCGTGCTCACACACTTTTTCATGCCAAATAACTTGAGTACTGCTCTGAAACCTCAGACTATGTTGTCACAGAAGCTCTGGTTAACCCCTTGATCGTAGTGGAGTTTGTGAGGGGCTTGATACTTGCCTGATGAAGTGGTTTGGCCTAAACTATCTGCAGTGTGCACCACACTTTAGCCTTTTCTCCTCACTGTGTTCTGCAGGAGCTCCTGGTAGCCGTGGGAGTAAGAGGAGCCACCCTACAGCACAGAGTGGTTCCACAAAGCCTGGGCTGGTACGACCAGGTAGGGTCTCAAACTGTCAGAAGATCATTGATCAGAAGGGTTTTAAAGCTTTTTAGCTGGCTCCAAGGACAATTCATGACGATGGATTTATATTTGATTGTTTATTTCCACGCATCAGATCGTGGATTTCCTGAATGTATCTGATGAGCCGGTGTTGGGCTACACCCCCCCCACCTCGGTCACCACGCTGCATCTACACCTGTGGAGCTGCTCTTTAGACTACAGGTGGCAATTCAAAGCTGTTCCGTTGATCCAGGTGTATGACAATAGTGTATCGTTTTCATGGCGATTTAAAAAGAACCAGCCTCCCTATGAGGAATGTGTTGTGCTCCCCTCTACCTCCTGAGTATGCTATAGAGATCGTCAGCCTAAAGCCATATGAGCCAATGCAATAGCTATGCTTTGGTACAGGAGAAAACTCCTGCAGAGTCATACAAATGGAAGCTGTAGTATCTTATAGACTATAAGATACTAAGATAAGATAAGTTGTAAAACAACAAATGAAAAAGAGGGAAGTCTGTGGCTTATGGAGTCATAAATAACATACATGTGATGATGAGGTCATCACACCACCCTGCTTCAAGTCATACATAGGTCACATGATACAGCATCGGTGTGTGGGGCTTGGATAGTGGGTTACTCATCAACTAGGAGACTAGCTGGGGGCCCCCAACATGAGTGACTGTGACGTGATGCATGCTCTGCTTGGGCCCACAGACCGCTGTACCTTCCCCTGAGGTCCCTGCTAGTCATAGAGACGTTCAGCGTGTCCAGCAGCGTCTCTCTGGATCTGTCCTCGTCCACACTCAGGTAGAAGCTTCCCTTCATCCAGTGGACCTGTTGAAACGGCCCTTATCCAAGCTGTAACTTCAGTCTGACGTGAATGACTAATCTAATGAATGTCTAATCCAGTTTAAAACGTTGACTGTAAAAGGTTAAACTTAAGATGTGCTCACAGTGCCTAAGGAAGCTCTCTGCCCGACTCTACGTCACCCGATGGGAAACATTCAATATACATGCATTTGTTTTGTACATTTTAAACATTACTTATGTCTTATTTAACTGCTATAAATGATAGACCATGATATTTAAACGTATATCCCCCTATTGTGGCTCTTACAACAACCACATGGTTAAAAATCCTGTTATATACAGTAATACAGTGAAGTTGTGATTCTTGATTATTTTCAGGATCATCCTGGATGAAGCGACTCTATTCCTCTCCGACAAGAGCAATGCTGTTTCTGTTAACCTCCTGCGAGGTAAATCCATATTTCACTCGGGTCCAAGTCTTGCTGGGGTTCAAACTATGTCCAGCACTAGCGATTTGCCTCGTCTCCCTTGTGTTTTCCAGACTATGTGCAAGTGGTGGACATGGGGACGTTGGAGTTGAGGATTACTGCCGTCAAGCCCGGAGCCAATAGAGAACTGGTACGTGGAACTGGAATCTCTTCCGTTGGATCGGTATGTTTCAAGCGGGTGATTGTTTGCTGACGCTAATGCCATCATGTCATGTTCTGCTCATCATCTCACTGGGAGAGCAGTCTGAGCCCAGGTTTGAGCTGCGATGCTCCAGTGATGTCATCCACATCCGGACGTGCTCCGACTCCTGCGCCGCCCTCATGAACCTCATTCAGTATGTGGCCAGCTACGGAGACCTGCTGCCCCCTACTGGGCAGGACGCCCGGACCTGCAGCGCCCCCCAGAGGGCAAAGGTCAATAAGACACAATAACACTTTGATTAACACTTAACAGAGAAATTCAGACCAGCAGTCCAGTGTGTTGATACAATGTAGTTATTCTGTATTATCATTGGATGAACGCAAGAATGGTTGGATTAGAGTAAACCATTTATATTTCACATTTTCTTTTGAGCAGGCGGAGTTGCCCAGCAGGCCCCCGTCTCTGACCCCGCTGCTCCCCGAGACGGAGCAGCAGATGCTGCAGGACCTGATGAGCGAGGCCATGGAGGAGGTGGATGGGCAGCATGCCCAGGGCCTGCAGCACAACGGTGACAACAGTTCACCACTGGGCACATTGGAACACATCAACTCTTTTGGTACCGTGTACTAAAACGGTCAGCATCTCCATACTCAACAGTTGTTTGTTTGTTTTACTGATCCCGCACAGGTGTTCACGAGACGCTGCATCAAGACCATGACCCACCTCGCTCGGACCTCTTCCTGTTTCCCGACGAGAGCGGGAATCCCACCCAGGAGTCGAGCCCCTCCTACCCGGTCCTCCACTCCCCCCTCATCACCCCCGTCCCCAACCCGGCCCAGGAGGCGGATGACTTCTGTATCCTGGACACGCCCGGCTCCAGAGGAGATGTAGGCTCACTCACTGATCATTCAAACACACCTTGAATGAGAAATCCCCACTCACAGCGGCTGATGTGTTTATCTGTGTTTATCAACGGCAGTGTTCTGCCACTAGAGCTTATCCGACTGATCAAATGTAACGCTGAGTATGTGATGACTTGGCGAAATCATAATCCAATCACAGTCAGCCCTGATGGGGGTTTGTTGAAACCACATTGCCTGGAATGGCATTTCAGTAATTGGTGGAAGGTTATTATTATCACATTATGAGAAACCTAATTAACACTTATTTCTGCCCAGTCTTTCAATGACAAGGGCATGTTTTGTGTTCAGCCAAAGTTTAATCATGCTGTGTTTCCAACCTGGTCTTAAGACTTCTGTATCCTACTGCAGATACTGGTGGTTTCTGTTGTGATTTTGACAGAGCATTCAAACATGTCGGCCTAATGATATGATTATTAGTTATGGAGTCCATGGAAACACAGCATATCATTAATCCCAGTAATGTGTGTGTGTGTGTGTGTGTGTGTGTGTGTGTGTGTGTGTGTGTGTGTGTGTGTGTGTGTGTGTGTGTGTGTGTGTGTGTGTGTGTGTGTGTGTGTGTGTGTGTGTGTGTGTGTGTGTGTGTCTCAGGACCGGAACCAGGAGCCCATAGTGAACCAGCTGACCTCCAGTCCCATATCGATCAAGGACAACTACTTCAGCCTGCCTTTGGAGGGAACGGGCTCTGGCCGGGGAGCCGTGAACTACCCGGTCCCAGAAGTGCGCTACCTCATCAAGGAGATCTCTGTGATCTGGCACCTGTATGGCGGCAAAGACTTTGGGAACACCACCTTCACGGCCTCTCCTGCCAGGAGTTGCGGGTGAGAGACGGGCACCCAGACACCGTTACACACTCCCACACGCCAAGGTTGTTCGTGTTGCATTACCCACTTATTTGGTGTGTTCTCCGTGGCAGGACCACGCCCTATAGCTCCCCCTGCCAGACGCCAGTCAGACAGGGCCGGGTGGGCGGGGGCCGTCCCGGAGGAGGGAGAGGGAGGAACCCAGACGTCCTGATGGAGATACAGCTCAGCAAGGTAGCTCTCCCCCCTAGACACACCCTCCTCATGCCCCCCATCAGCAGCTTCTGCAGATCCATGTTGATAAATGCATTAACGAGCTGCGTGCGCCCTGCCTTAGGTCCGGTTCCAGCACGAGGTCTACCCTCAGGCCCAGGGGGCCCCTGGCTCCACCGCAGACCGGCCCGTCTCCCGGCAGGTGTTCACCGTGCAGGACCTGGAGATCCGAGACCGGCTGGCCACCTCGCAGATGAACAAGTTCCTCTACCTCTACTCCAGCAAGGAGATGCCCCGCAAAGCGCACTCCAACATGGTGAGGTTGGCGGCGGTGTCACGATATGACGATGGCCCGGTGGTGTCACGGCGGCCCGGCAGTGTCACGGCGGCCCGGCAGTGTCACGATGGCCCGGTGATGTTGGGGCTCTTGGTTCATTGTTCTGCTTTGTTTCCTCAGCTGACTGTCCGGGCGCTGCACATGTGTCCAGAAGCGGGCCAGGCCCCCCAGGAGTGCTGTTTACGGGTTTCCTTGATGCCCCTTCGCCTAAACATCGACCAGGTAACCAACAATCCAAACCAAGTTTGTTTTGTACATCAAATGAACATAAAGACCTACCTATCGACGGCCCAGGCTTGTCTGAAATTTAACTTTTTAAGGAACATTTTTGCATCGAACACCATCTTTTTTGTGTGTAGGATGCCCTGTTCTTCTTGAAGGACTTCTTCAACTGTCTCGCTACAGACGTAGAGCTGTTCTCTCCACCCGACCAGGAAGGTAAACCCACAACAGTCCTCTAAGTACTTCGCTGGATTTTCGGAGGATCACTGTTAACTAAGAACTTTGCACAACTTTGTCAGTGTCATGCATGCAAGTATTTTGTTCATTTTGATCTTGTGTCCAAAGCGCTCTGCGTCTCCGTGAAGAAACCGGCCGGGCCAGAGATCTCCTGCAGCTTCTCCAAGCACCCCGGCAACAACCAGGACCCGGCCCCCATCATCTCGGTGCCGGCCCAGAGGAGCCTCAGCCTCAACGGGCTGTCCACCTCTGGGAGGGAGGAACCCGAGACTGATGCTGCCTCCTCTTCCTTCACAGACCAACCCGTCTTCTTCAGGTGAGGATCTCCAAGGATCTGCATGCTGTTGATTTCACTCGGGCCAGATTTTTGTTGATCATACTCTGTATCTATGGTTTGTCTTTTATTCCAACAGGGAGTTTCGTTTCACTTCAGAGGTTCCGATTCGCTTGGATTACCACGGGAAGCATGTCTCCATGGAGCAGGTAAAGGCGCCAGGGGGAGCGACATCATGAGCTCACCTTTGTGTTAGGTTGTGCCTTCTGACTGTGAAAACTTTGTCCTTGTTGCAGGGAACCTTTGCGGGGATCATCATAGGGTTGACCCAGCTGAACTGCTCCGAGCTGAAACTAAGACGTCTGTGCTATAGACAAGGGTATGTGTGAAATCTGTCAAATAAAATAGATTAGGTTAAACTTAATATATCAGAGGCATATGTGCTGAAGATGGTGGAAGTTGGAGATAAGTAGTTTTCAGAATACATTAAATCTGTGGTATTTAATCAGTGGTATTTCTTTTGTAATGGTCTTCTTTGCAGGCTGTTGGGGGTGGATAAACTCTTCTCGTATGCAATAAACGAGTGGTTGAATGACATCAAGAAGAACCAGCTCCCAGGCCTTCTAGGTGGAGTGGGGCCCATCCACTCTCTGGTGCAGCTGGGTAAGGACCACATGGGTTCTCCATGTCATCACATGCATGGGACACCACCATTCTCCACAACTCCTCTTTCTAGTGGAAACTTCAGATTCTGTGTTGGATTTTGGAAAAGAGACTGTATTTCCTTTAACTTCATTGGTAACTTGTGGTAAAGAGTGGCATTGCATGGTGGATGCCAGTGTAAAGTCCTGCTCCTGGCATTGTGGCCTTGTTTTTGCTCAGGACCTCATATCGATCCAACCTATTGTTTTTACTCCTTTAACCCTGGTGATCCTCCTTGTCGTTGTGTTCAGTCCAGGGATTCAGAGACCTGGTGTGGCTGCCCATTGAGCAGTACCGCAAGGACGGCCGCATCGTGCGCGGGTTCCAGCGCGGCACCGCGTCCTTCGGCACCTCCACCGCCATGGCTGCTTTGGAGCTCACCAACCGTATGGTGCGCACCATCCAGGTACTGCCGCCTGCTGCGCTACGGAATCAGAATCAGAGTTGCTTTTATTTCAGTACACAAGAGTAAAGATCTTAGGCTTGGTTTCCTCAACAGTCACATAGCAGGAACAATACAAGATAAAGTAAATACAGATAAGTAGAAATAAAAATAAGTAGCAGCATCAATAGATAATAATAAATGATAATACATAAAATAATAAATTAAGTAAGTAATAATAAGAGAAACTGAAACAGTGGTAATAAGTAATGAGGTGTAGTAAAGTGTAATGGTGCCAGCCACATTGATTGGGGGGAAAAAATGTTTGTAATCCTCTGGGTTTTGGCCCTGAGGCTTCGGTACCATTTCCCCGACAGCAGTAGCTCAAACTGTTTCTGGTTGGGGTGGCTGGGGTCCCTGATGGTCCCCGTTAGTCCAGTTTCCCCACCAGGGATGGAGCTGGAGCCTAAGAGGAGAAGGTCATTGGAAGTCCCTTTTTCAGGAGAGATTGAAACGAGTGTCGTTGGTCTTGTCGTTGGTTTAGGCAGCAGCGGAGACGGCGTACGACATGGTGTCCCCCGTGCCTGATGAGAGGGATCCCAGGAGGATGAAGCGCATCTCTCATGGGCTCGCTCACCAGCCCGTGGACCTGAGAGAAGGCGTAGCTAAAGCCTACACGGTCGTCAAAGAGGTATGGAAATATGAATCCCCGTTCTTACATTCACATTTACATTTAGGGCATTGAGCAGACGCTTTTATCCAAAGCGACGGTTATGGTTCGAACACACATTCACACACACAGACGGCAGAGTCAACCATGCATGGCGACAGCCAGCTCACTGGCAGCTGTTAGGGTGAGGTGTCTTGCTCAGGGACACCTCGGTACTCTGCTAGGAGGAGCTGAGGATCGAACTAGCAACCTTCCAGTTGCAAGTCAACCCGCTGTGTACCTCCTGAGCGGGAGCATCCACTTGGGGTCCAAAACGAGGTCCTTCACAAACACACGGATCCAGCAATGTCATTCTGCCTCATGTAATGGTGCCTAGTGGTTGTGATTTAGATTGAGGCGCTGTGATTGGTGATGTGTGTCCTTGCGTCCTCCAGGGGATCACCGACACGGCACTGACCATCTACGACACGGCCACACGGGAGCACGAGCACCGCGGGATGGCGGGGGCGGTGGGCGGGGTCCTGAGGCAGCTGCCCCCTGCCGTGGTCAAGCCCCTCATCATGGCTACGGAGGCCACCTCCAACGTCCTGGGGGGCATGAGGAACCAGATCCACCCCGACGCCCGCCAGGAGGAGTCTCAGAAGTGGAGGCAGGGGGAGGAGTAGCTGCTCTGACTCCTCCTCTTCCGGGCGGGGATGAAGATTACCGGTTTTATTGCACAATATGCCAGAGACATTTCACATCTCAACGACTGTAGACTGCTCTGCACTTTTCAGAATGGACGATTTTGATGTGTTTTTTTTGCCGTTTGAAGGGATGAAATGTAAAGGATTGATTTAGTAAACCATCTTGTCAATAGGGATTCATCTCGTAGGATATGTGTCACTTTGGTTCCTCGTAATTTCGCTTGTTAGAAAATCGCAACATCACCCTCACTGTGCCTTCATAGTGAGTTATCTAATGCAACGTGGAGCAAAAGGGACTTTATGAGTGATGGGATATGTGTGCTGAACAGAGCCTCATATCTTTACATGGAGACAGATCTCTTTCATATGTTTGGTGGAATGGGCTGGACGGTCCATCGCATCATCAGACACCAGAAGAAGGTTGATTCATTATTCAACAAACAAGTCATATCCAACATGTGATGTCCTCAGATCCATACAAAGAACAATTGTTACTTCTTGTATTCCTACTATGTAATAGCTCATGTATATGTCAACAGTAAGGGTAGTCACAGCAGTGTGAATGTTTCTCGGGATGAATGGCCTCCTCTAGTGGCGGGGCATGTGAACTTGAGCACATGAATGAGAAATGGGGCAAAACCTGAAGGTTAAATTATTATTGTGGCGCCTGTGACTACTGCTGGCCAAAGTCAAATGTTAATGCTAGCTGCTTTTCTAATTGAAACGGATTCGAGAATCCTTTTTTATTTTTATTTCAACATTATCCTCGTCAGTTTGCCACGCATTTCTCAATTGTTGATCCAAAACGTACGAAAGCTTACTCTGCATCAGTTGAAGACCTGTACCAAAGTCTTAATATCGTGCTTACTGATTTTGAAGTTTGTTTAAATGTTAAAATTGACCGTCACGCTTTGTGATCCGCAGTCTTTGAACCTGCTCTGTTTCTTGTTGTAAATAAGTGTACAGGTGATTTCTGTTATTTGTATTAAAGGCATGAATGGTTAAATTAAAAACGGACGTGACAATAACCATTTGAGGCTTTTTTCATTACTGCTAGTTGTTGCAAGTTGTATCCCAGTTTAGATCATGTAAGGACATAGCGATTCAAAATACGTTGTGTTAAAAGGATCTCCGTCTGGTTGGACAAATTGGTCTAGATATGATGTCAATACCTTCCTTAGTAAGACGCGTGGTTAAAAATATACGTGAAACACTTTCACGTTAAAAACGCACGTTGGTCCCACTCAGGCGAGCATTCGCGGGGAGTTCGATATACTTCTTGCTTTCATCGTCGGGCCAACCTACAGCTAAAATGCCACATTGTGTGAAAATTAATTTCGAAAATTAAATGGTCAGATATATACTGTTGTGTTAACATTTCATTGATTAAAAATGCGTTAGAACACGTCCATCTCGAAGACGAGTCCGTTCAGAATCAGCTGCTTATCGCAGGTCGACTGACTCGATTTCCTTCTCATACACTTACGTGTTTAATTTGCGTGTGTTTAGACAGATGGGCGCGCACACACACGCGCACCAAGCATCACCCGCATTCATTCATTCTATTAAATACTCACTCGCGGTAAAACTATGTTTTCTCACGATCAAATACTCATCAATCCTAAAAGTAATGGGCTTGTACACGATGTCTGGGTCAAGAACATGTGTTTGCTGTACGGTGTTTGCAGATGATGATTGCTCTATCAGCTGTTCTTTCCCAAATCATTTAACCAATCATTTACCCTAAAACTAGATTTTGTTTTGGAACCCTGGAATATACTTTGCTCGAATGTATTATTGTTATTATTATTATTTTAACGCATGGCATAGCCTAGGCTACTACTTCATTCATGTTCATTCATGCAGCTCTATGGAAAAAAAATGTTTCCACAATCCACACGCTATTTCTATGCAGTTTCACACGTATGAATAATCTTTGACATCATAATATTTAACATGCAAGTGTAGTGGTGCCTGGTTGTTGCGGGGGAAAATCAGCTTTGCGCCGGGTGCAAACTAGCAACGACACATGCGTCGGTGTAGAAAGTCAATTGCGCCGGGCGCAAGATAGGGCCCTTCTTCTGTTTGGCGCACATGGCTAATTTGCATACGCGCACAGGACTGTTGGAAAGGGAACACGTCGGACTGGCAGCATTACGGGGGCGCGATTACGGGCTGGCGGAGTTACATTTAAAAATCGCGTTAAAGTAAAAATAAATAAGAAAAGCGGAATCAATTTGTGGCGCTCGTTGTTCAATCTGTGGCGCAGCGCCACACATTGGCCTATGTGTGGGAAACGCTGGTATAGCTAGGTTGATCTTGAGGTTTACCCTGGACAGCTGCTGATAAGAAGTGGAGTCCCTTACAGCAGGGGCGCAGATGGGATTTTTGAAATGGGGGGCTGACCAAGCTGTCAGCAAATAATTTCAACTCAATAAGTTATTTTTGTGTAATTTGGGTTTCGCTCAAGTAGTTACTTTCGTAATAGCCATGGGCCAATAGTTCGCGCTAAAAAGCCATTGGAGAATTCTTATTTGAAATCATGGATAAACAACATGGACACTTCTGTTCCGAATAGATTTCTAATCGGAATAGATCTATTCCTGTCATGCGATCCGAACGTACTGTAGGCCTATACATGGCATTTCCAAAAGTGGTAAGCGAACGTTCTGTCTCTCGCGCACACCTGACACATCTGGACCGGCGGCGACTTAATAATACATTTTAATAATAATAAATTTGATTTATAAGCGCTTTTCCAAAAGCTCAAAGACACTTTACATACAATAAATGCAGTTAAAACACAAGACATTCAATTAAAAGCAGCAAAGACAGTATAAAACATAGAAAACAATATAAAACACACACAGAAATTATGTATTAAAAGCTGATTTAAAAAGGTGTGTTTTTAACAGGGTCTTGAATGTTGGGAGGTGAGTGCAGGTGCGGATGGGTTTGGGGAGTGAGTTCCAGAGGGAGGGGGCAGCAATGGAGAAGGCTCTGTCCCCCCGGGTTCGGTGCTTGGTCCGTGTGGGTAGTGACAGGATGTTTCCTTCGGATGAGCGGAGGTCGCGGGAGGGGGTGTGGTGATGGAGCAGGTCTGTGAGGTAGGGGGGGGCCAGGTTATTAAGTGCTTTGTGTGTGAGGAGGATGATTTTGAACTGTATGCGGTGAGTGATGGGCAGCCAGTGCAGGTCACGGAGGACGGGGGTGATGTGATCTCTGGAGCGGGTGTGGGTGAGCAGGCGTGCGGCTGAGTTTTGGATGTATTGCAGTTTATTGAGGAGTTTGGATGGTGAACCATAGAGGATGCTGTTGCAATAGTCCAGTCTGGATGTGATGAATGCATGGATGAGGGTTTCTGCAGCAGAGAAGGTGAGTGAGGGGCGGAGACGGGCAATGTTCTTGAGGTGGAAGAAGGCGGTCCTGGTGATGTGGTTGATGTGGAGGTCAAACCTTAGCTTACTGTCGAAGATGATTCCTAGGTTGCGGGTGTGGGATGAGGGAGACAAAGTGCAGTTATCAAAGGTGAGGGAGAAGTTGTGGCTGGCTTTAGTGCGGGATGTGGGGTCAATAATGATTATGTCCGATTTGTCACTGTTCAGTTGAAGATAGTTTGTTTGCATCCAAGATTTAATTTCTGTGAAGACAGTTGCTGAGGGTGGAGTGGGTGTTGTTGGTGATGGCTTTGGTGGAGATGTACAGTTGGATATCGTCGGCGTAACAGTGAAAATGGAGTCCATGTTGACGGATGATCTGGCCAAGGGGGAGGATGTAGAGGATGAAGAGGAGGGGACCAAGCACCGATCCCTGGGGGACACCTTGTGACAGGGGAGCGGTGGGGGAAGTGCAGTTGTTGATGCTGATGAGCTGTTGTCGGTTGGTGAGGTAGGAGTGAAACCAGGAGAGTGCTGTGCCAGTGATGTGGAGAGAGGATTCCAGACGGGAGAGCAGGATGGAGTGGTTGATGGTGTCGAAGGCTGCTGTGAGGTCGAGGAGGATGAGGATGGTGAGGTGTCCGGAGTCTGAGGAGAGGAGGAGGTCGTTGGTGACTTTCAGGAGGGCTGTCTCGGTGCTGTGTTTTGTACGGAAACCAGATTGGAATGATTCAAACAGGTTATTGCAAGTGAGGTGGGTTGTGAGTTGTGAGGCGACAGCACGTTCCAGGATTTTTGACAGGAAGGGGAGATTGGAGATGGGGCGGAAGTTATTTGGGTTGTCAGGGTCCAGACCGGGTTTTTTGATGATGGGAGTGATGGCAGCCAGTTTGAGGGTTTGGGGGACAGAACCAGAGCAGAGGGAGGCGTTAATGAAGTCGATGATGAGTGGGGAGATGACAGGGAGGCAGTCCTTGATGAGTTTGGAGGGTATGGGGTCCAGGGTGCAGGTGGAGGTTTTTATTCCGGTCATGATGGTCGTGAGTTGTGCTGGTGATACTGGAGAGAAGTGGGTCAGGTACTGGATAGTGGTGGGTGGGGAGGCAGGGAGGGAGGCAGGCGGGGAGATGGGAGGGATCCTGGAGGTGTTGAGGTTACTGTAAATGGTGTTGATTTTTGTTTGGAAGAATGATAGGAATGATTGGCACTTTTCAGTAGTGAATGATGATGAGGTGTTGTCGTGAGGTTTGAGAAGGGAGTTGATGGTGGAAAACAGAGCCTTGGGGTTGTTGGAGCCAGAGTGGATGAGGTGGGAGTAGTGGGTGGTCCGGGCAGTGTTGAGTGCTTCTTTGTACTGTTGTAGGTGGTCGGTGTAGGCGAGAAGGTGAACTGTTAATCCGGTTTTCTTGCAGAGTCTTTCAAGTTGTCTTTTCCGGGTCTTCATTTGGCGGAGTGTGGGGGTGAACCAGGGGGCAGAGTGAGTGAAAGAAACTGTTTTTGTTTTGGCGGGGGCAAGCTGATCCAAGCAGGAGGAGAGTGTGCAGTTGTAGTAGTTAACCAGGTCAGTGGGGTCATCAGATGGTGGGCGGGGTGAAGCAGACAGACAATGGGTGAGTGAGGTTGAGAGAGCAGAGGGAGAGATGGATTTAAGATTTCTGAAGGTTATGGTCCGGTTTTGTTTTGTGGTGGGGATGGGGATGTCTATGTCCATGGATAGCCAGGTGGTCAGAGATATGCAGGTTGTGGCTGGTTAACTGTTGGATGTTGAGATTGGTGGAGCAGACCAAGTCCAGAATGTGACCACGGCTGTGTGTTGGGAAGTTGATATGTTGGGTGAAGTTGAGACAATTTAACAGTTCCAGGAATTCTGTGGCCGGTTTATTGTCTGTGCTGTCAATATGTAGATTAAAATCACCTAGGAGGAGAACAGATGGCGAGATGGCAGATAGCTGGGTTAGAAGGTCAGCAAGATCAGAAAGGAAGGAGGGATGTGGTTTGGGGGGGCGATATATGATGGCTGTGACCAGAGGACAGGGACCAGAGAGTTTGAAGGTGCGTTCAAATGAGGGGGCAGGAGGAATGGAGATGGTGGTTGTCTTGATGTTGTTTCTGTAGATGGCAGCAATGCCACCTCCCCGGCCCTCTGTGCGGGGTTTGTCCATATAGGTGTATCCTGTGGGGGTGGCTTGGGTTAATGAAAAATAGTCCAGGGGTTTTTGCCAGGTTTCAGTGAGACAGAGAAAATCCAGGTTATTGTCTGTTATGTATTCACTGAGGATGAGGCTTTTGTTGTTGAGGGAGCGGGTGTTAAATAAGGCTACTTTGAGGTGATGTTGCATTGTGAGGGGCTGTGAGGACGTGGATGTGGACGTGTTATCACTATTTGGCATTTTTATGTATTTTGTTGGTTTTGTTTGTATCGTTTGTTGGTAAGGTTGGTCTGAAGCGCTCGTAGAAACTTCTTAGCTCTACCGTGTGATTCAGCTCCTGACGCATTCTCCGCCACTGTACAGTAACCTTTATAAATCCCCGTTGCGCATGGAACTGCCACATTGGCAGTGTTGTGTTTCACCAAATTTTTTTTTTTTTTAACAAAACTGTCTTCTAAATTAATGAAATACTGGGAAACGAATAAACCATTATAAGCAACGAGTAATTAACGAGTAATTACGAGTAATTATTTCGACCGCTTAATAAGCGGTCGAAATATTTTTTTCAACCACCGCCTCTTTCCCTTGACGGTGCGCAAAGCCCGCACGGCGCACACAGACAGGTAGCAAAAAGCAAAGCAGTCTCAGCATAAACACACAGTTGTGCGTTAAATTTGTCCATCGGGGAACACGTCAATTCCTCTAATGCTGACGTTTAAAATATATCAGCACCTATTTACCTTGATCTTCAGCTGTAGCCTTGCTGAACTCCCTGCATCCTCGCTGTCTTTATTCATTTTTTCCAGATTCGTATGGCGGTCTTATTATGGTAAACTAGCTCATTGGTGAACACCTCGTCAGGTTTTAAACAGCGACACGCACTCGGAGACAGCCTAGGCCTAAAGAAAGACAGGTCCATAGCTGCTGCACAAAAATAATGCGTGCCAAGCAGTAGACCTAGTTGGTCTTAAAGGGGGGGAAAGCAAGTTCAAGTTTAACATCGATTTGCAGTGATCACTTGGCTGAAGGGTTTTATATGCCTATTCATTACATAATTAGCGCATTTGAAACTTGTGTGGCCTATATGGGTGCGGCTTATTCTGCTTTTTTAAATACATAAATGAAAGGCTTGCGGTTTATCCATGATGCAGCCTGTATGCGGGAAATTACGGTAGGCCCCGACAGGGCGAACCGGACCCCGACTTGAAGCGGCGGTGTCTTCTCCCTTAAGGGGCTTATTTTAGATAATAACCGGCGACGTTCTATAGGCTACATTATTACACGGCTACTTGCCGAAACTAAAAAATAACTTCACACGGTTTGTGAAGTTGTGTGAACCACGTGACTCCTCATTCTCAATTTGAGAATGAGGAGTCACGTGGTTTTTGGGGAGGGGAGGGGAGGGGTTTGAGCCCATCCGCCATGCTGGTAGCACGGTTGCCAGGAGAAACGTTGTCAGAGCGGCATACAGACAGATGAGGAAACATAGACGCAGAGACGCAGGAGAAATTACGATAGAAATAAATGGAGAAGAATAAGGCGAAGGAAAATGGTCCTAACAGGAACAAACTCACTACCAGCGCCAAGCAGAGGTATGAGGAGAAGCTGTCAGACTTAAACAACGTCGACCCATACGAGCTACCTGCAGCAGAATGGGACAGAGACCTGGACCTTTAACCACCTTGCACATATATGGACATAGTGAACTACTTGTTTTTTGGCATCAGTCAATATACGATGCAAGAATTTAAAAGCCATAAATCGCTAGAAAGCTATGAGACATTCTGCTGTGGTTGGGTGCAAGACCTGGCCAGTGGCCATCTACAAGCCTCCAAACGCTCAAAACACTGTTGTACTGGCAAAGGTAAGTTGCTTCACCTTTTGAGTTTTATGCTAATACTAATGTGTTGTGAATACATTGCGTTGACCAAAGTGACAAAGTAATTTACCGCGATTGTTTCGTAAACTACGGTGGCCGAGAAGGGTCACAACACATGCAAATGCCACAACACATGCATATACCGAAAACACCTGCAAATTCAGAAAACACTTTCATCGATTACACAACACGTGCGCTGCAAATTCCAAAACACATGCAAATTCAGAAAAACACCTGCAAACTCAGAAAACACCTGCATTGATTTCACAACACATGCGTTGCAAATATTCACAACACGAGCAAATAGGGAAACGAACTGCAAGTAATGACAACGGAAATGTTTCCGGGGGGACCATAATCAGTGACGGACCCATATCCGGTTGGCGGTTTTATTCGAACGTCTTCAGTCATTGGATTGTGCTACAAGAGGTACGTGTTTCTCTTTTATTATGACAGACTTGTCGATGTGCTCTGATAACAATTATCTCACATCGGCACATCGACAAGTCTGTCATAAAAGAGAAACACGTACCTATTGTAGCACAATCCAATCATAGATATATATACTGACTAGATATCGCCTGAGCTGTGCTGTTCAGTGGAACATATACGTCAATGCCGCCGCCATCTTGCCGCGGGGTAACCACCCAACTGAATGAATAAATGTCGATGGGACAGAGGTCCTTTCCCAGTCAAAATCACTCTAAAACGCAATTTTTTTTAATACTTTTTTTTAATTTTTTTTTTTACTATCATTACACGTCTGACCTATGTCAGAAACCAACCCGCTTGAATATTGCCTTAAATTAAGGCGTTCAGACCAAAGATTCGCGACGCAACTGCTTGCAACTCGCAACTCCTTGCGACGAGACGGGCTGAGACGTTCTAAAAACGGGGCAGTTCACACTGCTGCACCGGGCGGCGACGGCAGGTGGTCTCCCTAGCAACTGAACGCTCTGGCACAGCTGAGAGCTGCATCAGCATCACTTCCATCCTGCTAAAAAGTAACCTAACTTAGGTTTGCGATTAGTTTTATTTTTATTTTGGTTGAGAGTAGGCTAGAGTTGCTGTGTTTCGCCATTCTCCACTACTACTGCATTATAGTAATTCGCTGGAGCTTAGATCCCGCTAGTTGGATACATTGCATTCTTTCGTAGTGGCGACTTCTCTACTGCAAGGGAAGCTCGGCTTCACCTATAATTTCGAAAATTAAATGGTCAGATATATACTGTTGTGTTAACATTTCATTGATTAAAAATGCGTTAGAACACGTCCATCTCGAAGACGAGTTCGTTCAGAATCAGCTGCTTATCGTAGGTCGACTGACTCGATTTCCTTCTCATACACTTACGTGTTTAATTCGCGTGTGTTTAGACAGATGGGCGCGCACACACACGCGCACCAAGCATCACCCGCATTCATTCATTCTTTTAAACACTCACTCGCGGTAAAACTATGTTTTCTCACGATCAAATACTCATAAAGTAATGGGCTTGTACACAATGTCTGGGTCAAGAACATATGTGTTTGCTGTAGCCTACGGTGTTTGCAGATGCATTGATTTAAAAGTACAACTTACCGCAGCTGTTCTTTCCAAATAATTTAACCAATCATTTAGGCCTACCCTAAAACTATATTTTGTTTTGGAAGCCTGGAATATAGGCCTACTTTGCTCGAATGTATTATTGTTATTATTATTATTTTAACGCATGGCATAGCCTACTATACTTCATTCATGTTCATTCATGCAGCCCTATGGAAAAAAAGCACCACGTATCATTTGCGCCGGTGTCGTGCCAGAAGTTGATTTTTGCCAGAAACTGATTTCCGGTCCGCGGGAGCGCGCACGGTCTGTTAAAGTTGTGTTTCTGCCTCAAAATGGCTTGATATCACTCAGCAAAGTAATACTGACAAGATTTGATGTCAACCAGTGCTTGAATAATGTGTAAAGGGCCATTACAGGGCCATTACAATGTAAAAATCAGCGGACCGGAAATCAGTTTCTGGCAAAAATCAACTTCTGGCACGTCGTGCCAGAAGTAGATTTTTGCCAGAAACTGATTTCCGGTCCGCGGGAGCGCGCACTGTCTGTTAAAGTTGTGTTTCTGCCTCAAAATGGCTTGATATCACTCAGCAAAGTAATACTGACAAGATTTGATGTCAACCAGTGCTTGAATAATGTGTAAAGGGCCATTACAATGTAAAAATCAGCGGACCGGAAATCAGTTTAGAACTGGCAAAAATCAACTTCTGGCACGACACCGGAACACGCCTCTGCTTTTCGCCGACACGCCTCTCCAGGCGCAAGTGTAGTGGTGCCTGGTTGCTGCGGGGGGAAATCAGCTTTGCGCCGGGTGCAAACTAGCAACGACACATGCGTCGGTGTAGAAAGTCAATTGCGCCGGGCGCAAGATAGGGCCCTTCTTCTGTTTGGCGCACATGGCTAATTTGCATACGCGCACCGGACTGTCGGAATGGGAGAACGTCGGACTGGCAGCATGTACCAAACACCGTAGGCTACAGCAAACACATATGTTCTTGACCCAGACATTGTGTACAAGCCCATTACTTTATGAGTATTTGATCGTGAGAAAACATAGTTTTACCGCGAGTGAGTGTTTAAAAGAATGAATGAATGCGGGTGATGCTTGGTGCGCGTGTGTGTGCGCGCCCATCTGTCTAAACACACGCAAATTAAACACGTAAGTGTATGAGAAGGAAATCGAGTCAGTCGACCTACGATAAGCAGCTGATTCTGAACGAACTCGTCTTCGAGATGGACGTGTTCTAACGCATTTTTAATCAATGAAATGTTAACAACAGTATATCTGACCATTTAATTTTCGAAATTATAGGTGAAGCCGAGCTTCCCTTGCAGTAGAGAAGTCGCCACTACGAAAGAAGGCAATGTATCCAACTAGCGGGATCTAAGCTCCAGCGAATTACTACAATGCAGTAGTAGTGGAGAATGGCGAAACACAGCAACTCTAGCCTACTCTCAACCAAAATAAAAATAAATTGAACCGGATATGGGTCCGTCACTGATTATGGTCCCCCCGGAAACATTTCCGTTGTCATTACTTGCAGTTCGTTTCCCTATTTGCTCGTGTTGTGAATATTTGCAACGCATGTGTTGTGAAATCAATGCAGGTGTTTTCTGAGTTTGCAGGTGTTTTTCTGAATTTGCAGGTGTTTTTCTGAATTTGCAGGTGTTTTCTGAATATGCATGTGTTTTGGAATTTGCAGCGCACGTGTTGTGTAATCGATGAAAGTTTTTTCTTAATTTGCAGGTGTTTTCGGTATTATGCATGTGTTGTGGCATTTGCATGTGTTGTGACCCTTCTCGGCCACCGTAGTAAACACTAGATTGTAACGAGGTGTTCCATGCACACAAACGTTAGATTAACTTCCCACATGTTTTGCAGCTTGTTATGCTAATTTGATTTTAGCCCAATGAAACATACTAGGCATTGTGTGTTGGGGGCTTCGAAATAGACAAACCAGTTCTGGTTAGGCTAGGGTAGTTAATGGTCTGGTTAGACTAAAGCAAGCCATTAACGGTGTGAATGAAAGGTCTGTGAGATTCAGGCTGCAGACAAATGTAAATCTGGAAAGCTGCATACAAATGGAAATGGGGGTCTAGACTAGGCTGTAACTTGAAATAAAATGTGTCCCTTGTCTTCAAGGCTTTTTACTGTTTCTCTGTTTTCTTTATTTACCTCTTGTATCTAACAGGTCATGCATTCACGACAGCTCTGCGAGCCTCCACTCACCCCATGGGTCATCCTCACACCATCGGGGCAAGTGTGTTCGGCCCACTGTACATGCATGGCTGGTGTAGCGGAGTCGTGCACCCATGTCGGAGCCCTGCTGTTTATGGTCGATGCCTGTGTACGGTTAAAGGAGAAGGCCACAGTCACAGACGAACCGGCCTACTGGAAGCTGCCAAGCAGCATCAACAAGGTCCTGCCAGAGGTTGGCCAACGCATCAATTTCATATCTGCTGCAGCTACACGGAGGTCTCTAAACATACGAATAGACGGTGAGACCCACAATAGTCCTGCGCTGAGAACAAACACGTCCAGCCAAAACAGCCAATGACACACCGACACCAACACCGGAAGAGCTAGCAGTATTCTACCGGGAAATCAGCATGATAGGGACAAGATCAGCAATTTTGAGTGTGCTACCCGAAATACTGCGATGAGTTCAGAGACACTATTCGGCCCATCCGCAGCTTACAGTCTCTGGCTAATGGAAGCGGCCGTGATAGGAGTGACTTGCCTGTGCTGCAGAAGCACTGCCAGACCATAGGGAGCATTGCTGATGTGTCTGAGGAACAGGCAGTGCAGATAGAGAGAAGGACGCGGAGACAGGCACAACTCATCACTTTGGTTTGCTGCACGGGCTGGAAGAATCACAGCCTCCTCAATGCATTGTGTTTATGCAACAGACATTAGTTCACCAGCACCCTCCACCATAAAGAGGGTTTGTTATCCTACACGTGGGCCGGGAACAGCAGCCACCAGTTGGGGCATCAAACATGAGGAGACAGCGAGGCAGGCATACACTGCCCAAACAAAGGATCAGCACACCGATCAACAAGTGGAAACTTGTGGGTTTTTTGTCAACCCGGCCTTCCCACAGGTAAGAGCATCGCCAGATGCCATTGTTACTTGCACTTGTTGTGGGAAAGGCTGCATAGAAGTGAAATGCCCCGCGAAGTACAAGGACAGCACAATCCTTGGTGCGTACTCATCAGATGACCGCAACTTCTGTCTGCATGCTGTTGATGGTCAGGTGCACCTCAAGAAGAACCACCAGTACTACACCCAGGTCCAGACCCAACTGTTTGTAACAGAGAGTGCCTACTGTGACTTTGTAGTGTGGACATTGAAGGACTGTGTGATTCTGTGCATAGCTCCAGACAAAACATTTTGGAATGCACGGCTTCAGAAGGCACAGGACTTCTTTGTGAAGGTGGCTCTCCCTGAAATTGCGATGCAATATTTCTCGATACCACCTACCTCCCAAGCATCACCTGGTCCCAGTGTGCTTCGTGAACTACAGCCACAGACCGTGGTGAAGAGGCCAAGGAAGCAGTCTGCCCAAAAAGCACCAAAGCGAACTAACGCAGTGTGGTGTCTCTGTGCTGGACCAGAGGAAGGTCAAATGGTGGCCTGTGACAACCAGAACTGTACAATTCAGTGGTATCACTTCCATTGCGTGGGGCTTGTGGACACCCATTCTGCTGACACTGCATGGTTTTGCCCTTCTTGTGCTGAATAGTGTTGATTGAGTGAGATTGTACATCCATGCACATTTCTTTTTGATTTCTTTATTGCTATTTTTAAATGTTTATTTTTAAATGCACATTGTTCTTTTGCACTGTTTACTGTTTCAACCTTTTGAAATGTTGCACTGTCAATTTCTATTTATTAAATTTATAGTTATATTTCTATTCTAACAGTTCTCAATAAATAATGTTACGCCATATCATGTTGTTTCAAAAATTTATTTCAACACGAAACAGTAAGGAGGCACTCAAACAACACTTTTACACATATTTCTTAAGGCACAGCAAACAGTGACAATCTTATCCAACGGCATTAGGTTTTCACCCTCACATTTGATGAGCATGTTCACAGGTACAGTGGAGTGTAAGAATTTAAATTTGTTGCGCACAACACCAATCACCCTCTCAACATGAATCCTGAGATGTGCTATGGCCCTAGTCTCCTCCACATCTTTCGCATCCAGCTGTGCACGACCCCTTGTGAACGTAGGTACCTTAACTTCAGCACACATCATACCCACACTTTCCCTGATATTAAAACCCCTATCTGCCAGCACAATGTCACCTGGCAACAGTTTGTTGAGGAAACCACTTTGCTCTGTTATACGTTTGTCGCGCCCACCCCACCCTTGGGATATGAAAGAAATTACACCCTTTAGGTAAGGGTGTAATTAGGTACTTCATGGTGTATGCATGTTTATACTGAGAGAAAGTTGAGAGTATCCGTATTCTCCCAACCGTATTTTGTTATGACGATAGCCAGCAGCAGGTTGTGAACCCAGGCGTTGCCATGGTGATAGCCAGCAGCAGGTTGTGAACTCAGGCGTGAAGTCTTTAAAATTGTGTGACGTAAGCCAGTGTACTAAAAGTTGGTGGGTGAACCCGCCGTTTCCCGGAGATGGTCGACCTAACTGTTGATTTGAAGTCGTTTTCTTTTGAATCTTCGCTCGGCGACGACGAGAAAGAATTCGAAGTTATTCGTGCGCGATCTAATCAGCTCACGATATGCGGCTGCGCACATGCTGCGTTTTTATGCAGACTCTCTCTTTCACTGAGGTACGTTTTGGCTGTAGTAAAGGACCATACCGTAAGGTAAATACATGGCATGCTTATTAGGGGTCCTACGAAATCCGCAGGAACCCTATTTTATTCGTTAGCATTCTTTTTTTTTCCATATCAGAGATAATGCCAAACTCCATCATGCGTCAGGCGGCAACAGGAACGACCTGACGTTACGCGTCGGGATCCTCGGACTAGGACGCATCGGAAAGCAGCTGCTAACATCACTTCTTGAGACACCTGGGATGCAACCTGCTCAGATTAACATATCTACTCGAAGACCAGAAAGTTCCGGTGCCTACCCCTCTCACCACATACCAAATAATGGGGACTTTGTCGAAATGCTTTTAATTGGTTTCTAAATGTTTTCCAGCCGACTGCTCGCAGAGAGGAGTGGAGTGCTACTTTGACAACAGCAGGCTGGCCGCCTGGGCGGACGTGCTGTTCCTGTGCTGCCTGCCCCGGAACCTGGCCTCGGTTGGGGCGGACCTGCGCACACATCTGCCAAAGCACTGCCTGGTGTACAGCTTCATCACTGCGGTGCCTCCCAAAAGGTATCCTCTCTCACTAACTCACTCACTCACTCACTCACTCACTCACTCACTCACTCACTCACACACACACACACACACACACACACACACACACACACATTTAATATGGCTCCAACTATTCTTTCTTTCTTTCAGATTGGCAAATATTCTTGGGCACAGCTTCATTCTCAAGCCACAGTACGACTTTGTCACTGGAGAGACAGATTTGTGGAAGTCTTCATATGGAATCGCCAGGGCTTTAAGAGACCCTGTGATGATAAAAGCATCCTGTCCTGTGGAGATGAGTGGTACGACTCTCGCTAACTCCTCATGTGTCCAGTTCTTTCTTAAAGTGTACATAAGTAGTATGGATATTATAATTGGTACTGTTATGGTTCTGAGTGGTATTGTGCCAGGATGCTATTACTACACACGTATTGTATGTTGTATGTCCTGCACTTAAAAAATAGTACTTAGTATGGTGTATCATCTTATCTGATCTACCTTGGTTGTATACAGGGAATGGGTTAACCTAACAATTGTTAGTGCCTGGCACTTGGTTCTATGAACATCCTTACTGTACCAACAGCGACATATTTTTTCTCTTTCTTCTGTCAAATGTACTTATTGTAAGTTGCTTTGGATAAAAGCGTCTGCTAAATGAAAACAGCAACATATCTGCTCTTTGACGCAATCATGTGTTAACTTTTCTAAAATGTAGTCACAATAACAAACTAGGATTATGCTGACATGTGCCTTACACATATTGACATAGTATGCAAACCAAAGGCTGCTCATTTTAGTGAGATACATTATGTATCTCATGTGAACACGTCGATGGTGTCACACTTGGTAATATATTATCCCTGAATGTTGAATGTTGTTGCGGCCACTTCATGGTTTGTGATGGCGTGGGAATGTGTGACAGGTGGCCTGTCTCTGGACCAGAAGTGGGTCAGTGGAGTATTGTACAGCCTCCTGAACATCTGCACTGCTGCCAGTCTGGCGTCCAGAGACACTCTTGTCCTCATCAACGATCTGTTTCAACTAAAGGCCCCTCAGTGTGAGGAATTCACCACACAAAGCTACATCAATTCTGCCCATGCATCGTCTCTTTCCCCTGATGAGTAAGTGGAATAAAATGGGATGCTTCTGACAGGCAATCCAGTGTTGGATACTATAGCCTACATTTCCTATAAAATATGTATCTTGTATTTCAGTCAAATGTGCTTATGAAGTATAATAAGCATTCTCGTTTTCTCTTCCCAAGGCCTTTCCCCTGGGTTAACTTGATTGATGTCCACATGAAGGAGACACCGTTGTCATTATTTATATCAAGAAGTCCAAATATCCCAGCAGCCATCTCAATGGCATACAAATCACTAGCAACGACACAGAAAATACAATAGCCCTATGTCAAATGTTATGTCTTTCAATGTGTTTTGTCCAGAACTATCTTTGGTTCAACAAAGTCATACCTCAGAATCGATTTAAATAAATAAATTCAATATCTTTATTATATGCGCTTATTCATTGTGTCTTTATTGCATTAATCACTCAACATTATAATAAATTTAGTTTGTTGAAATTACACTGTAACGGTACTATAAAATTGACCCGCCGACCGCCTGCCAATCCTCGAAACAGATTCGTGAATTTTCGTCAATATTCGTCAAAACACGGAAGTATGAATAACTCGGGACTGTTTTTACTGCAAAGCATCACCAAGCCGAGCGGAGTCCGCCGCGCCACACCAGCTACCAGCGTTTCCCCATGGACTAAGTTGAATTCCGAATACTATACAACCAAGCCTTAATCTACCACTACCTGGTATATCTGGTGAGTTCAAACTGTGTTTCTGTTCTCTTTTGGCTTCACTAGTACGATTAGTGAGCCGCTGCCAGTTCTCCCCCAAGAAGCGGATGTTGTCGAGACTTCCTCATTTCGCCATATGAGGAATAACGCAGTAGTTTTAATGGCAGTGATTTGGATCGCGTACTGTTTACGCACAATTATATTAGAGCTTAATTTGGTTGGTTGACAATAACGAAGACAGTCGCCAGGGTCGCTTGCGTCGTACTGGCCTGTACTGGTTGAAACCCAGTGGACGGGAGCACCGCGCCTCGGTGTCTGTGCAGAGGGGCGGGGATTATGTTCTGAGAGAAGATAGGAGTGTTGATCTTCTCTTCTAGTGATGGAGACCTTAGAGACTACATCTGCGCTCCAGTCCAGGCTGTCCTCTCTGTCCGTGTCGTCTTTCCCTGGGATCACTTCTAACCAAGGCGAGGATCGACCACTAGAGAGGTAACCTGTTGCCGCTTATAACAATCAATTGCCCTTATACTTCGAATTATTTGTTCCATACGGACTGTTTCTATGACTGCGAGTGACTTAACCACAACATTTGCTAATTGTATTTAATTCGGTACGCAATTTATAAATGTTTTCTCTTGCAGTCTCCAGAATACAGATCTTTCACAGAGTTCTGGCAATTCCGTTAGCGATTCCAATATGGATGGCCCTTCTGATGCAACGGATTCCAAAGACAGCATTGATGTAAGTGAATGTGTAATGAATTGAAAGAATTAATTACCTTACATAGTACTTTTCAAGGTACCCAAAACGTGTGTGTGTGTGTGTGTGTGTGTGTGTGTGTGTGTGTGTGTGTGTGTGTGTGTGTGTGTGTGTGTGTGTGTGTGTGTGTGTGTGTGTGTGACACACCGCATCCATTCCAACAATGTTATTTCTGTTTGTTTTTTTCAGAGCAGTCATGAGAGTATTCCAGCTGAACACCTGGAGGGGGAGGGTGAAGAGAGCTGCCCCTCTGGGACCTCCGAGCTCTCCAGTGAGATGAAAGGTGGGACCCTGCTGGGTTATGCAACACACTGTTTGCTAAGATTCATATTGAACACACTCTCTGAAACAGCCCAATTATAAATAGATTGTCCCTTAATAACTGATGGCATTAAAATGACAATTCATTGTTTGATTCTTGATTCTACCCTCAATAAGAAAGCGACGTTATTTAAATCGTTGTTGCTCCCTGTCCGACGTGCCTCCAACTTCTTCTTCTTCTTCAGCCCCGTTACCCACGCTGGACCCCGCGGCCACCTGGACCTCCGTCACCATCAAGGAGCTGAAGGCCACGCTGCGGACGGAGAAGGATGGCGTGGTGACGGTGTACCGCGGGGACATCATGACGGTGCACGTGCCGACCGTCCCCGAGAGCAAGCGCGTGTGCTGGGAGTTCGCCACGGACAGCTACGACATCGGCTTCGGAGTGTACTTCGACTGGACGCCGGTCACCACGCGCAACATCACGGTGCACATCAGTGAGTCGAGTGACGACGAGGACGAAGAGGAGGAGGTGGAAGGTACGTTCTGCTGGGGGGGAGGTGACATGAAGATATTCATAGTGAATTTTCAAAAGTAAAAGCACTAAGATAGAACGATGTTAGCTCGGAAGAAAAGCGATGTGAAGCAAATTTTTGTGCTGGACATCTGCAACTGAAACAATGAGGGGACAGAAACTTGTTTAATTCTGTGATGGGTTCCGGTGATATATAATTTTGATGTCCTATGAAGCATGACTTGGTGGCGTGCTAGCGTGCTAAGCAAAAGTGACCCTGGTTTCTCCACACTGCAGGCCCGGTCAGCAGTGGCGATGTGGAAAAGGGTTCCAAAATACTGAACAGCTCGAACTTGGGGGAGATCCTACCTGTGTACCGGCAGGACAGCCACCTGTTGGTCCACGGTGGCAGTCATGAGTTCCCAGGGGAAGGCACTTACCTGCTGAAGTTCGATAACTCCTACTCACTGTGGCGAAACAAAACGCTTTACTATAGAGTATATTACAGTGCCTGAGAATCCAGTTAGTCGTTTTCTAAGAATGTTCGGTTTGAGGGGAAAAACAAAAAAAGCTATTGCTCCCAAGAACAATCAACTATTTTTTGATTCTACCCTTGTTAAGAAAGTAATAATCAACTATAGGCACATCTATTTTTATTGTTATCTACACGTGCTGTCATATGGCTACATGCAGAATTTATAAGACCGGATCATTTCAAATGCTAAATTTGCTCCAATGTCTGAAAAGCCTTGATAAATGCATATTATCTTGAGACAACAGATTTCTATGGTAGCATCAGTCAGGGAAGAGGTGTAAGACACTTGCGTGGCGGGGCCAGGTGCTTCAGAATAGCTCAAGTAAATGGGAGATCATGTTTGTGTGTGTGTGTGTGTGTGTATATGTGCACCTTCTTTATCTCCAGCCTGCTTCATCCACACCGTCACACGTGTTCACGTGTCAAGACGGAATATAGTTGTTGTTTTTTTTACTTCCATGTAACCCAATCGTGTGTGTGTGTGTGTGTGTGTGTGTGTGTGTGTGTGAGAATCATAGTCGTGTCCCTGCAGGAGTGGAAGCTCCAAGTCTGTTAAGCTAGTGAATGTACAGTAGCAAGTTCAATTAGTCATCCATAGTGGTTAACAGTCTGGTTTTATGATTCAAATAGAAGGACATCCCTTATCTTAAAAAGCTCTCCTCATATAGATTCAATATTTATATTTGACCTGTTCACGTTTGGCTTGTGTGTTATGAGGTAGGGAGCTCATGTGAGAGCGAAACACGGGAGAGTTGTTATTCCACAGAGACCATATGCGGCTTTTCAGGCACAGGTCTATGTAAATGAAGGTGGCTACAGGTTGGTTTTAGCACAGCCGCTTTGTATTATGAATAAACAATCATAACCTGCCGTCTACATCTATGTCAATGTGTTCTCTACATCGATGGTTTTACCTCACGCAGTTGTGCTGTGCATGCATGTTTCCAAAGATATAATGGGGTTTGCTGCTGCTGAAGTATACAACTGAATGTGATTAAATTAAATCTTCCTGCGTTTGCTTTACTGTATTTTTTTTCAGAAATTTGTATTCTGTAATAAAGATGAAACATTGTGTGTATGATATGCTTTCTGTGTGATTATTGATTTTATGCCACATTTTGCCAAGTTTATAAAGTAAATAATAATACAGGCCTAACTATTAATGTCATGAAGAGTCACTGCTAGCTTCTCTATCTATCTATTCCATGTATAGACCTATTGGGAAAGGCTCGTTTTAAATGGTCCCGGGCGATTCCATTATATCTCACGAGGGGATTGATGTATTTGTTACAGAAGTTGCAGTGAAACTGGTTTTATTTTTAGTTTTCCCTGTAGGGCTCGTCAGTGTCACTATAATTACACCTAGTGCCAGTGTTTATATGATCCTCATTAGCCGGTGCAAGTGAGCTCCAGAAGAAGGGTTCCTCTGGGGAATTCTGGTACGGCCTTATGCGCAGGTGCTTCAATCAAACTCCGTTGATATCCCGCCTACCAATGCGAAGTGTGTTTTGAAGGCCTCGTTTACAACATCAACGGATAAGCATCAGTGGATAAGATGGGGCGGTTCAACTTCTTCGTTCTTTGGTCTTTACGTGACGCCCCTCGTCAGTTCATTAGGTAGGACCATGTATGTTCCCCTTATGCTGTAAGTTAGTAGGCCTATGTTTAACTATTACCTCCAAGTTAAAATCGCTTAACTCGGGCCCTCTTGTAGTAACCGCAGGTGCTTTCAAGTCCACATCCCACTGCCCTTACCGAAGCAGCTGGTGATCTTCGGTCTCGGGGAATGGAAATGCAGCGAGGCCACTGTTTTAGTGGAGGTGCTCGTCAGCGAGGATGTGGAAGCCCAGAGAATTGGCATCCTCTCCTCTGAAACCAGGTGCAGCTGCATACCAAGTGCTTCCCACTGCTGCCAGGCAAGCATGCCTTAGGATATTTGCGTAAATAAACACGTAATATAATTTGTATTTAACATAATTAGGTGTCTTACATGGGAAGGAGAATGGAACCCAGAGATGGTTGGTGCAGCAGCCGAGAAAGGTAGAAAAGGGGTGTATGGGAAGATTTTGCTCACGGTTTGTGGAAAGGTAGGTTAAGTCGAACGACCGTTGAAACGTGTGCCTTCGCATGCGTTCTGCATCAGTAGGCTTCATACATATTTTGTAATGCCACAGGACAAAGACAGTTTCATCTGCAGTACTCCACTTGTGCAAAAGAAACGACTGTTCCCAGAGCAGCACAGCAACACTTACCTTTCTCACACTTTGACTCAAAGCACGGGGAGTGAAAAGGTATGATTTAATTTCAGTCAAATAATGTTTTGTATTGCATAAATGCATCAAAGCTTTTAACTGTTAAACATTATCTTTTGAAGATCACTGAAGATTCCTCCCAATTAGAATACAGCGTTAGCAATGCTGAACTTACGTCACAGACTGACAAATGTGAAACGACAATTGACTCCTTTATAGTTAATGCATCCATCATTCTGTCCAAGGTAAGACGTGTGTTTAAAATTTTATTTTTATTTTTATCATTGTCAATGAAAGGTAACCATTGATGCTGTCTATTATATAGGATCCTACGCCCTGGAGGAAGGTTTGTCTGAGAGGTCCAGTCATGGAGGATATAAAGAATAATGATGAGTCCTCATCCCAACCCCCAAACGCCAAGAGAATAATCCTAAGAATGAACAGCAAAGAAAATATTGTACCAATCAAGAAAGACAGCAGAGTGGCCCAGAACTCCAACTACAGTAAGTCATTGATATATCATCGCAAACATTGCTTTTCAGCCCCAATTTGTTGTTGGATTTCATGTTGTTTTTGTTGTCTGTTCAGTGGCCCCATCGAAACGCTGGAACCACACTATGTGTTTGATTGACCCATATACAGCCGTTGTGATTGGAGGGAAAACGTCAGAGCAGAAACTCTGCAAAGACTCTCTGTGGAAACTGGAGATAGGTTGGATTATTTTATAATTTTGTGGCCAAAAAATTGGTAAAGTCACCAAATGCGATACCCAATTGCTCATGGCACTTTTTTTTTGTTTGTCTAAACAATGATTGGAGGGAGCTGGAAAGGGACTAACTAGAAGGTGTAATGTAGTTACAAGTCAATCATTGGCTTATGATGATGGGGTTATATTTTCAACCAATTTTCAATTATTTATTTTGTAAAATATACACTTTCCTACACAGCTACCAGACAGTAATTTGAAAATCCAAATGACTATCAACTAACGCTGATCAGTTACTCAACTATTTACATTGAGTACATTTTAGCACCAATCAACTTTTGGCTGATGCAAGCATGGGAAGTTATATTTTTCCACGTTCTGTATACATTTTTCAGAACGCAACTTCTGGTTTCCCATTAACTCCTCAACCTCCGGCCCCGCCCCACCCTGCATGCACGGCCACTCTGCAACCTTTGACCCCGACTCCAAGGCCCTGTTTGTGTACGGTGGCTTTGGAGAGGAGAAAGCCTACCGCGACCTGTACATTCTCAACATCAACACCTGGACCTGGAAGATGGTCACTGTGGGTTTGGGGCTCAAATCGTGACATTGATGTAGAGCAGTGGTTCTCAAATGGGGGTACGCACACCCCTAGGTGTACTTTGGCGAAGTACAGGGGGTAGCTAACTATCTTTGTTTTTTTTTTAACCCTGAGCAACTTTCAATTCTGAAAGCTTCTGTTTTGTACTGTTGAAGGGGGCACTCAACTGAAAAAAAAGATCCTAAAGTATGACACTATGAGAAAAAGTTTGAGAACCACTGATATAGTTGTCTGTTGTTGTTGTTATTTAATTAAAGGGAGGTTTTCCCCTGCTTAGGCAAAAGGAAATGTCCCAACATTGGCGTATCACACAGCAACCTTTTATAAGAAGGAGCTGTACCTGTTTGGAGGAGTTCATCCAAGCAGTCACTCTGGGGAAAAAGCCTGCACTAACTCTCTGTCCATCTTTAACCCCGGGGATGAGCTGTGGTACAAGCCCATCGTGGAGGGGGACAAGCCACTGCCTCGGTTTGGGTGAGCACCCTTTTTTAAAACAAAGTGACTTAAAATATACTACTTTTCAATGTTGACCTTCCATCAATCGTTACTTATGTGGGACAAGGTCTTGGATAAAAATGGCATGCGTTTAACAGGCATTCAAGCATCTTGCTCTCAGACAAGCTGGTTGTCTTCGGGGGCAGGAACACAGCTACTTACCTCAACGATCTTCACATCCTAAATCTTGGTAAGATACTGAACTTGACCATTTCAAGGACTTTCTGCCTCACACTAAAAGTGTCTGTTGCTATTTTGGGCAGGATTCATGGAGTACACAGCTGTGCAATGTGACAACATGGCGCCGCTGCCCCGGGGGTGAGTAGCGAGATCTTCAGCCATGTCACCTCTGTGTTGGCGTCTGTCCTTTAGCCTTCACAGCATCTTGTAGCATAGCCACAATATCTCACTGTAACCACCAATGTGATTTTGGAGTACAAACAGTAATTTTTAACTACATGTTTTCTGTGATGGCACATCTTTCATGTCACTGGTGGTTTATTATTTTCAGTGCTATGATTTATAGCTGTAATGGAACTTGATACACACATCTATCATCAGTTGATTCAAACAACTATTTTTTGTGTTGACAGGTTCCATGTGGCCCTGCCAGTGCCTGGCAACAGGATGTTGGTCAGCGGAGGCTGCAGTTCCATCGGAGACCTGCAGGACGTTCACATCTTCAACATGGGTGGGTGTCCCCTCCGTTTCCCTATGAACGTCTTTTCTTGTGTGCACCAAGGTGCGCTGTGCTGGTGTTATCAAAGGACCATTACAGCTGTAGACTCAACCCCTCTTCGGCTTTCTGTGTTGTATTTATTTAGTTATCAAGCATGAACCTTTGATGCTATAAAGCGACTCGGTGAAAAGTAACTCAGTTTTGTAAAATCAGTGGTTAGGGGTTAGATAAATAACTCCTGGATGCCTACATGTAGACTGTGGACATTGGAGTTCAAACCCATAACCTTTCGACTGTAGGTCAAACCCCCTAACCACTAGCTTATCATGGATTAGTATGCAATATTGTTTGTGGTTTTTGTTCAAAGTATTGATGTGTCATCATGACATGCAAAACTAAAGTAACCATAACCTTGATCTCTCAGATGGCAGCACCTGGAGCTCAGTGGCAGCCCCCCTGCTGTGCTCTACACCCCGGGCTGGACACGCCCTCGTCAGCCTTGGCTGGTCCCAGCTGAACCAGCAGGGAACTGCCGCTCTCCAGGGCACACTGCTGGTGTTTGGTGGCTCAGACTGTTCCAGAACCGTGTACAATGACGCCATCAAGTATACAGTGGAGGTCCCTAATAAGTGAAAGGCTTTCAAGGCTTTGTTTGTCATGAATGTTTTTTTTTTTTTAAACAATCTTTCCAAAAGGAACGGCTACCATTTTCTACCTATTGGACACTCAAAATAATGTTTTTTTTACTTTAGATCTTTACGCCTTCTTCATGCACAATTTCAGCTTTATACTTGTCTAAAATGTCTTTGTGGAGAAAGTCCTAGACTGTGTACAATATGCTATGTTAAGTTTAAATAATCAATTATAATATGAAATGTTAATAAAAATCTAAACTTGCATTCCCTTGGACTTTGTTTGTAAAGAACGTATCAACACAGGAATTCTGAGAAATTGTTTTATTCTACAATCATGCAATAGCAGCTGAGCCCTGCAGCCTAAGAACGCAGGTCAGCGGGCGTGTCGGGTTGGCAGGACGGGTGGCTCAACTTGAAGGCATTGACCTCCACTAAGGTCTGGTTCAGTCGGTCAATCATTGGGAACTGGCCAACGTCCACTTTGAACCTGAGGAGAAGGAGGATCACACATAATTTATAGTACGGTAGGCAGTATTTAAATTAAGTAATTGTTTTAGATGTGAAGTATTAACCTCTCTGCATTGTAGACTTGTGGCACAAGACAGATGTCTGCCATGGATATCTAGAGCAGGCAAAGGGACATGGGTCACTACTTTATCAATGAGTCCTCCCAGATCCATCATGATGATACAAGGCGGTCCTTACCTCGTCTCCTACGCAGTACGTCCCAGCGGTCTCTTTAAGGATGGGCTCTAAAGCTGGGGATTAAAGCAGGGAATACAGTTACTGTCTGGTAGACAGGACGGACAACCAGTGTGTACAACGTCCCCGTGAATACCTTGGAAACCTCGCTGGATGAAATGCTGTGCCCACTGTGCCTTATCTGCTCCGATCTTCTGGATCACATACAGATTCTGGAGAAGAGCAGGATTTCAAAACTTTACTTATGTTGCAAGTTAGCCTAATTCATAAACCAAAAGCCAGAAGTTAAAACTGCAAACTACTGCCAATCCAGATTTGACACACAAAATGCATGTTTGATAAATAGATAGGTATCAAACAGCATTACAATGTTACAACACAACTCATTGTAAGGAGTAATATAATAATGGCTGGATTACCGTTTCCTTCATATTGACAAACAATGTGCATTTAAGGTGCTTCAACGGTGTTGTGATGACATCATCAAACCTGATGCATCTCTGATTGGTAAACAACGGAAGGTCCAGGATGTACCTGAAGAGGCTGGATCCCAGAGGCAATGATGTCACAGATCATCCGCACCTGGGCGCGCTTCTTGGGGCAGGAGGGTAGGAGTTTCGGCCCCGGCCTGGTCTCATCGATGTACTGGATCACTGCTAGCTGAGGAATAGAAGCAGCATGTGTTGTACCGAGACCTTTAGCGGTGACATTTGAATGGAATGAATGAGCAAAGTGTGACGCGTACACTTGTTTTCTTTTTTGTCCCTGTCTGAGTGTACTATTTCCATATTGTCAGTGTTATCTGACCATGTGTGTGACTGCTATTGACAATGTATGTACTTTTATTGACTATATGCACTTTATTTGTACAGTGTCCTTGGGTACATTGAAAGGCGCTTATATAATGCAATTCATTATTATTATTATTATTGTTGTTATTATTATTAAGGTAAAAAGTGTATGAGAGCTCACTGATTGGGACAAAGTGATTCCATCGATTTCCACTGCAGGCACTTGTTGCATGGGGTTGAGTGCCTTGTATTGATCTGTGAGCTTAATACAATGAAACCAAAAGCATAACAGATTATTCTGCATGCATTTCATATCCATGAATGTGTTGTAAAGAATGTATTAAATTTGCAATTAATTAAATTACCTGCTGACCTCCATCTTTGATTAGATTGACTGGAATCTGTTCGTATTCAATCCCTTTGAGAGCAAAAGCTGACAGCAAATAGGTTATGTATCACTCGGTTAGCTTGACGCAGAGGAGCTCAGGAAACAACAGACACCAACTCCCCAATAATGACTTACCGATGCGGACCCTCCATGAACAAGAACTTCTGAAGTAACCGTGAAGAATGGGCTGTAATTAGAGAAGAACATGAGCACGAATGAAACAAATCAATTTCCCTCAATTACTTCTTGATCATCAGTTCACCTTATCATGCGTAGCCATATTTTTCTCTCTTCTACAACTATTTAAGTTATGTTTAAGGGGAGCTGAGCCGTTTTTTGTGCAGCCCATCCTTGGTGCAGCCAATAGAATCGCTCCCTAAAATCCCTCCTCCCTCATCTTTGCACAATGACCAGGCACTTTGGGAGTCAATATGGTTCGCATTAGCTAGGCCTACTTCGAACCACATGTCTCTTTGCAGCAGCGTTGCAGCTTACAATATGTTTTATCTGTTTACCTTGGCAAGGCTGACGATGGAGAGACGCATCGTTGTGAATGTCCTGATAAGGTTTTAAAATGCAAGATAATAGCAGCACACTTGCATATCATGTCCTACGGTTTGATCCTCGAAATGTTTCGCGATCAGCATTCGCTTAATGTATCA
Organism: Micromesistius poutassou; assembly: GCF_964030765.1. Classification (NCBI taxonomy): domain Eukaryota; kingdom Metazoa; phylum Chordata; class Actinopteri; order Gadiformes; family Gadidae; genus Micromesistius; species Micromesistius poutassou. The sequence goes on from NC_140287.1 coordinate 9,600,310, forward strand.
ATAATAGTATGTGTCTTTCAAATCACACTTATCTTCTGATCAACAGATTTGATAAAGCTTCGTTATATTGACATTGTTCAGCTTTCAAACTGTCAACTTTACGGGTTTCATAATTCCTCATAGCAAGTGACTGAGGGATCTGGAACACACCATCGAGCATTGAGCAAAGCGCTTGTCCAATTAGAATATATATTTTCCCATTGAGGCGGGACATTGTAAAACCAGCAGGCAAGATATTGGACAGCTTGTGTGACATGTACCCAATAAGACTGCTATGTAAATAGGCGTGCTCACATGAAACCAATCAGAGGCGACAGCATGGTTTAGATCCCGCCTACTCCTGAACTGCGTGTGTGTCAGAGAGTGCGTTGTATCCTGTTCACTACTGTTCCACCTGGGGGTCTGTCAAATTATTTTAGTAGTAACAAAAAGTATTTCCAACATGGCTGCCACTGCAATGAGATCAATGTTGAAGAAAAGGGTGAGCAAATTATAAAAATGCATAGCATAAAAGGCATTGCACAACTGTTGTTCAGCTGGAAATCCTTAACTTGTTTATTTATTACTTGTTCATTAAGTGGCTAACCCGTAGGATTGCAGCCTGTTATCCTAAATAAATGCCCTTTGATAATTCCTCTGAAGGCAATAGGCCTGCTTGCTCAAGTCCTTTGATATGCGTTCACATTTCATAAAATGCCCTGGCTAACAACGGCCAGCTACTGGGGTGAATCTCCAGACTTGACTTTGTCCCCTCCAGTGCGCCCTGCAGGCTTTCTAATGGCTTACTAACAAAGTTCAACACATGGACAAGTGGTCTTTGCATCAACCGAACTGATAAGCTACGTTTGGATACTTGAAAGGTTAAGAATGTTTCTCCTCACCTGGAACAGGTTCCCCTTGGAGTTGCCCATCAGTGCTACTCCTCTTCAGTGGTGAGTTAACAGTTTTAAATAACATCCATAATAACCAGCTACTTCCCAGCGCAGTAGAGCTGCCTTTACAGTACATTAAGAAAATCATGGTTTGTGTTCAGAGACACGGTGTGACTTGATATCTGCTCTCTTACCAGCCCACCACCAAGCTGTTCATTGATGGGAAATTTGTAGAATCCACAACTTCAGAATGGCTCGATATTCACAATCCTGTAAGTGTTTGATGATCTGGGCACCAAGTTATTGGTACACTAGTAAGTGGATATTCTGGTTACATACAGTAATTCACCAATTGTCTGCTGTTCATGAAAAGGATAATAAATAACCTAGAACTCCCCTATCATGCAATCATGTAAATTATTCCCACTTAGTGAAGGCTGTTGTTCTTAAATCTCACAATTGTATTTTTCATTCTTGACCTTTGAATGACCTTCCAAGAGATAGTTCAGCTCAGCTATCACAACGTTCTCATGGTTCGGCAGGAATAAACCTCACAGCTATTTTCTAGAACAATACCCCCACCCCAAGCCTCTATACTTTGGTTGTGGGGTTCCAGGAGTTCAGCCCACTGAGTCATTATCCCTCCGTGCTGCAGGCGACAAACGAGGTGATTTCCCGCGTCCCCAAAGCCACCCAGGAGGAGATGCTGGCCGCGGTGGACTCCTGCTCCAGGGCCTTCCGCCCCTGGTCAGAGACCTCCATCTTGGCCCGGCAGCAGGTCTTTCTACGCTATCAGCAGCTTATCAAGGACAACATTGTGAGTGAAGTGTTATTGTGGGGGAAGTTCATGTGGTGGACTCTTTCCAAAGATAGTGTCTTGGTCAGCTATTTAAATCTCGTATTATATCGTCCTCTTAGGTGACAACAGTTTAGTGTGTGAGAAGAGGTGAATGTTGACTAATTAAGTGCGTGTCTTTACCTACTGTGCAGAAAGAGCTGGCCAAGTCGATAACCTTGGAACAGGGCAAGACCCTGGCTGATGCAGAGGGCGATGTGTTCAGAGGATTGCGTAAGTTTTAACATGCACAAACTGCACAAACCATTGTCTATATGCAAAGGTCAACATAGAGCCATCTTTTGCCTTTTACCCAACATTGGGCCTGTAACTTGCAGTGGGTTAATCAGTACACTTTGTCTTCTGGGTCGGCTGCTTTGGCCACAAGTTTTCTAGTTTTATTAAAATTTTCTGGATACATTGTGGTACGTGAACATGACACATGTTTCAACAAATTCCGCTCTTGGCTATACCCATTGTTGGTCTCAAAACTCCCTCTGGAGTTCTTTTGGAATTATTCAGTAAACAAAGAGCTGTGCTGTTTCTCTCAGTCACGCTTTTATTTTGAACGTTCCAAGAAGTTCCCATTGATTCCCTCTTAACCACCCGTCTAGTATGTCTGATTCGATCAGCCCTCCACCATGTATCTGATGCCCCCCTCTCCCCCACAGAGGTGGTGGAGCACACATGCAGCATCACCTCCCTGATGCTGGGCGAGACGCTGCCCTCGCTCACCAAGGACATGGACACGTACACATACCGCCTGCCCATCGGCGTGTGCGCCGGCATCGCCCCCTTCAACTTCCCCGCCATGATCCCGCTGTGGATGTTCCCGGTGGGGCTGGTGTGTGGGAACACCTACCTGCTGAAGCCCTCGGAGCGTGTGCCCGGCTGCGCCATGCTCCTCGCCAAGCTGCTGCAGGACGCCGGCGCCCCCGACGGCACACTCAACATCATCCACGGCCAGCACGACGGTGAGACCGCTTGGGGGGGGGGCGGGGCGGGGGTCTGTCGGGGGCCTGGGGGGGAGGGGGATGTCGTAGACCAGTCTAACAGTCTGTGACTTGATTGGATGATCACAATTATTTATATATATATATATATATATATATTTTTTTTTTTATTATTATTATTTTTTTATTAAGCACTGTGTGCAAAACAGGAAATCATTACGAACAGGAATAATGCATGAAAATGATGCTGCATTTTTAGGACTACCACATTTAAAATTTGCAATTTAAGTGGGTGATTGTCTGAATTGTTGTTATAATGTATTATCATGTTGCTGATCAATGCAGGTGACTTACCAACTTTACACTGAATTCATGACAATGCATCCATACATTTTGAACAGTATAAAGGTTTGGTCATCTGTTCCTATCCTTTTTGTCTCTGTTTTGTAGCTGTAAACTTCATTTGTGATGATCCTGCCATCAAGGCAATCAGCTTTGTGGGCTCAAACCAAGCAGGAGAATACATCTATGAAAGAGGCTCAAGAAATGGCAAGAGGGTTCAGTCTAACATGGTAAGTGGTCGAGATCCAGATGAACTTCTTCGCACATGTTAAGTGAGACGTGACCAGAAGGTGGCAGTGTTGACCAATAAATGCACTTGATTTCCCCTTAGGAAGTACAAACATGAATGGTTTTAATCCTTTTTATACAGTTGTCTCAATCCTTCTGTCTTATTAATACAACCCTACAATTGACACGCACAAAAATTTCAGTAAACCATATGGTGTTATTCTCGGTAATGGCACTGATGAGTTCATTCATGTCAAAGCAGAACCGTTGTGAAGGCTGACCACATCTTGTGTGTACGCTAGGGAGCCAAGAATCATGGCGTGGTGATGCCCGACGCCAACAAGGAGAACACCCTCAATCAGCTTGTGGGCGCCGCCTTCGGGGCGGCCGGGCAGCGTTGCATGGCCCTCTCTACCGCCATTTTGGTAGGCGAGGCGCGGAGCTGGCTGCCGGAGCTGGTGGAGCGATCCAAGGCTCTGCGCGTCAACGCAGGTGCCCTTCCCTCACCCTCACCCTCCTCTCTCCCTACCCCACCCTGCCTCCCCCCCACCCAACTCCAGCTCTCACCAGGCTTCTCAGCAGGCTTCAGAGTACGTCCACCCGTGGGGCCACACATGCTGCTCCCCCCCCGCCCCCCCCCCCTGACCACACGGCTCAGCCTCTCGCTCCACCAGAGCCTAACATCTGCCCCCGGAACGCTGGGCTCGTCCAGGCCGCCATGCTGCAAATTGGTGGGCAGATCTGCGGCCTTGCGGGGGGGCCGAAAGGGGGACGAGCACATTGATTCCTTCGTGAGAAAGGAAGTTGTGGAATCCTTCTGTGGCGAGAAACAACAGACGGTCACCCCCCCCCCCCCATTTACCGGCATCTGTGAGAGCAGAGATTCTGCGGCTGTTCGCAACGGACCCTTTAAATACACGAGGAACCCTCCACTAAATGAGTGCTTGTCTGCCGGCTCTCTCCTAAGTGCATGCTTGTTCGGCCGCCGCAACGGTGTCAGTGACCTTGTTACCTGGGTGTGTTTCGGGGGGCCCCTTCAGGAGACCAGCCCGGTGCAGACGTGGGGCCGCTGATCTCCCCCCAGGCCAAGGAGAGGGTGAACGGTCTGATCCAGAGCGGCCTGGACGAGGGCGCCTCCCTGCTGCTGGACGGCAGGAATGTCCACGTCAAGGGTTACGAGAACGGCAACTTTGTGGGACCGACAATCATCGGCAATGTCACGGTACGTATGGGCATGGTTGTACCCACTCTGGCACGTAAATACATAACAGTGTGTGTGTGCCAGCGCAATAACATGGCGTGAAGGACCCCCAAAGCCTGTGTGTGTGTTTTAAGCGTGTTGTCGTCCGCCATGCCCTCACAGCCCCAGATGAAGTGCTACACAGAGGAGATCTTCGGGCCAGTGCTGGTCGTGCTGGAGGTGGAGACCCTGGACGACGCCATCAGCATGGTGAACAGCAACCCCTACGGCAACGGCACCGCCATCTTCACCACCAACGGCGCCACAGCGCGCAAATACACTCACGAGGTGGACGTGGGCCAGGTGAGCATTTTTAGGTGTGTGTGTGTGTGTGTGTGTGTGTGTGTGTGTGTGTGTGTGTGTGTGTGTGTGTGTGTGTGTGTGTGTGTGTGTGTGTGTGTGTGTGTGTGTGTGTGTGTGTGTGTGTGTGTGTGTGTGTTCTCCCGAGGAGAAAGGAGACATTCACAGAGGCCTGTCATGTCTATGCAGCATCTGTCAAACGCAAATTACATCACACTTGCGTTTGAAAACATACACACACACACACAATGATAATGCCATTATTATGTTCCCCAGCCAGTATAGCAATGTTTGCAGAATGAAAATATACACACGGGCACCCCCTGCCCCTCACCACCCCCTCCCCGTTGAGGCTGCAAATAGCGCAAGCAAATATGTGGTTTTCAAACCAAAACACTGGAGAAATGGAAAGATGTCTTCACGGGGGGAAAAGAAAATGTCTTGTATTAATATCGCAAACAGGGATTCCTCTAAGTTTATTTTGGTTGTTGAACATTCAAGCGTAAATATGGACACTTTCCCCCGTGCTTGTTTGGCTGTTAGTCCATGTTCTGCACTGTGTTTGCTGTTCACATGTCGGGGAATGCTGCTCTCTCCTCGAAAACCTCCAGTCAACAGACAGATCCTCTTCTGTGTCAGGCCGTTTCTGTTCCCCGACTCACTCCTGGCCCCCCGTCCTCCCCTGACACGATGCTGGCCAGGAGAGCCCTTCCTGCCCAGTGTCCTCACGATCGCCACAGTTTCTTAAAACATTCTTTCGGTCACGGCAGTTTCCAGCCCTGTCAGAAAAACAAAACAAATGTTGTGTTTATAGTTTCTGCTTTCATAAATGAGGGCTTAGGAAGCTCTCTGAGGTACAGATTCAAACCACAATTTTTTAAAGTTAGCTTGTGGTGTCATGTTTTTGTTTTGGGTTTTAATAAGCAGGGATAACTGCCTGTCTCCTCTTACCTGTAATCAACACGTGTTGATGTGCTGTGTGGTGAACCAGCTCTATGGGGATTGTTTGACTGTTTGCTGCAGGTTGGAGTGAACGTTCCCATCCCGGTTCCTCTGCCGATGTTTTCGTTCACTGGGTCAAGAGGATCTTTCCGAGGGGACACTAACTTCTATGGGAAACAAGTGAGTGCCTGATTCGAGAAGTCCCTTTTTAATCCCTACACATTTAGTGTCATTGCTGCCAAGTCTTTTGTGATGGCTGGTAGATTGGTATATAATATAATGTAAGCAGAGGTATTGAAGGCTCAATACACAACGTCATTTAAAGGCTACCTCACATGAATATGTTCATATAAAGAGAAAAATAAGAAATCCAACGTTGCAGCTGTAAAGGATTCAAATGCTCCACTTTCTCCTCGACAGGGAATTCAATTCTACACACAAATCAAGACCGTCACCTCGCAGTGGAAGGCTGAAGACGCCACACTAAAGAGTCCTGCAGTTACCATGCCAACCATGGGGCGATAAATGGCTAGCAGCGAGCCTGTCTGGTGTCTCTTGTGAATTCAAATGTGAAAACTACTAATCAGTCCAAATGACCGCAGAGTTTCTCCCCTTATCTCACACAATAGAAGAACATCAACAATGTTTTCAAAAGACACAATGTTAAAGCAATTGCCCTCAATGATGAAATTCTGAAAAAACTTTTAATATATTTATAATTATTTCCCTTCTGTGAAGATTTTCTACTGATTGTATGTGTGCATGTTCCCCGTCTTGTCTACAAAATAAACTAATAACACCGGAATCAGAATAAAAACCATGCCCAAAGTGTATGAACAAAGGTGGATAGAAGAGGATTTCATTAAAATCCTAATCCTTAGGATATTCTTTATTCCCATCCCCCCCAGCAGCAGCCAACAGTAGTGTGTGTGTGTGTGCAGGGAGGGAGAAGACAGCCAGACCAAAACCCGGGTCACTTGTGGATGTCAGGGAGGCTGTGCCCGGGCATCAGGGTCAGGAAGGTCCCCTGGGGATCCAACTCAGTAGTCCTGCAAGAAGGACAGTCACCGTTTAGTAACATCTCAGAATCCTCGTAGGCCAAACAGGCAATGCGGTACCGGTCAAAATCAGTGCAGGGCTTTGTAATTACAAGCACCGAACACAAGCGTCCGACTCTCACACATTCCTCCGGTGCCTCACCCCGCGGCAGCCGCACTGTCCGTCTCGCCGTTCTCCATGGACGCAGTCAGAGACGCCGGCCGGCTGTGCTTCCTGCAGCGCGGAAACAACAGCAGGGTCAAGCATAGATGAGCTGCGTCGAGGCTTGGAAGCCCTACTGTATGGTCTTCGTAGTGCATCGGTCCAAACCGACCCGGGCTGGCCTCGCGGCCGGGTTACTCTGGGGCGACCGGACCCAGGATCCCGTAAACGGATCCCGCAATCAAACGACGAGGTGCCAGACCACTGCCAACATGCATGGACATCTCGCGGGCCCCACCGCACGTCCATACGTTAACATCTCCCGCACACCGTCTCTGGGAAATCACGTTACCAGCTGCACTCCCTGGACCACAAGGGTTCAAAGAACTGGATAAACGGGCCAAACGGGCACAGGCCTAAATCGACATGACCAGATGTTTGTTTCCAAGTACACGACTCTGTGGCCGGGCCTATTTTTACCATTGTGCCCAGACTCTGTCTTAATTTCTTTTTAGGCGGCCGTACGGAAAAGAAAATTGGTCGAGGCCGAACTTATGTTTTATGGTATCCTCTTCTTCTGAGAAAAATATCTGTTGAAAACATTAAAACCAGGGAGGAGCCGCCGGGCGCAGAGCTTCAGACACACTGCATGCTGTCACTGGCTCCCTGTCCCAGCAGACACTCGTGGCTGAACGCTCAGCCACGAGGAGCTGATGCTGATGCTATTATCAACCAGGGAGAGAGGTTGCTCGAGGTGACCGCCGTGTCTCGCTCTCCTAGTTGTTAAGTCAAGTCATCGCTGTGGGGACAGAGAGCCGTGGGGATTTTACCTCATTTTTTGTCCATTCATCCTCGCAAAGAGCAGCATCAGCACTTTCTCCTTTTGCTCCCAAGTGAGGTCTCTGACGTCCACTTGGTCGTTCTGTCCCTGCATCTCAGTCCTTCGATCCAGGGAGAAAATATCATTGAATGGAATTACTAATGAAATACGATTCTAGGTCAACCCTATCAACCTAGATTCACAGCCACACAGACGTTTTTATACCGTCTCAAGCAAGGTTTCACCCGTGTTTGGGTGTCTATTAAAACATGTCTGAGGCTAACTGCAGCGCACACTAATGAGCCAATAAAGTGGAATCAGACTGACAGACACAAGGTTGCTGAAGGAGCACGGCCATACCACTTCTGAGCCTCTTCCATGTCCGAGTAGACCGAGTTGGTGCTGTGGGGGTTCCTGTTGAAGGTGCGGACGAGGGGGTACTGCTGCCTCCCCGCCAGGGCTTCCCTCAGGCTGCCCTGGTAGGCCGTCACCGCCTGCTTCTTGTACACCAGCCTGCTGGCCTGGATCTCCTGCCTCACCTGGGACAGCGCGGCATGGAAGAACCGCTGCAGCTCCGTCTCGCTGACCGGCCGCTTGGCACGGGCCGTCTCCCTGTCCCGCTTGGCCAACAGCTTCTGGAACCTCAGCAGGTCCTCCGACCTGGCCCGGCCGTCCACCTGGCGGAGCCCCCTCTCCTGCTGCAGCTCCCCCACCAGCAGCGCCTTGGCCTTCTCCGAGGAGTCCAACTTGGCCCGGAGGTCGGAGATCTCCTTCCTGTAGGCCTTCATCTGGGCTGCGTTCGTATGGGTCATCCGTACATCGGTATACTGGGGAGGAGAAGGTGCGAGAGATCAGGGTCTAGAGGGGGTCACGGGTGAAGAGGTCCGGGGGTCATCAGATCCGTTTGACACAGGTGCTCCTCGTCATGATGCTCCTGTGTCATGGGCCCAGCCGCTGTAGCCAGTGTTTAGAAATGAGTGAGGTACATTTTGAACCATTTGCTGCATTATGAATGACAAATACACAATGAGTGAACTCCACATCCGGTCACGGTTACTACCTGGCTGTCTTGAAATAAGATAAATCACAAACCATTGGGACTCGGCTCCAATGTGGGGCGGTTTGGGGGGATTCTCCTCCTCCTCTCATTCTCCGGAAGATTGTTTATATTGCAGCGTAAAAGTAAAATCTTGACGCATTTTGCACCATTTTCAGGTGACACACACACACACACACACACACACACACTGCACGCTGCGGCCGGCCAACTGGGTTTTCAACTCGCGCAGTGTGGGATAACGTCCAGATTGACACAAATTTGTCTATTTCCTTTTTTATTTATGATGATTTATTTTTCTTTCTTTGTGGTGGAAATAACGGCCGCGGCTTGTGCTGACCACACCGCTGGCTACGGCCAGGAAGAACCCAGCTGATTATCGGATTATGGTGTTCCGGGAACCTCTGAGTGGACAGAAAAGGGTTCAGACTACCGGGGTTCGTCGTAAGTCCTTCCTGTGTTCACTATCATTATCAGGGGAGGGATTAAGGTGGTCAATGTTTGTTTGCGTCGGGAATCAGCACCGGACAGGGGGGGGGGTTGCCACTAAGTTGGAGTCCAAACGCCAGTGGAAACTCACCATGACCACGAACCACTGAGAGGGCTGGCAAGTGGGACAGGAGGTGGGGGGGACCACAAGCAGAATACACACCGTCAGCACAAGTAAACACACGGGGGGAAATATCACCAGAAAAAGTCTGACGAGCAATAATCGCAAAAAAAATAAAAAAGGCTCTTTCGGACATGAAAGACCATCACGTAATCACACCGTTTGAATCTCTCTACCCGACGTTCAAGTCGTACCTTGTCCCTGAGCATGGAGGCCTGGGCGGTGGCAGCGTTTTTCCTCAGGTCCTCCACCTCCTTGATGTGGTAGTTCAAGGCCTCGTTCAGACGGACGTTCTCCTTGAACACTGAGCGGGAGGCGTCGTCCAGCTTCCTGCGGAGTTGTGGGAATGAGTTAGGATCAGATCATCTGGGATTAACGTTTTAAAATCGCTGGGTGAACTGCTTATTCGGTCTCAGCTACACCATACCACCCCTGATCTCCCTTTTCACACGTTCATGCAAGCATTTCCTCAAATGTACTCAGACTTTCCAGGTCGTACAAAAGGCCACCATAAATATCATGACGCCTAAATCATACTGTCATGTTTGACACTGAAAATACATACACATTGGAAAAAGATCAAGACACATGAATTATATATACTGTATATATATAATATATATAACTTCATTTTTAAATCTCCATGATCACCAAGTCATCTCTTTGGACCAACAAAGGGTCAGTTTCTTCCACTGTAAGCTAAAATTAGCAAGACCACACCGGGATTAATGTTGATATTGTATGGACTTGGGAGGGGAATAAATAACTAAAACACGGAAGAGCTGAAGTATGGTTTCCTTAAAACCAATAAACAGAGGATCACTGCATATACTGGACACACAGAATTCTTCAGGATGGGCTTGTTTTCTCTGCTGATGTGGGCTCTTGATAACTTTAACGTGACAAAAAGTGGGCTAGCATAATACACATTTCTTTCAGTCAAAACGCCATAATGATTCCCTTCATTCCAGCCGGGATAGGACAGTGAACTCACAGCACGGCCTCATCGTGGGCTAGCTCACTCAGCTGGGCCAGCCTCTGCTCAGCCTCCTTCTCAAGGCGCTCCTGCAGAGAAACACATGAGACAACGTTCGGTTTAGTGCAGACACACCCGGTGATCTGTGCTCTGTTTTCAGCACTAATCACTTCAACGTCACCACGTCGGCCTCTTCTGTTACAGGTCATTTGTGATTTGACTTGGAATCACGGTGATACTTTTGAGGATACCTTTTGGGTGAAGAACTTGGTCTCCACTCTGCCCAGGTTCTCCAGGTGTTTTCTTTCAGCGAGCAACATGCCTTCTCTCATCTGGCGAACACACAGAGATCCCACGGTGAACACACTCCCACAGATAGCAGAACGACGTATGGCCCCACAAGCCGTAGGTCCTTACGCGTCTCAGCTCCTGCTCCATCTTGGCCTTCGTCTTGCGGAACTCCTCGATCTTCTTCAGCCCCGCCTGGATCGTGTCAAAGTCCTTGGCCCTCTCCCTGAATCTTTGCTCCAGCTCATCGTTTTGCCGAGTGTGCTCGGCGACCTGGCAAAATGATAATTTAACAACATTAAAGAAATGGACAATGAAATTTGCAACTTGTTGATGTCCACGTTAATGCATCGTGTACATGCATCGCCTCTTTCAGTAAGAGGCACTTTTTGGTTACTGTAACCAAAAGTTCAAGGATAGCACAAACTACTAGGCCAAGAGATTGCCACAGCTTCCAGGAAGAGAGAACTACCACTTGTAACATCTGGGAAGAAATCTGTTCTAAAAGTTCACATGGACCCATTCCAGCTGCAACCCGACCTGAGGCCCCATCAGTCCGTCCGAATGCCTGAACGGCTACTGTGGACACACCAGCCCTGGGCGAAAAATGCGACAAAGAGACCAAAGTCATGAGTGACTAGCAAAACACACACCCACAGTCATGTAGATGACGACATAATAAGGGGGTATCGACTATCTGATTGCTAGTCTCGGCCCAATTGTTATTCTTCAGATAACTCTGTATGTTCGGTACAACGCGCTCTTCCCGGGGCGGAGGCCTGCTCTCCGTGCGCAGTGTGTCTGCACTCTTTGCAAACGTCGTTCATCCGTCCGAAATATACCCATCGCTTCAATGGCGAGAGATGAGCTCGGTGCCACGGTAAAGTCTCTTGCGTAACGCAAAGTATGATGCCATCATTTGACTAATTGCGACTCCTCTCGCCAAAATGCTGTGAGGTCTCATTCAAGTAGACGGAACCCAGAGCCCTCCCGTTCTGTGAGAGCTTCTGAAGTTCACATTAGCTTAGGCCATGGGTGAAGTGAACCGTTTGATCACCTCACAATAAGAAATGGAGCAGCAAGGGAATACTTTGAAGTTGAGTCTTTAAAGCGGACCACAATGGGTTTTTATTTCAACACAAGCCTATGTGACAGCTCCGTACATGTCTAAAATAGAGACTCTTTGAGTTGGTGCAGACCGGGTCTGTTTTGTTCACTGGTTGAATGGTGAATGATTCAAAAGCATTTTGAATCATTCAATTTAACCAGCATGAAATAAGAGAAGATGGAAAATAAGTAGACTATAGTGTTGATACCATAACCATGCCGCTATTTTGTTTAAGCTAAATATATATATGAGAATTTCACTTTAAAGGCTTGTGGTGATCTTTTGAGTTATTTTGAGACCAATCATCTTAAAAAGGTTGTTTTGTCAGTGTGGAAGATAAAAAATAAAAATCTGACCATTGATCTATATAGAAATATAAGGATTGATTTCCTTGTTTATGACTGCATGGCACATGGATGATGGTTCTCGTCTTGCATGATATATACGTATATTTCTGAGATGCTATAGTTTTAAATGTACATTTGTTGCAGTAAAAGCATCAGGGATAACATCGAGTCCCAGCGGGCAGGTGACATTTAAGATGCTTTCCTATTGACTCAGACTCAGGTATGCATGCTGTTCGTCCTTGATACTGTTTTTAGTTTTATTAACGTTACAGTTCTCATTATGTCTCAACATACAGTAGACCCACCAGATTCCCGCGTTCTTCCCGCGCATGCGCCTTTTCACTTTTGAGTTGCTCCTCCAAACTCGCAATCTGTGAAATCGACCACAAGTGCAATTAGTGATCCGTTAAAAAAACAACGAATAGCCTTCTTTTTAAAATATATTTTTTATCCTACTTTGAAAGAAAAAACGACTTTAAAGCTACAACCTTTGCGTCTGTCTCTGCGTCTTTTCTCTTCAGGTGGCCCATGATGTCCATCATGTCCTTCTCTGAGCGGTACACTTGGTTGGTGAGGCCCTGGTTGGCCGCGGCCAGCTTGCCCGTGGACGCGCGGTACTCATCGAGCGACTGTTCTGCGACGTCCAACCTAAGCCTCCACAGGGCAGCGTTGGCCTTCGCCCTCTCCACATCCGACTCTTTGTCGGCCTTGGGCTCTTGTTTGCTTTCCTTCTTCGCGTCGCTGAAGGAAATTTTGCGCGTTCATTTTCAAATAGGATAACACGGCTGTGTTGCTGTGTTGAATATACTTCATTGTGATTGGTCCATTAACGCATTCCGCTGTACAGTCTGCTAGGAATAGCAGATGTTATATGGACACTATATGCAAACTGTAGAATCGAACTGATTCTCTTTTTTTGGACGGAATCATAATTTAAAAAATATATAATTCTGAAAATAAATAAAATCGAAATAAAATTATTGATTCATTCAGAAAAGAGCCGTGTGATCATGTGCTGAGAGCTGTCATCAGCGCGAAATAAACCACTTCGGGAGCGCTTCGCCCGTGCCTAAAACCGCCACTGACTGCAACTTACATAACCCCTCACTCAGTCATTGTCCCATACGTAAGTAGCCTACATACTTTATATTAACTGTTACTTACTCACCTGCCTTTTCCTTTCTTCCCCTTACCGGGCTTTTTATTGGGCATCGCTGCGGTGAACGGGTGACGACCAACAATAAGCAATGATTGAGCTGGTTACCCACTTTGAGGTTGACCCCGCATCAGCACCGCCTGCTCGTGTAGGGCATTATTTTGTTTTGAATGTTGTTGTTGCCATAGAAACACTGACACTACAACAGCCTTGCTGGTGTCACTTACTGATGCAGACGGCTCCTGCTGTCCTGAGTAGTTATGGTGGTAGTAGTAGTAGTAGTAGCACTAGCAGCATGGTGGTAGTAGTAGTAGTAGTAGTAGTAGTAGTAGTAGTAGTAGTAGTAGTAGAAGTAGCTGTTGTAGTAGTATTAGTATTATTAGTAATAGTAGTAAATAAGAAGTAAAATAAAGCAATAGTCAATCTTACAGCCACTTCTGTCTTCCTTCTATAAGTTCATATTATATGAAACAACATGTGTGAATGTTATACTGTGAGATAATGAACCACACCGCTACAACATGGAAATATATACGCTTGGCACGCTGGATACTGACGGCAGACTCTACTGTGTAATTATGGTTTTTACTTGTTTGGCTCTATCAAACAAGATGTGTTTGCACGTGATCTCCCACGATATGGCATCTTTCTTGTCAGCAGTTTTGTGTGAGCTGCTCAATTACTTTTCCCCCTATATAGGACCCAGGCCTCGCCCATTCCTTATCTCTTCTCATTAGGCCTCTGTAGCAAAGCTGTTCCAATCAGAAACAACATTTATAAATGTACAAGCTGCACATCCAAAAGAAACAATGTTGAGTAAGCGTGTAGGTCATAATTTCCTCTGTGTCCTGTGTCATTTCGTACAGTTTACAGGAGGAAGCGGAGAGCTTACAAAAGGAGCTCTCCAAATGTCAGGGTGAGGGTACTGTAAAGGCATCATATAGACGTAGGCTGCGCTGGCACGCGCAGAGTTTGAAGACTAAATTTAAAGGTAATTGCTGTGACAGCAAGAAGAGAAAACTGAAATAACTCCTTAAGTTTTCCAAGCTGTCATTATCATTGGCATTGTAATGACAAGGTTTGGGTCTCTTCAATGGACTTTTCAGGGCAGGACACCCACAAACATGGTATTCCTGAGGCAGCGTTGCAGCGTATTAATAATAGATTGCACTGTTTAGATTACAAAGCTGGGGTCCCGTTTCATGCGTTCCCGCATTCTGCTTGCTTTAACAAAACCCCAAAATGATACACATGATACCGCGTCTTGGGAAATGATGTTTGTGACACGCTGTGTCATAATATACAGGACCACCAAACACGAACATGCTTACTCATGGATCAAATCTAGGATCTAATCCCCTCTATGATACAATTATAATACAAATAAGTATATACATTTATGTTATGAATGTAAATCAGAAAATGTACGTATATCAACAGCGATTCCAGTTTACTTAGAAAATTGACATGCATTAAACGGCAATAGGCCTACATGGCAATGGTATCCACTACACATATTGTGTTAGCGTTATCCTAGAGAGTAGAGAGAGAGACTTCAGAGAGTGGTCAGATGTCCCTTCTCCAGCAGCTGGGGTCTTCTGCAAATGTTTCCTGAGTGCATCTGGAGAGTTATAGAGTAGATAAGGTTAGCCTATTGCAAGCAAAAGCATGTAATTATAGAGAGCTATATAGATATAAATCCTAAAAGTGTTTTCTTATTCTGGTGGCCCCCACACACACATATTGAATGTTAGTAACACACACAAACACACACACAAACTGCACGTTAGTAACACACACACACACACACACACACACACACACACACATACCTCTACATGTATGTGGGATGCAGCATATGGAAATGGTTAATGATAAGTTATGTTATGTTAAGATATGTTAAGATCATTTCGAATATTAGATATAGTTTATTGTATGGCTGTTTGACGTCCATACGACTGTTATTTGATTTTACTCAACTACTACTGACTCAACTGTGCCAAAGCTGGGATGTAAGTTTGGAAGAGAGCGAAATAAATCACCTCTGACCGCAGTGTGACACTGCAGTGTGACAGAACAACAGATTGAAAGAATAGGCTTTAGATAGGCTGCAGCGTTTATCGAAAAGAAAAATAAATTGTCTTCTTATTGTTGGACATTTATTTCACGTGAATGTTTGCATTTTAATTAGTAGAGTACTTCTCTTTAAATTTTGAAAATATCAAATTAATTGAATGTCAAATATAACAGGAGCAGGACATTCATGATGTTCTTGTGCCATGGTGGGGAAAACTGATCAGCCATAGTAAGTTAATGTATCTATCTCTATCTATTGCCAATGGCTCACTGATGAAAGCTGCTTATTATGAATACTTTAAATACCATACAAACTTGGTGTCGGTGACAAAACTGCTTGAATCATGGGAAAAATGAACGCTGAACACCAAAACTGACGCCAAAGAGACTTGCTTCCCTTTGACCCAGAAGATGACGCGCCCTAGGCCACCGCCTATATGGCCTATTTCTTTAGCCGGCCCTGATCCAAAACGACCTCTTGGGGGTCATTTTGACCGACCCTTTCCCCTGAGCCTCTCAACAGAGTCCAGATGATCACACTTTCAAACCATGTTGGCGTGAGGCCACGGAAGGTCCAGAGCATGCATGCTTTGATAGGGGTAGAAGACCATTCTGGTGAGCCACAGGATTGGAGAAAGAAAGTAGCCACGGTATTTAGAAAAGAGGAAGGAGAAAGAAAGTCCAATATTTTTAGTCCAAATTACAGTGTTGGAACAGTGCTTTGCACAGTGGAGTGTCCTGGGATCGGAATGGCATGACTGGTGGATGCCGGTGCCAAGCCCCACCCTCCCCACATTGTCCCTTCTGTGGCCCTGTGCTCCGCACTGCCTCGTGCCCATCGGTAGGACCTCCGCCCCCCTTTGCTTCTCAGCCTGACAGCTCATTTACGCCCTCCCCCCCCCCCCCCCCACCCTGCTGGTCAAGGTGAAACGGCTCCACTGATAGACTTGCCACCGGGCAGTGTGGGAACTGAACAACGGTGTGTGACTGAGCTGAGAAACGAGTTAGCTGGTGATAATCACAGCCTGATCCGTTTATAATTGCTACTGCATTTGAGTCTTTAGGTTCACATGACTGTCTTCTGTTCTGAATTAACTTACTTTTTAGTGTGTCTGATTGCCTGTTTGAAGAGCTGTGCCAGCCTCCAGCCTAAACCAAATAAATATTATCTACTCATGCTTTTCACGCATTTGCCCGTGCTCACTTGCCGCTCAATTGCGCTCCTCCCCGAGGCAAGCCTGTGGTTAGTAGTAGAGAAATGTGTGGGAGGGAGATGATTGCTAACATTCTTTCAACTTCTCATGCCCAGTTAAAGTGCAAATCCCCATCGGTGCATCTTTCTGAAAGGTACAGTAGTTTAAAAGAGCACTGCAGTCAGCTTGGTCAGTGATTATACTACACCTCTCTAAGTCATGTAGCATGCCAAGTCAATTATCAGGCAACTTTTTACGATCTTCACTTTAGGATTTGTAACGGCAATCCCTCTTAACGAACCACCAAATGACGGAGCCATGGTGAACTGAACATTAAACAACATAAAAATCACAAACCCGTGCAATGTGAAGCAGCGATGACGCCATTTAACCTCCAAGCGTGCCTTTCACAAGGACCTTTTTTTCCCTCCGTGCATAAAAAAAGAAAGCTTCTAATTAACAAGTCATCAACGGTGAAATAGAAAGTTTTGTTGCATCACTCCTAACTTAAGAGAAATGCCAAAATTGGATTATAAGCACTTGTGTGAGTTAAAGAGTGCAGGCAAACAACTCTCCAACTCTTAATTAAATACACTCATAAAAGTTATTTTTAGAGCATTGCTTGAAGTTTGAGTGTGAGCCATTCATTTTGATGTCCTGACAACTACCCTTTAACCAGTTTAAGGGCACGGGCTCCATGTGACCCGCTGGGATTTGAGGAGGTTACAAAGAAAAAAGAAGCACCAAGCATAAAAAAACATGATGTTAGAAAAAAAAAAAAAAAACGAGGAGGAGGAAAAAAGCTGTTGGTAAGCAGGTACTCCAACCCGCGGAGGAGGGGGTGCCCTCAGGAGCAGAGCAGGGATGGAACGCCTTGGGATTGGCCGAGGGCTGCTGCCGGCGTGGCCACGTGCCATCTCCTTATGTCTTTATATACTGTAAGCGGATGAGCAGACCGTCCTGAGTTTGCATGCTGCCTCTCCCTCCCTAGTGCTCCTCACCCCTCTCAGCAGGCTCTCCCAGCTGTGGTCCTCGGCGCCTCTCTGCAACCATCCGCACCCCCTCTCCGAGAAGGCTCCGTTTTAACAAGAACCTCCACCAAGGCTTCTCCTTCGCTTTTGCTAAAAGTTATCAGCTGTCTCCATCTCTGAGTGAAAACCATGGCTACACTGAGGCTGCTGCTGACCCTCGCCATGTGGTTCCTGGCTGCAGTCCTCGAAGCTGACGCCACATACTACCGCCATCACCGCTTCGTCCCCCACTACCGCTACCGCGAGCACTCGGCCAACACAGAGAACCTGCTGCCCGAGGCCGCACAGCCCGCCGCGCCCACCTACCCCGTGATTCCGGAGGTCTTCCACCCCGCGCCCGAGTCCCTGCGACCGGACCCTGAGGTGCAGCACCCGGCCCAGGAGCCTGACCAGTTCCCCGAGATGGCCCCGGCGGCGGTGGTCCACGCCCTGGCGCCTCTCAGCAGGGGCAAGGTCTTCTACGGGGTGATGTTCGACGCCGGGAGCACGGGCACCAGAATCCATATCTACAAGTTCATCCAGAAGGACCCAGGTAAGGCGTCTCCCCTCGCTGTCTCTCCCCCCTCGCTCTCTGGCTGGCTCTCTCCCTGCGAACGGCTCCCAGAGTGTGTGTGTGTGCTGCTGTTAGGTCATTCGCTGTGTAGTGTTAAGGCAAACATGTGCCTGCAGAGTGGGGAGAGAGAGAGAGAGAGAGAGCATGGGCAAGCCAGAAAGCCTAAAAGTAGCTGTGTTCCATTTCCATGTCTGCCTCCACATTGAAATTGCTAGGCTGCTCACGAAAGCCCATGATACATACTATGTGTGGCTGTCTGTCTAAGATAATAAACATTTGGCAGATGTGCTATGGGTTGACTTGTGCATGGTGTGATTGATATTCTGACCGTCTTTTCTTTATCTTGTAGTTGAGCTGCCGGTTTTGGACAATGAATTGTACCATGCAGTGAAGCCTGGTTTGTCTGCATACAAAGACACACCTGAAGAGGTAATATTACCCTGCCATGCAATCACTTAACGTTCTAAGAACTAAAACAGAATGTACCGTCAGCTACCCACCACAAATATTGTGGGCTATTTCGGGCAGTATAATCATCCATATAATGACTTTTTAATCATATCTAGATCAGTTTCAATATCTGCCTCTCATCTGTGTATTTATATAATCAGTCAACTCTCATGCTCTCTCTCTCTCTCTTCTCTCTCTCCATCTTTCTCCCGCTCATTCCCTGCTCTGTTTCTTCCCTCTCTCTCTCTCTCACTCCCTCTCTCTGGTAATTGCTATGCGGCCACGCACGCTGAAATATGCCGGTTGGTAACCGATTGTTGTCTTGCCTTCAGGGTGGCAACACGGTCAGACAGCTGCTGAACCTCGCTCAGAAGACGGTCCCTGAGGAGGAGTGGAAGCAGACCCCAGTGGTCCTGAAGGCCACCGCGGGTCTGCGTCTTCTGCCCGAAGACAAAGCCAATGCTCTTCTGGATGAGGTGAGGCACGTTCTGTCCCCGGCCACAGACAGTTTGGCAGAGGCCCCACCCGTCCAAGAAACCGCTAAGTGCTTACAAGTATGCCTGAGAAAAAAAAGGCCAGCCTGCCCATTTGGTGGCCGTCATGTGAAAAAAAACAGCTGTTCTGGGGTTCTGTGGAGAAGCATTATATATCATTTGAATTATCAAATCCACACTACTCTTCCACCATAAATGTGGCGGGGAGCACTGTCATTCAGGCGGGAACGCAGCCTGTCTGCCGGGGGGCAGATAGAGGACACGCGCCAATCCGCAGACCAATGTTGGTTTGGTTAAATAAATAGTGATGGTAAAATATTAGCAGTGTTAAAATGTTTTTGTTGGTTTTCTCTCAGGTGAGGGAAGTGTTCGCAGAGTCCCCCTTCTTCATCCCAAAGAACAGTGTTTCCATCATGAATGGCACCAACGAAGGTATGTCGGTCAGCCCGTAAATATCTCTATATTTGTCAGCCCGTTGATATCTCTACACTTGTCAGCCCGTTAATATCTCTACATCTGTCAGAGCAATGGTTTAATGGACCCAGATGCTCTCCTGCAGGTTACTGCCTACACTGTATTCATCCAAGTTGTATCTCATCGACACACACACATGCATGGTGAAACTCTCCTAACAAGAGGTTTTGTCCACACCTCAACCCTAAGAATTAAATAAGCTGGTCGAACACCCAGTAATTTAAAGATATCCTCCACAGTGCTCCTTAAGACACCCTGACCCAGTCATTTCTCATCACATGATATGTGTCGCATAATATCCACGTTTTACGGGTGCAATACCGTGACACGTGTGAGAGAGAGCTGTAATTACCTGGGCTCGCCCTGCGAGTCAGGCAGCCAGTGCTCATTAAACTGCAGACCTAATGAGAGAAAAGGCAAGACGAAACTCAAGTCATCGTTTACAGCGAGCGCTGCCTTCCCTTTGCCCACACATAAATAATTGAGTGCGTGTGATGTCACTGGTAATGAAGTTGAAACAGAGAGAGTTGTTAGGGGGAATTTCTTGATATTTAAATGCTCATGCTCTGCTCCCTGCCTGTGTTGCCGTAGGGATCCTGGCCTGGGTCACGGTCAACTTCCTGACAGGTAAGACATGATTGACTTTGTGTGTTGCTATGGTTATGCTAATGCTGAGCAGACTCACATCTGGGGGCACCTCTGTGCAGAGGAAGACTCCGGTCTCCTGTCTGACACATCGTGCACCTTCCTCCCGCCATCCCCCCCCCATCCCCCACCACCACCTCTGCCAAGCTGGCTGCAATAATATTAGATGCTTCACTCCTGTTACACACTAGGCTCAGTGTTAACTGCATTTAAAATAAACGACTCCAATAGGGTTTTTTGTCCGCGGTGGCGAGGTTAAAACAAACAGCCTGCGAACAGAACAGTATTTTGACCGGGAATGACTGCTAAAAGCAGCCCGTGACTCAGGCAGCTGGGCTGCTGTTTACAGGCTGTTGATAGCAGGCAGGTTGAGTGTATTTACGTCTTTGTTGTCTTTAGGTCACTTGTATTCCAATACAAAGAAGACGGTGGGCATCCTGGATTTAGGCGGAGGCTCCACCCAGATCACATTCCTCCCCAAGTCTCAGGTATGCAAAACATCTCAATTGATGAGTAAGTGTGTTTGGGAGAGCACACACACACACACACACACACACACACACACACACACATGCGTGGGCGAGTGAGTCGACCCTTTTGAGTCACTAACACTAAGCAACATCTGTCTCCGGTCCAACAGAAAACAGTGGTTTCAGCTCCGCCCAGCTACATCGCCAGATTCAACATGTTCAACCACACCTACCAGGTCTACACACACAGGTATGCCTCACTTTCTTTGGGACATCGATACACCCTGAAATTACCCCGGCGTAATGGCTCGCCTGTAAGTGGTCCGATGTAAACATAGAAACGACACATAAAAAAGAACACATAAATCCATGCATTTCCATGAATAACCTTTTCCAACGCTTCCTTTTCCCCGCGCCCACAACAGCTACCTTGGAAACGGGCTATATGCAGCCCGGCTGGCGACACTGGGAGCGCTCAGAGCTGACGGTAAAATACCCACACTCTTCACTCTCCTCCGGTTCAGAAGGTAGATGGGTCAGAGCGAGGCCTTCCACTAAACGACTGTTATTCCTCAGGTCTAGACTGGAAGGTGTTCACCAGCTCGTGCCTGCCCAAGAAGTTTCGAGAGGATGTGACTTTTGGAGGGATCACCTACAAAGTCAGCGGGATTCCTGATGGTAAGATTCAGGCGCTTTGAGGTTGGCTGGCGCCGTCCCCAGTGCTCCCAGTGGACCTGTTGATCGGTGCATTCTCGGCCCGCATGCGGAGACAATAGACTGCAGTGAACCACAGTGAAGTACAGTTTCCCATAACAATCCGTGGGATCCTTGGCGCCAAACCCGTGTTGTCATCCTCTTAACCCGTCCTCCCTCTTAAACAATTACGCTGCAGCCAGCCTGCATTGTGTTTAAGAGAAAGAGAAAGAATGTGAGACTCCCATTACCACAGTGGAGTAGCCCGGGAGAGGCAGCGTTCAAACCCCCCCAGCTGATATTCTTCAGTACAACAAGCGGCTGGATCCTGACCGCTCACAATTATGTGGTAAAAATAGACAGTCCGACAGGCCGTGTTTAGTGTCAGCACATGGTTTCCACAGCCCGTCCCCTGGGTCTGTGTGAAAGTGGACGTTCCGGGGCTTCCCTTGTTAAACTAAACCAGCACGTCCCCGTCCTGAACCCCCTTTTCCGCGTGACCTCAGACGGTGGTGCTTTCCTGACCGACCGCCTGTTGTGCACACTCGCAAGTGCGGGCCACGCGGGTCCCCATCCCTCGCCCGCAATCCTGTGTTTACAGTTCCCTCCACGATGTAGAATTGTTATTGCTGACTACACAACCCCCCACTGCAACCGACTGTCCATCTTCTTCTTCTTCTTCCCTTGCTGCCGTGGCGACTGCCTCTCCTTCAGGCTACGCAGGCTACAAGCTCTGCTACTTCGAGGTGATGAAAGTCATCAAGGGCATCGTGCACCAGCCCTTCGAGGTGAAGGGGAGCAGCGTCTTCTATGCCTTCTCCTACTACTTCGACCGAGCCGTGGAGTCCGGCCTCATCGGTGAGCGAGGAGAACCCCTCTCATTCCGGGCGACACACATCTGTCCGTTAAGTGACCGCTCACTGCAGAGAGAAGGTGTTTATGTGTTTTTTTCCACATTACGTCAGATGGCAGTCGTGGCGGTATGGTTGAAGTGAGGGACTTCAAGAAGAGAGCCAAAGAAGGTGAGATGTTTTCTCCGGGGCCGTACAAAGAGGGCTTGATTCAAGATGTACAGAACCAAAACTCCAGGGAACACACTGTTTGTTTACATGCCCGACAAACGACTATCTTGGAGACTTTGTTTACCTTTGTCTGTATCGTAACAACAAACCCTTTGGGCAAACACGCACACTGGCACTGACTCTCAGGATAAGTGTGTGTTTCACTCAACGGCTCTTTAGAAAAACATGCAAGCCCACATTATTCTGGCATTCTTATGCACAAGGTCTGGAGTTACCAAATGATTTACACAGCGATTTAACAATTGGAAATTCAACACACACATACACATTCACACAACATTCAGACATTTGTGAAACATTGACATTAACACTGTGGTTTCAATTTCATAATTCCACACTCAGCACTCAACACGTTTAGTTATTTTCGTTTACGCAAGTGATTCTATATGGCAACAACAACTCTTTAGTCACATGACCCTGCGTGGACTGGGCTGGCAGAGTCGCAGGGCCAGGATGTCTGTCGGCTCCGGCCAAGGCAGGACGGCACCTGACAGCCAGGCACCAGCCGCGGGTTAACACCTACCGAGACACACCGAGTCTGTTCAGCGCCGCCGCCGCCGCCGCCGCCCACCCACAGCCTCTCACTGACCCGCAGGCAGCTACCTGGCACCCTGCTGCCCGCCCACAAGCCCCACACACACACACACTAGCCCCTATCTCAGCCACCCGGCTCCTCTCTGCCACGTGAAGCAGCAAGAAAACACCTGAAATCAAAACAAAACACAAACATTGCCCTCCTGCAGCTATGTCGCACGCAGGGTAGAAAACGTGTTTTAATATTATAAACACCACGAGACACATGACTCCTGGCGAGCGTTTATGCATCCCAAACGCTCTTTCCTCTCTGTCGCTGTTCTGCTAAAGAGGTGTGTGTGTGTGTGTGTGAACGTCATCCAGTGTGTGACAGCGTGTGACTTGCTTGTGCTCACAGTGTGCAACCAGATGACCAAGTTCCGTGCCATCAGCCCCTTCCTCTGCATGGACATGACCTACATCACCTGCCTGCTGAAGGAAGGCTTCGGCTTCAAGGACAACACAGTGCTGCAGGTGAGAGGCAGCAAGAGCCGGGGTCAACACCGGGTTAATCTCCACATGGGATGGTGGGAAATAGGGCTGCGACAAAATATCCATACGGCGATATATTGTCGCCCTCCGAGAATAAAATACGGCGCTCTAAACAGATTTCCCTGCTCCCAGCATTGTTATTTCATGGCACCTTAAGGAGGCGCTCAACACATGAATGAGGGAAACTTGAACGGAAGTTAACTAGCCAAAGAAGAGTTACTGAAAAACTCAAATTTGGGCCATGAATAAAGACAGAAATGCAGCACTTAACCTTTTCACGGTCATTTTTTTTTTTTTATTCATAGTTATGTATATATATCGTGCTGTACCGTTATAGGATTGTTTAACAATATATTGATTATCGCAGAATCGCTGTATCGAGATATTATCGTACATTGTATGTACGTATGTATCGGTTTGCATGCTGTGGGGCCGAATGCTGACGACTCTTGTGTTCTGGTCCACAGCTGGCCAAGAAGGTGAACAACGTGGAGACGAGCTGGGCGCTGGGCGCCACCTTCGACCACTTCCGTAACCTCAACATCCACTAGGGCGGAGACAACGCACGCAGACACGGGCGTGACGACGCCACGATGACGGACGACGAGGGACAGCACGTGGCAGAGCGTGTCTCCCTGGACACCACAGACAGACCCGACCCTAGAGGAGAATTCTGTCCCATCTATCCCAATCTCTCTTTAACCTCAGCAACCCTGAAATCTCTTTGGGGGGAAAACTACAAAAACAACTTATTTTTGATAAGGCCATTCTTTTTCTACTGTATGTCCAGCCCCCACGTCCAAGTGGTTGGCTCTATTTTTGTAAGCAAAGGTGTTTACATTTTTTTGCTACCTTATGGGTGTCTGTTCTTGGAATTGCTGTTGTATACACCCAGCTTTAAGTGTGAGTGGAGAGTTCCTACAAAGCTACTTATGGAGTCATGGTATTTAGGGAATTACAGGTGCTTGACTGGTCCTGGTGCACACTGTTAAACACAGTGGGATTGGATTGCAATCTTAGGTTGTTTTCCAGATACTTAGAACTCCTTTCCTTTAATTATTATTTACTTTTTGACCTAACATATGAATTATTAGACAGGAAAGATTTGGTTGACATTAGACAATGCACAAGCGTGACAATCTGTTTCAAAATATAATAGTTTGCTTCAACCTTTTTGCACACGTTTGAACACTTTAATGGCAGATATTGTTGCTGCTTGGGTGTCTTACACAGGCTTGTACATAGTTATCTAAGGAGCATTGCATTTGCTGTGACTCAGGGGAACTAGGAAATTGAGTAGGAGAGTTAATTCTCGCTAAAGTGTGTGCTGCATGATGGCCAAATGTGGTGGAGTGTGTGGGATGTAAATGCCTGTAGTTTAGCCGAGTATACTTGTACGGTCTGCTGTTGAATAGTACCTAAGCATGGCTAAGTTGCAGTTACCGTCAGTCTATAACGATATTATAGGCTTGAAGCGATGACTGATCCCTCATCATAGTTTTATACACACACATCTACAGACAAAACTAATTGTTCAAACTCTATCTGCCCAGCGCCTGATTTGTCAACACAGCCAGTATGAGCAATTTGTTAGCAATTTTTTTCTCGTGAATTGTACAAATATTTAAAAAGGAAAGATGATCTAATTATACAGTATTTTAATAAGTGTACTTGTGCTTCATATAACTCCAAATATGTCTGTAACTGCTCTCCTAACCGTGCCTTTTTTTCCAATATTCCAAATATTCAATAACTACTGTTGTAAATATCATGTAAAACTGTATTTGTGAAACACTTTTACTTAAATGCTTTTACATTCCAAATATTGCTCAGAAAGGCCTTCTTGTTAATCAGATGAATCACCTGATGACATACCTATGTACATTCTGTATGTGTGTGTGTGTGTATGTGTGTGTGTCTATGAAACATCTAAATATGTGTGTGCATCAGTGAACTATGTGTATACTATAAATATATGTTTTAATAAAAACACTAAAATGTGCATTGTGTAAATCCGAACTTATTTTCCTTATTAACTTTATGCTTATGAACAAGTGTTTGTGTTTACCCTGGTCAATACAACACGATCACGCTTCAGATTGTGTATCAAACTCGACAAATATTGGACTGAATCATATTTACCTGACGGTATAAAGAGGAGGCCTCCTATGGTTATTAATTGAAATATGGTTAATATTGCTACTACAATAAAGTGTGATATTCATTTAATATCCATTAATTACTACTTTGTAAGTAAGTGTACTAATGTAAGGGGGACAATACCGCCTTATTCATCTAAAGATAAGATAAGATAAGATAGTCCTTTATTAATCCCCCTTAGGAGAAATTCACCAGTGACCAGCAGTACAGTGGGAAAAGAGAGTGCAAAACAAGAGTATATATACAAATAAATTTACCAATTGAAATAAAATATAATAAAAAACTATTTGAATAAGATAAACATACTTTATACATGTAACTGTCTGTTTGTAGGTGACTTGTGCATTAAAAAATAAATATGACTATACTATGACTAAGTATGTGCCAATGTGCAGGGTTCCTGAGGTAACCTCTGCTCCCCTGAAGTAAGAAAGGCTCAGTTTGTGAGTAAAATAACATTTTATTTACACCTTTACATTCCACTCGCAAAGAGAAAAGTCCACTGGGAGTCCGGCATTCGTTCTTCACTTGCTCGCAAAAGATATGATCTGCTCCTGTAACGAGAAAAACAAACAAACGCAATCAACAGTCGTTGACCTTAACAAGCATATCCGCACCGCGTTCACACTAGCTCCCTGTCCCTGTACAGTTTAACCACCGTTTCTGTGGAGTCACTTTATCTAGTGAAAACGATCCAAGGTTGGGCTACAACACCATCAACCTGGCAGCGAATCGCCTCTGGACCAATCAAAGTCCTTCTGCTTCTGCATCACTTCGCTGGGAACGAAGCCATTTCCCATGGAGTGGTCGGTAATAAAAGGGGTGTGAAAACACGAGCCAACACCACTGTCCGCTGCCCCGAGGGCCAGCCCTGCACAACCCCACCCACAACCTTTCGCTAACACCAAATTTGGGGGCTAAACTTAGACACCGTAGTAGTAGGTTCGGAGCCCTTGGAAATTATAGATGTCGCTGCAGTAAGCTCCATGTAATCAGGGCCGCTAGTGGGAGCAGGGTGGGGTATCACTGGTACGGGGGGGGGGGGGGGGAGGGGGTGAAGAGGTGGGGCTTTTGCGTTTGACAGGTGGCCGATGCTGGTGCTGAGGGGTGCACTTTTGCGGACAAGGAACATGATGAGAGGGCCGGGCGCCTGGCTCTTGAGGTCGGCATGGCGACAACGAGGGGGGAAGGAGGGGGGGGGGGGGGAAGGACGAGGGCTCACTTTAAGTGGTGGCAGCATGTTGGTGGCCTGCAGGCCGAAGGTACGCAGGAGGACGGCGGGGGCGGCGTTGGTGGAGTACAGGCGCTTCATGAGGTCGATGGCGGCCATCATGGGCAGGTTGTGGCGCTGGCGCTCCGTCTCGTACTCCAACAGGTGCTGCATCGCTCCTGGAGGGGAGACGGACAGGATCAGCATTACATGGTCAATGGACTGCATTTATATAATGCTTTTCTAACCAGTGGCCACTCAAGGTGCTGTACAATATTGCCTCATTCACACACCGACCACGGTGTCAACCATGCAAGGCGAGAGCCAGCTCGTCAGAAGCAGTTAGGGTTAGAGGTGTCCTTGAGCAAGACACACTAGGAGGAGCCAGGGGTCAAACTAGCAACCTTCTGGTTACCAGCCAACCCGCTCTACCTCCTGAGCCACATGCCCCCCAAGGAGCGGGCTCTGTCGAGACAGAGGCGTCTGCCGCCCATTTTGCTTAGATTTTTTAGCAGGATAATGACATCAATCAATACATTTACGGATGTCAAGTACATTTACGGATGATGTTTCCCCGGAACAACCAGGTTTTTATGTGTTTTTGAAGCACTAGGCCACAGAGCACTGGGCGCACACACACACACACACACACAACATCAAACCCCTTGTTTACTTAAACCAGCCTCAACCCTGTGCACTGTTGCACTCAGGGCTCCGGCAGTGGCCAGCTCTCCTGGCTCTGGCTGCAGCGGCTCCGGCTGCAGCCCAGTGAACTGTTTACAGTGCTCACTGACCCAGGTCCTTCCCGTCGAAGGCTGCGCTGCCCAGGACCTGCGACAGCAGCGCCACGTCCCCAAAGCCCAGGTTGGCTCCCTGTCCCGCCAGGGGGTGCACGCGGTGGGCCGCGTCCCTGCAACACACGACAGAACCCTCAGCGGGACATGGAGGAATGATGGAATACCAGAATTATTACATTAAAGTTGGAGTCTGACCGAGCTCGGGAATCCAATCAAAAACAGATATTCTAACCTCATCTGTCGTATTCCTATAGCTCGCCTGCACGCTGTCCATTTGTCTATTTAGGAAGTTGGTCAAAACCTGGCAGCAGCTTTGCAGTCGCTCCGATTTTTGGATTGCATGCTTTGATTATTCTCGGCCGCACGCCGAAGCTGCTTCGGATGGCAGTTTCTGCTAGAGCCGGCTATCATTTACTCACAACGAGAGCCTTTAACAGCACACCAGATTAACCCCTGCGCCGCACCACCCAGCTCACCCGATGAGGGCCACCCGGTGCCTGATGTACTCGGCGGCGTGACCCACGCCCAGGGGGAACGTGAGCCGGCTCTTGGGCCCAATCCCCGCCACACTGGGGGGCAGCTGGCGCGGCGAGCCGGCAGATGGCATCAGCACCGAGAGGGCGTTGCGGAACAGAGAGCCGGCCGTCTCCACCAGCTCCGACTGGTTCTCGTTACTCCACTGGGGACGGAGGGCCAGGAGGATGGAAAGAGAGGGAGATGTAGGTGGAGAGAGGGAGGGAGAGATGCAGGTGGCGAGATTGGGGGAGAGAGGGGGAGAGAGATAGAGATAGGGGTAGAGATAGGGGTAGAGATAGAGACAGAGAGAGACACATGACTGAGTAGCTGAGTTGAGTTACAGGAAACAAGGACCAACTATAGAGATTGTTCTCCCTCCCAAGTGGACCAAAAAGGATTAGCTGACAAGAGGAGAAAAGCCATTGTGTGCAGGCCAGAGTACTTTTCCTTTCCCCTCCGTATGGTTTGGCAGTGGCCGGGCAGCAGCGCTAATTAAAAGAAGACGCTGGCCGGGCCTTGCAGTTGAATTAGCTCCGTTTGAAAACATTCCATGCAGTAATGGTCGACACTGGCCGGCCACAGGTTTAATTAGCAGACCAGGCCCGAAACCGAGCGTGACTCAGCCCGGCTGACCCCGTCCACTAGCAGGGCCCATAAAAATAGCCTGCTTGGGAAAAGAAGGAGTTTCTCCCCACGGAGGACGAAAGCGTAAGGTACACTGTATTGTTTGAGAACAACACATCAGCATTGTGTTGTGAGGGGGAGAAACCGAGAAACCGTACACGGTTCTAGTTAAAACGATATATTGGTTTTATGGGTCGTATTACGAGGTACATTTGGTGAATGTAAATTTGTATCGTCAGACCGTGCCTTTCCACCCGTCTTAAATGTGGTGCGCCATGTGTTTTTTTACTGCTTTGTTCAAAATGACATGTCCTCACTGTTCTGCTTAACACAGCGAATGAGGCCAATGGAGAGAGACGCTTTGGTGTCTCAGTAGTTTGCATGACTTTGAACAAAAGTCAGAGCTGCAGAAAAACAAATGACAGCGCAGGTTTAAACGAAAGAACATGACATCACCAAAGTCATTCATATTTTCGTATGTCTGGGGCCGAGCTTTAATCAACCTTGAATAAGATAAGATGTGCTTAAGATAAGATGTGCTTCATTAATCCCAGACAGGAGATTAATTCAATCAGTATTATAAAGTTCCCTACCGTGAGTTTGACCCCTTTAAAAAACAAAAACAAATTCCCATTCATTCCGTCTATCGCGGTATAAGCGTGTACGGGTTCAGTACGAGTCATTCTCCCTCATGCTCATCCCTGAGGTGAGCAGACGCCAGGCTCCTTACAAAGGCAGAGTTGACGGCGTCCACGAAACTCTCGTCATCCAGCGCCAGAAGATCCTCTGCCTGCCGGTGGCTGGTGGACCACACCAGGGAGCTCTGAGTGTCCGACAGCTGAAACACACACACACACACACACACACACACACACACACACACACACACACACACACACACACACACACACACACACACACACACACACACACACACACACACAGAAGTCACGATCACACCCCCCCTCCCACAAGGACACAACAATGGCTGCCATTGTGGGACAGGGATGTTATTCTGGGGGTTGGGGGGGGGTTTACCGGTAACATGGCGATGGGTCCGGTGGGGAGGAACCTCTGCCATGCCACATTGTTCTCTGTGGGCTGGAGGAGCAGGACCAAACAGAAGGAGAACACGATGGTGAGTAATTACACGCCGGGCTGGGCTGAATAGTCCAGGGCTCCTCCTGCGGCTCCCAGGGAGGAGCGTCTGCCTGCTAGGCTACACTACATTGTTCTCTGTGGGATGAAGGAATAGCGCGCGGGGAGCGGAATCGCTGCGTCCCAAATTACAGCTTGTGTGATTGTCCTCCTGCAATCAAAATACACATGGACGGGAGGAGCAATTTGTCTTGTTTTGGTGTGTGTGTGTGTGTGTGTGTGTATGTGTGTGTGTGCGGGTGTGTATGCGTATGTGTGTGTGTATGCGTGTGTTATGTGTATGTGTATGTGTATGCATGAATGTGTGTGTGTGTGTGTGTGTGTGTGTGTGTGTGTGTGTGTGTGTGTGTGTGTGTGTGTGTGTGTGTGTTCCCCATTCAAGGTCCTCCTGGGGTCAACTTTCAGGAACCCAAACCCTAAAACCCAACCTTATTCCTAAAACCAAACCCTCTCAATAAAACCTAACCATGAGACCACACCCTGTGATTGTGGTGTGTGAATGTGTGTGCGTTTGTGTTTGTGGGCGTGTATGTGTGGGCGTGTCGCTGTGCGTGTGTGTGTGTGTGTGCATGCATGTGTGTGCTGAACGGGGTCATCGCCGGAGCTTCACCTCTGACAGGTGCAGCACGGCGACCACGGCCGACTGGTCGTAGTTCCACTTGACGGTGGGTATTCCTGAGTCCCGTCTCACCATGGAGTTGGGCCCGTCCGCCCCGATCTGAGGAAACAACATCAGCTGAGGACGAGACAAATCCATACTCTGCATGCCTGCCATCTCCTGCAGGAGATGGGAGGCAGAATACACTGTTGTGCTTCTACTACACCCTACCACTACTATACCCACCAGGAGTCTGGTGTGGTGCCACTACACTACTATACCCACCAGGAGTCTGGTGTGGTGCCACTACACTACTATACCCACCAGGAGTCTGGTGTGGTGCCACTACACTACTATACCCACCAGGAGTCTGGTGTGGTGCCACTACACTACTTTACCCACCAGAAGTCTGGTGTAGTGCTACTACACTACTATACCCACTAGAAGTCTGGTGTAGTACCACTACTATACCCACTAGAAGTCTGGTGTAGTATCACTACTAAACCCACTAGAAGTCTGGTGTAGTACCACTACTATACCCACTAGAAGTCTGGTGTAGTACCACTACTATACCCACTAGAAGTCTTGTGTAGTACCACTACTAAACCCACTAGAAGTCTGGTGTAGTACCACTACTATACCCACTAGAAGTCTGGTGTAGTATCACTACTATACCCACTAGAAGTCTGGTGTTGAGGGTCTCCCCGCTGGCCAGGGTGACCTGGACCCAGGGGACGCCGTTGACGGACTGATAGGGTGTGGGCCAGGTGTACTGGACCACCCTGGATCTGTACTTGACCTTCACATTGTCTGGGGAAAGAACCAGGAAACAAAGGTGGGAACTGGTGAGAACAGAATATATACATTTACATTTAGGGCCTTTAGCAGATGCTTTTATTCAAAGCGACTTACAAAAAGTACATTTGTCAGAAGAAAGAGAAACAATATATCGCGGTCGGTACAGTCAGGATGTTCATAGAACAAAGTGCCAAGCACAAAAAATTGTTAGGTTAACCCATTCAAGTACTATTTTTAAATGCAAGGTCATACAACATACAATAAGTGCATACATTACGTGCCAGGACGTACAACATACAATAAATGCGTAAGAGGGGTGTGGGGGGGGGGTGTTGGGGGGGTAATAAGGAGTCTGTGTGAAACAAAAGCACCAGAGCTCAACTGGTTACCAATCACGGTTTCTGAAACCATAATTCTGTGTCACATCCTGGTCACACTTCGCTATTTGTTTCCCTCTTAAGAAAAGAAAACGTGAACAGAGCTCAGGGAAAAAGATTGCTAGACGTTGGCCCGTAACGTAGGCTGTGGAAGATCTATAAACTACCTCGTAAAACACCATTGGTTTTCTTTGCTGGCAGAGCGCAGGCCTTCCTAATGACCTTGGCCTGCCGCACTGCATTGACTAATAGTGTTTATCCACTGACACGCCGGGCCACACTCGACACTCACTGCCAGCTCCTTTGGGGTTTTTCTGTGCGCTAAATTACGCCCCGGTCTTGCCGGCTTGGAGCGACGCCTGTCCGCAGATCGACTACCGGTTCCCCAAACACGAGGGGCAAATACTGGCTAGCGAGTGACTTGAGCTCTGCATGTTCCTGGCTTCACGACGGGACGTGCGCCACGTGAGGCCAGGTCGGTTGCGCACATCTGTTGTTTGGAGAAAGTACAGCAGAAAAAATATTCTGTTCTCAAACGCCTGTTTATAAATATGCCGGTTCCACTGTCAAGCACGTGGCTTGGAGGCAATTATTTGTTTATTTTTAAGGTTGGGTTTCTGACCGCGTAAAAGGTGGCTTGATTGAAAGTACAATACAGTGTGGCGCACACAAACAAACACACACACACACACACACACACACACACACACATACACACAGACAGGGCTTCCAAGGTGACAGAGCGGGGAAGCACATGGCGTCTTTAAATAAGTCCCCAGACCGCAGCAGCACGTGCGCTCCTGTGGGGATGCCAGGTCACCGAAGGCCCTTTGAAACGGCTAGGAAGAAATGATGTGCCTGATTGAAATAGCAGGGAAAACAGAGAGGGCTCCAAGAGCTGCTCCAGCCCTTCAAAACAGACACTTTGTGGGAAAAGCATAAAATAAACAAATTTCCTTTCGGGAGACAGGATGGGAGGAAGCGGCTGAAGTTGGCTTCTCTGGAGGACTCTGCCCATTAAACCTTAATGGATAAATCAAAAGGGAGGACTCCTCTCCATTACAAGTGCTGGGGGCCCGGGGGGGCAGAAAGGAGGCTTTGCTTACCGGGGAGGCTGTCCAACTGCCTGGTGAGTGCGGCCACAACTACGTCGTTCTCCACGATGTATGCCATCTCATCCTGCAGGTCCTCCTTATCGAAAGTAATCAGGGCATCCGAGCAGGCATCCCAAACCTAAATGAGAGGCCAATTATCCCTGCGGTTCCACAACTCTATCCTTATATTCTGTCCCTTTTCCCTATATATAGCCGGGCTGCAGCAGCACCGACTCATTGAACTGAACACATCAAAGAGGCCGCTGTAGGAGGCTGGCGAGAGGCTGCCGCCGGCAAAAGGATAACATCTCTCTCTGATGCCTGTCGCCAGTACTACGCTGCGAGGCCTAACTGTGGCAGCGGACGCTTTTGTTTTGATGTGGCCATGTTTGAGTCGGGACATGCTTTTCGCAGAAACACAAATATAAAAAAAAAAATACATATTTGTGAACATTACGGTAAAAACAGTATATGTGTCCACAAACGAAGAGAGGGCACGATTATGTTGTCATTCTAAATGTATGTTAGTTCAGTCCTGAAGACA
Organism: Micromesistius poutassou; assembly: GCF_964030765.1. Taxonomy (NCBI): domain Eukaryota; kingdom Metazoa; phylum Chordata; class Actinopteri; order Gadiformes; family Gadidae; genus Micromesistius; species Micromesistius poutassou. The sequence continues at coordinate 9,633,686 of NC_140287.1, forward strand.
CTAAATGATTTGCACCGGTGTGTGTGAGTGTGCATGTATGTCTGTGTGTGTGTGTGTTTGTGTGTGTGTGTGTGGTTGTGGGTTGTTTGTACAAGACTAATCCTCTCATGGCCTGTAACTATAGCGACAGACCCCATCATTCTGCAGCAATATGGTGCCACACTCCTTTTCCAACGTGCCATAAAGCGGGGGGGATATGCCCTCCAGAAAACCACTAATGGCTGTGGTTTTCCAACCTGCGATAAGTGGTGAGGAAAAAAAAGATTTATTGTCAGAAACCACAAAATTCTTCATTTCGTGTGAAGGAAACCCCATGTGAAAAATAAAACTTGCTAACTGCCGTTATTTATCACTTTAGGGAGAACTTACACATTCCTCGTTACTGCGTCCAATGGGGAAATAGGATTGGAAACGAGGGCCTGATAAACACAACAAACATCTGATCTTCATTCTCACAGTCGATTCGCCCTGTGTTTACTACGCGTGAGACGGTTGGAAGTGGAGCGACCGGTCGGTTGTGTTGTGTGGAAGGACTTTAATTTCACGGTGCCCTTAATTCCCCCCAGCACCCAGCGGCCCGGCACAACACGTGGACGACTGGGGCCAAATTGGCGGTGGAACGGGCTAAGGAATTATGGGAGAGGTATATCACCATAATCACCGTACGGTACTCCATGATAACATCCTGTGCCAGGAGAGAGAAGGCCGTGCGGTCAAGTGTTTGGTACGGCCTCGCCACATCTTAGCGGGCACGGAGCGATCCTGAGCCCTCAGCTGTTAAAATAGGTCTGAGCTCCAGATAGACTTTCATCTCCGTCCCGTCTTTCACATGAGCTCTCGTAATTAGAAGATGCACCAGGGGAATGGAGTCCCAAAATCCAAAAAAGATTTATTTTTCATAACAAACATGATTTGGATAAATAAACACCGGTATGCTGTGGGCCTAAATGAGAGAGAGGGCTGAGTGCAATGCCAGGGTTCAGTCTTTTATTTAAATAACCCGAGTTGTCCTCTGGGGCTCAGAGTGCCATGTTGATTCCATTTGCATAGCCGCATAATATCAATTTGAGCAAAAGAATTGCATGCATGCCAGTTTAAACCGCCTGCTATGTGTTTGCAATGTAAATGTAAACAATTATAAACCTCAGCCAAATAGCACCATGTGACTGAACTGATTGAGCGGTTGTTTTAATGGCCAAAATAAATTCCTGGAGAATGCAACCATAACATCGAAAAAAAGAAAATGATTAAATTACTGCTTAAAAAAGGTGAAAAGAAAGGCTTGTTTTGGAAGCTTTTTAAGAAGCTTCTCTTTGCTGAACTATTTTGAGCATTTGTAGACTAATTCAACAGAAAAATGAAGAAAGCCTCACTAGTGTTTAACAAGTGACACTGTTGCTTTCAGATCCGATTGGGTTTAATAACCCAGTTTACTTGACAGAAGCAGCACTTTAAGCTCCGATGTACAAAATACTCTTTACTGTTATCTAACCCATTATCAAACCACCACCACACTTATGACACATGCACCTCCTTCCACTTCAATTATGCTCCATCCCAGGATAATAGTTTCAAACGATCCCCACAACAAAAACACGCTTATATCTTCTGTTGAAGAAATAATAAACAGTGGAAAATGTTTTAGCTTGTGTCAGCTGATTGAGACCACTATAGATGATCACTTCCTCCTGATGATAAATAAGGAATATATTATACTATGCTGTACTGTCTTGTTTCTTCATTAAAAACAAAGCCTTCAAGTCAAGCACTGTACACCCAGAAGTGACATACCTGCATCTTCTGATACGGTTTGCACCTCATTTTCATGATGTGGTCCCACGCTCCAATGCCTGTAGGTACAATACATGTATGTTAGTTTCACACAAATCTTGCCATATATTATATTAACATTATAATTAAGACAAAAGAAAAAAAAGGCAAGTGACTGATAAAAGATCCATCAACTAACAAACACTAATAGGAAAGAAATAACTTGGTTAATAAAGTGGTCATGTGGTCTGCATTAGGCAGGGCGGTTTCGCCACTTCAAATCTTTTCAACTTTACAGAGAAATCAATGCATTATTATTAAATTGAAATCTTGAATGGAGGTGGGGAGGAGTGAATATTGATTAAATGATACACACGCACACACAAACACACACACGCACGCACGCACACACACACACACGCACACACACACACAAGATAGCTTTCTTAGCATCTTACTTCTTCACACATTTACAAGTAATCAATAGGGAACAAAACATAGATCTAATCCTTCAGATTTGATTGGGTCATGTAAAAGGGACAGCACACCTAGCCAGTTACTGTACACAGCAGGAACACAAACAGGTTGATACAAAAACAAAAAACAGTAATAATATTTTTACGTAAAAATAAAAAGTCAGCTGTAACAAAGGTTATGCTGATCAGATTTGGCAATATCCAATGACCAGAGGCTAAGTTCCCATACTTTGTTGAATAATAGGAATAAATGTAACTTAATAACGTCTTGGAAGGTGATGGGAAAGGAGCCCATCCATAACTCACATGATGACTGCCACACCTGTTCCCTGCTAATTCTATCTGACCAGACAGGGACTGACCCCTGCCTGTGTGGTGGGAAATATTTAGCCGATAGAAATGCTCAACCATAATATCAGGCACAAATCTCATAAAACAACAACTTTTAAATACAAAATGTTCCCGGCATTGATATGAGGTTTACTGGTCATTTATCAGATAAATGAATGATGACGCGTCAGTGATTGCAGTACAGGTCAAATAAATGAGCAGGTATGGGTTAGGTTAAAGACATACTTACTGAAATTGAAATTGAATACTGCTGAAATTGAGATTTGAACCAATAACCTTTCAGCTGAGAATCAAACCACCTTTCTGATATACCCATATACGTTGTGTTCATAAACTGTGAAATACCGTACTGTTGAGGAGGGTAGCAGAACCGGGGCTGATGGAGCTCACTCTGGTGCTGTAGGTGTCAGGAACTCTGTCCATTACCTTCTTGTTGCCCGCCTCAAGCAGCAAAATCTTCCTACCCTCTAGGTTTGGCTCCATGCCTTGAAGTGGGGGGAGAATAATCGAAACAGAAGTGATGAGACGTTCAACGTATTTTGCATGTCTTTTTAAAATATATATGTATATTAAAAGGCAATGAGATGTAGATATTATAATAACTCATGCACTGCTTTATAACATAATGCAATCTGTGTATGAGTCAGTCACAAACACACATAGATTATTGGCACATAAGACAATTCAAAGAGTGCAGCATTCACCCAAGGAACATGCCATGGCGGATCCAACCATCCCTCCTCCGGATATAATGACATCATAAACTTCATCCTTGTCTCCGGTGTCGGTACCCACTGCTCTACGACCGAGGATGCGACTGACAGCAGACAGTTGCTGTAATTGAAAGAACTTATTTCGCACCAAAGCCGCTTTTGCTAGACTGTGCATTATGGTTTCAATACGCAGTTCAAGATGTGTCCGACATTTGAAATAAGTCCCAAGGTAAAGATCGTTTTATTCAACTGTTTTGGACGTGTCTCCTTGAATAGGTCCTATTAATACCTGCTAGTAACCTTCTATAGTTCTGCCATGTTGTGTTGACATAAGAAAGAGTGCGACGCTTGAGGAAGTACTTCCTGTATCTGTTATCCAATCAGAAAAGCGTATCTTGCTCCTGCAATACTCTATTTGGCCACATGTGGAGCGAGAACGCTGGAGAGAGAACGCTTTTATCAGGTCCTTTGCCTTTTTTTTTAATTCTTACTCCAACTATTGGAACAATACCACCCATACCAGACACCTTTTTCGAATAACTGTCTTTCCTAATCTGGAAACGATTCTGTGAACTGTAGATTGCGCTGGAGAGTTTCCCATCCATTGCACAGGTTCGTTGGCTATCGTTATGCTTTTTCTTAGCTTTTGATTTAGAATTAATGACTCCGTTAAATGATGTTGATTTGATATTCAGGTCTTAAGATAACGTTTGGTCACAATATAAACTATTAATACATCCAGTCTGCCTCTGCTGGATAAACTTTCTCTGCCACATTCGCAATGTTGAGGAAGCGGATACTGTCACCATGGTAACCAGTCTGCTTGGTTTATCTCTGCTGGACACTGAGTGTTGATGTGGAGATTCATAATGAAGCTTATTTCAAATACAACTAAACGTTTATAAATCGTGTTCTCATTTCTGTGTATGTATCTATTAACAAATATATTACAGCAATGATGAATGATTACAGCAATATAATGAATATATATATATTTTTTTTTTTTTCATTGACACATTATGTTTTCTCCCTACTAGTATGCCCAATAAGAATATAACCACCATGAAGCTGGAGGCCATGCTGGTGGAGGGCCTTAAGGCGGATCAGGACTTCCAGCAGCAGCTGCAGGCCCTGAAGGAAGCCCATCTGAAGCAGCTCCAGGAGACACAGAGGAGACAGAGTGAGGAGCTGGAGAAGAGGATTCACAGAGACGCCCTGCTCTCTACAGACAAGGAGGACACGTCTGAGGAAGGCCGCAAATTAAACGTGATCTTCAGGCCGTCAAGGTGACAAACAACAGCCACACACACTTTTTGTCCCTTGTGTTTTTTTATTGTGTATTTGAATGATGTTGAATGCATTTTTTTTTTATTCATCAAACAAAATTAATATTTGTAAATGTGTTAACCCTAACCCAAACCCACTTTCCTGTCGGTCTTCAGTGTCCCGTCTCTACAGGACCAAACACCCATACAAGTATATTAAACCAGTTGTTCCTCCCACACATGTGACAGTCTAAGGAGATCCAGTTCCACCTCGGCCCTGGCTTCAGGCAAGGGGCCTCTTCCAGAAGACCAGCCGTTAAGAAGACCTGCCCTATCCTCCCCTGCCCGGGTCACCTTCCTGACCGGCACTGCTCCTAGCGGGACACGCCCCACGCAGCAGACCCCCCCGTCTGTCACACAGTCCTCTCATGAGCACAAAGAGCTGGCGTGGGCAGCAGAGTGCCAGAAGAAGTTCCGCGCCCTCCCGGTGCCGAGTCACGTGACTCTGCCGCTCTATCGCCAGATGACAGAGCTGCGGGAGACCAGGAGGAAGCAGTGCCTGGACCAGAGGAGGGACTTCCTGCTCTCCTCGCAGAAGCCCTTCAGCTTCCAAGAGAGGGAGAGAGAGAGGAGAGAGAAGCTGATGGCCATGTTGAGTCAAGTCGCGCTGGATAAAACGTCAAAACTGCAGAAACTGACCGCATCCACCGCCACTGCGGGGACCGCTGCATCGGTCGAAAAAGCAGAGCAGGCTGACGTTTCTCCTCCTGACAAAAGTGAGTGGATGTAGGAGTCATTGATTGATTGGGTTGTGTTTGTTTCCAGTAAGAAGATAATAGTTTATTATAAGATAATACTTCTGGGTAATGAATGAAAAATCTAAATATTTAAAGGCTTATTTGTTTGTTATGGCTACAATAAAGGAGTAGGTAGGGGATAGTACTCCAGTATGTCTAGACTGGAGACAAAGGGGATGGAAGCCAAGCACAATGTGTATCCTAAGCAGTGATTCCATACAGTTATATGTTGTTTTTCTTTATAGATGAGGAGCTACGCAAAAAGTCCAACAACGGCATGTTCCCACCTCATGGTGGGAACATTAAGAACTCCACAGCACCAAACAAGACCAGAAACTCCCCAACCAGCAGCTCCAAACCGCGTTGCTCCGACCAGACCAAAAAGCAAATGCTGGGTTTTCTGGACGAGAAACCCAGCTTCCAGCCCCGGATCAGCCAGCAGGTCCCTGACTTCAGCAGCCGACACAAGGCCTTCCAGATGGAGGCGCTGAGAAAGGCCGAGAGGAAAGACTCCACCAAGTGTCAGCCCTTCCATCTGCGGACCTCGGCGCTCTCTCTGAGGCAGAGCGTGGCAAAGCCCGCTAACTCACAGGTGCGATAGCTCCACACCTGTCTCAGAAATCTGTATTTTATATCATTTTAATGCAGATTTTATGCAGATTGCAGTATTCAAATTTTCTGTTGTGAGTGCTATAAAGAAATCATAGTTTTACAGTTTAACCCTAAACTGATGTATTTGATAAATAAACAAAAGGACACGCTTTATTAAAACAATGTATTCTCATATTTTAGGAACCAAAAATAGGAAACCATTTAAGGAAAAGCAAGTCATTTGGCTGCTTAACCTCGCTGTCAACAGAAACACTCCCCACATACATCAGCGACGCCACGAGAAAGCGTGGGATGGCCATCAGGTTTGGAACATAGTGCATTGAGTGCAAGCCACAGCCACAGTATGAAAGGCAGATATATTTACAGTATCACTGCATGGTTCTCAGTATCTCCATGCTTTCCTTCCCCAGAAAGACACTAGAGATGAAAGAGAGCAAGAAAGGACAGAGTGCCGATTGGATGAGATCTTTCCAGATGAGATCTCAAGCGATGCAGAAGACCGTCACTGTACGCGCAAAGGTCACTGACCCCCACAGCAGCCTCAAGGACATGTCCCTTGAGCAGCTCCAAAGACACAGGTGAATAGGACAGAGCACTGAGTGAGCACAGAGGAGCCATCACTAAACAGAGTTGTGAATATCTGTTGTTGATGTGGTTGAATGCACAGGGCGGCAGACCAGCAGAGGGGGAAGGAATACATAAAGGAACTACGGGACATGAAGGAGCGGGTCTCACAGAGGCCTTACCTGTTTGAGCAGGTGAAACAGGTAAAGCACCTGGGGATTCAACAGCTGTACATATACATACAATGTGAGGTGAATCGATACTGTACACTACTGTCTTAGGTGGTAGTGGTAGGGTGGTTAAGGTGTTTTACTCCAAGACGAAAGGTCCTGGTTTCAAATCCCCAAGTCTGAGGTGTACATAGCAAGATGCCCAACCCCTACCTGCTCATTAACAACATGTAGCAGAATAAAATGGTGGATTTGTTGTTAATTAGTAAATAGTTCTATCTATGGTTTTGTAATCATTTTGGCGTTATTGTTTCCAGAAGCAAGCCAAGGCCCAAGTAGAACGGACATACAGGAGGAAGCTTCAAGAAGCCGGTTTGAACGAACGTTTTGTTGAAGCGACATCTTGATCAACATGTCAGCGACAGAGACACTTAAATACTGAAGTGCACCCGAAGAGGAAGAACGAGACCTCAGCAACGACACGGATGTCCAGAGCAGGTGCACGGCACCAAACACACATGTCTTTGGTTCCACAAAAAAACGGTTGAAACTCACTTGTTTTAAAGGGTAAACTTGGACATTTTCCCTTCAAACAGCATGTTGTACCACGGCGTCCGGGTAGTACACGAATAGCAGCGGCTCAGAACAGCCAAGGCCTCTGTGTGCCTCGGTCATGTTAATGTTACATTACATAACATGGCGGGTCTGCCCCACAGACTACGGTCAAGAACACGCAGCGATCTGCAGCCAAGTCAAAGTTTGATGTAATTACACTATAGACATTTTGGAAAACCAAACATGTCTGACTTTAGGGTTGGAAAATGTAGACGAAGGGAAGAAAATTGAAGACACCGATGAAAGAAGCGTGAAATTCAAGGGGGAAGTAATGGGATGAGCCGATGAGGGCTCAGGCCGCCTGGAAGTTTTGTGGCCGTGTCTGCGAGAAAACAACATGGTTTGCTAAAATCATTCATGTCAAGACGAACTAACTGCACCAGACATCCCATAGTTTGGGATGTGCTTCTCTAAATTATGGACATTTGGTGTCACCAAAAAGAGGTCAGAAATGTTGTGGGAGGATGAACACTCAGTGGTGGAATTACAGCGCAACCATGTATGTTAATGGAGTGCCACTTTATGATGAAATTATAGTAACACATTTTATAATTACAAGCATTAATCTGTCTAGCTGGAATGTTGATGATATATATTCTGGATAAACCCAGTATGTTCATACACAGAGTACATATATCGTAGTTTTTGCATATTTTTCTTGTTAACTGGTACAACATACCAAGCATTGCGGTTTGAAACATACGTTTTAGCTTGGCAACCTTGTCATACAAGTTTTAATTCAATTTAATGCGTGACTGGATACCACCAAAAAGTCTTCTTTATCGTCAGAAGGCCTAAAAGTGTTCTGATTGACAGGATAGGAAATGCAATGGTACATTGCTGATTTAGTTTGTGGTCTTCAAACTGGTATACCGCTGAGTTGAATGACTGAATCAAATAAATATCTTGTCAACGTACTGGTCCAATGAGGCCAGCAAACATCTGAAATAAAGATTTTGACGGTTTGGTTGAAATTCCCTATTCGCTATTTCTAGAAACAGGCTGCCAGTTAAATAACCAGCCCTCATCGTTCCTCTGCCATCACAAAGAGCATTTCAGTGCAGAACTCGGGCCCCACAGACCCACATCAAATGGGCTTCACAGTGGCCTCCAGTGTGTGGAGCTCCTGCTAAGAAGCCAATTTCCTGGAATTTGAGGGGTTTCTTTTCTTTTTTTGGCTGACCAGATGCAGAAATATGTATTCTGCCGGACCTCGCCTGCCCCGGTCAGCTAGACCTATAGCCAGTGACCGCTCGGTACCGGCCCACTGTCATTATACATCCACATTTTACGTGTTACTATGGAGACGAGTGGAGTTGAACATGGTTATAGGTCTAAGGTAATTGTTCTTTACCCTCACGTCAGAATGATGGAGTATGATTGAGTTTTTTCAGGGGCAATGCAACCTCTGTGTAGAGTCCAGTGTTTGTATATGTTAGCGGGCTGGTGTAGAGATAATTCTGTGTTGCCAGACTGAACTGCCATCCTGCGACGGTATTATCAGTGTTTGTTGAGTTCAAGGACGGTCCTGCTGGCTTTATTTCTCCCGGCTGGCGGCAACTCTGCGAGTTCTCAGCTCGCACGGCTCTCTCCCCACAGAGTGCCAGCGTGGAGAGATGATATATAATCACAGGGGAGCCTTTCTTGAGCTCTCGTACATCACATGACAAAGCTTCAAGGGCTCCGGGAGGGTTGTCATGGGAACCTTGTATTCATCCCCATGCTGCCTAGTGGTCCCTGAGGAGTGTGCTGCACCACCTCCTATTCCCCCGTCGAGTGGCTACAAAATAACCAATCTCACACACACACACACACACACACACACACACACACACACACACACGCACACACACACACACATGCGCGCACAAAATCTTTGATGCAAATTAACACGATGAGCTGAATCCCAGGGCACAACAAGCAAAGCACAAACATTTGTGTGTTGCGCAGGTGATCTATGCATGTGTTGTGCTTTGTTATTTTAAGCAAGCTCTTGTGTTTATTGTGTGTGTGTGTGTGTGTGTGTGTGTGTGTGTGTGTGTGTGTGTGTGTATGTGCGTGTGCGTGTGTGTGGGGGCAGGATTACATTTGGAGCTGAAGGTCTCATTTAAATCAATGAGAGGCTGTGCATGTGCCCCAGCAAATGTTATCATCAGGGCTTTTTGAGGAGCACATAAACAATATAATTCCTCTGGTTCAAGGTGACACGCTGGGCTTTCATTACACGGCTAACGCCACCGTGTAATAATGAAGCTCCCACTCATTTAATGTTGGAAGTGTAGAGTTGAAGAGGCCAGCCGACCATATAGTGATGCACAGTTATTTAAATAGCACCTTTCAAACACAAAAGGCCCTTCAGTGGGCTTCACATGACAGCTAAAGGGCACTCATTAAAAGACACTTAAAGACAAAAAGGAAAAAGGGAAGAAAGCTACACACACTAAAGCTAAATATATACCATCTGAGGCCTGAACTACAGGAGTCTAGTTTAAAATCTACATTGAGAAATCTACATTGAGATGCTACGGGCAAAGTTCATGTTTTCCGTGGGTGCGTGTATGTGCATGTGTGTGCACGTGTGTGTGTGTGTGTGTGTGTGTGTGTGTGTGTGTGTGTGTGTGTGTGTGTATGTGTGCGTGTGTGTGTGCGTGTGCCCCACTGTGTTCTCCCCCTGGGTTCACCTGTAGGAGGAGCTGTGGCTCGTCTCGGTGTAAAGACCACTCTGTCTATTTCTCCTCCAGTGCCACCAACACTAACCCCCCCCCCCCCCCCAACCCAGCGCTGAGGAGCGACAGAGCATATCAAGAGAGAATCAGAGAGGAGAGAGGGAGAGAGTGAAAGAGAGAGACCAAGAGAGAGTGAAAAGGTGAGAGAGAGAGCGACAGAGAGAGAGAGCGATGGAGAGAGAGAGAGAGTGAGAGAGCGAGTGAGAGAGAGCGCGAGGAGAGAGAGCGAGAGAGCGAGGAGAGAGAGAGAGCGAGAGAGATAGTCAGTCAGTGTGACAGATAAGAGCGTGGCGGTGAAACTCTCTTTTCCCCTCTCTCTCTCTCTCTCTCTCTCTCTCTCTCTTTTTCCTTCACTCTCTCTCGCTGACTGCACTGTGGACGGAGGGGGGATAGAGAGACGCAAGTGCACACTAAGGTGTCAGGCAGAGACGCTCCTCAGACTCAAACAAACAGACGCACACTCGCTCAGTCCCACACACACTGACGCACGCACACATCCAAGGATTCCACAGCCCCGGCCGGACCTGCCAGAGGTGACCAGAGAAGAAGAGAGGGACGAGAGGGAGATCTAACTCAGGTACAGTGTCTCATCTCCGAGCCGTGCCCGCCTCTCTTTCATATGTGAACCCATTTCAGGTCAGTTCCCCTCGCACTCATGTGAGACTGGACTTTGTTTCTTGTTTTTCCCCAGGTGGGTTGACCGGCACTTCCTCTCTCTCTCTCTCTCTCTCTCTCTCTCTCTCTCTCTGTCTCTGTCTCTCTCTCTCTGCGTGGATTCTCCCTGAGTGTTGTGATGGGACTGGCTTCAAACAGCTCAGCCTGATCCTGGTCCAGCCGTAGAAGAAGAAGAAAAAAACAGAAACCAGAGATAAAAGCTGTTGTTGTTGTTATTGTTGTTGTTGTTGTTGTTGTTGTTGTTGTTGACATGCAGGCAGGATGGAGCTGTTGACGGAGAAGGAGAAGGAGATGATACGAGGCAGCTGGGAGAGCCTTGGCAGGAACAAAGTTCCTCACGGCATGGTCATGTTCTCCAGGTAAGTTTCCCTCCCCCGTCCTCCCCCCTTCAGACAATTCACTCCCATCCAAGCAAAAAAAACACTGGGATTCGGCAAAGCTTCCATGAGGGAGTCTTCCTGAGTTGTCTTTAACGTTAGGGGGAAAAGGACAGCCATGGTGTTTGACCATGTCCTAAAGGTACGAAGTACGAAAGGGGAGATCTTATACTCCGGCCAGCTTCTTCATCGCACACTTTCCCTCACTCGCAGAGACCAGAGGCTTCATGTGTTGCTTGGCGACAGGCTGCAATAGTGTTCAATTTACTTTGAGGCAGATGCTACTCAGGCAGGCAGTGGAGGAGAGGGGAAAGGAGAAACACGGCCGTTTGAACATCACATGTCGAGGCGGTAAAGATGGCCGGGTGTAAATATATAATGTATACAATCTGTGCACTCCAGCTATAGAGGAACAGGGTTGTGACTGTGCGTGGTGTGTGTGCGTGTGTGTACCGAAATAGGCTGTTTGAGCTGGAGCCGGCTCTACTTGGGCTCTTCCAATACAACACAAACTGCGGCTCCACACAGGACTGCCTGGCCAGCCCTGAGTTCCTGGACCATGTCACCAAGGTGAGTTTCCTGCTCACCACATCCACCGCCACGACATGCATGCATGCACGCACGCACAGGCAGGCACGAACACACACACACACACACACACACACACACACACACACACACACACACACATACACACACACACACACACACACACACACACACACACACACACAGACACACACGCACACGCACACACACACACACACACACACACACACACACACACACACACCATCCATAAATCTGCTAAAACTTGCTGTCAGACAGCGGCTCAAACTGTTTATGTTTGCGGAGGGGCGGTGTTGCACGGTCCTGGTGTGAGTGTGTGACGACCAGCCTGGTGTGAGTGTGTGGCGGCCCTCCTGGTGTGTGATGCTGCCCCTGCCTTCCCTCAGGTGATGCTGGTGGTGGACGCGGCGGTCAGCCACCTGGACGACCTGCTGTCTCTGGAGGACTTCCTGCTGAACCTGGGGAGGAAGCACCAGGCGGTGGGCGTGGACACCCAGTCTTTCGCCGTAGGACTCCCTCTCTTATACACCTTCCTCTTTTTTTAGCAAAGCTTCCCCACCAAAAATAAGCTCTTTCTCCCCCTCGCTCTCGTGTTCTTGACCTTGCCTTCTTTGCCTTGTGTTCTGTCCCTGTGCTCGTTGTTGTCGTCGTGGCCATGTGTTGTTGGGTTGTTGTGTTGTCGCCGTGTCAATGTGTTCTTGTGTTGTGTTGTTGTGTTGTGTTGTTGTGTTGTCGCCGTGTCCATGTGTTGTTGTGTTGTGTTGTCGCCTTGTCCACGTCTTGGTGTGTTATCGCCGTGTCCATGTGTTGTGTGTTGTTGTGTTCTGTTGTTGTGTTGTCGCCGTGGCCGTGTGTGGTTGTGTTTTGTTGTTGTCGTTGTGTGGTTGTGTTGTCGCCGTGGCCGTGTGTGGTTGTGTTGTTGTGTGGTTGTGTGGTTGTGTTGTCTCCGTGGCCCAGGTGGTGGGGGAGTCCCTGCTCTACATGCTGCAGTGTGCGCTGGGTCCGTCCTACACGGCGCCGCTGCGCCAGGCCTGGCTCAACATGTACAGCGTGGTGGTGTCCGCCATGAGCCGTGGCTGGGCCCAGAACGGCGAGCACAAGGCTGACTGACGGCGCCCGCGGTTCCAGACACGGGAAGTTGTTGTCGCTTCAATCACCCCCGACCCCCCCCCCCCCCCCCACCCCAATCCGGGGTTGTCATGCTAATGCGCTACTTGTGTAACGGTTTTCAGTCGTTCCCTCCGAGTACAGGGTGCCAGCATGGTGATGGTGGTGGTGGGGGTGGGTGTATGGTGCAGGCACACTTGATGATATGTGATCGTGGTCGGATCACGTGAAAGTGGGGGACGCTGAGGGGATGGCATTGTAGCCGCCGTGCAATGATGCATTCATGCCAGAAAAGGGGTTCTTGAGGCCCTCGTTATTGGGCGAAAGATGCGGAGAGTAGCCTATGGAGGGTGAAGAAATGCTTTGTAAATATTGGTGTTGATATATCTACTCAAATAATAACGACTGTGGTGATCTTTCGTGATTATTCTTAGCACAATTGTGAAACCCTGGATGTTAAAACTTAGGCATCACGTGGTGTTTAAGCTGTGATGATTACTGTGACCCAAACAGGCGTTTCTAGGTCATCTTTGGATACGGTGCCCGCATTTTAGGGAAAATGTTGGGTTGGAAATAACCCCTGTTTATTGTTACCTCACTTGGATCAACGATGGATCATACAGATATACATCATACCTCTTGTTTTTTTGCATACAACTTTGCTAGATGACTTTACAGTGACTGTTAATCTATTGACAATAGAAAACTTTTTAAATGACGATGAATAGTTTCGGACGAGAACTGTTATTCTTTGATTACTTGGGGATATTTGGCCGTTATTACGCCACTGTCGTGCGCACCTTCTCCTTTTCAAGTGTTCACCAGGCCTGAGCTGTTGGAACTGTTGACTGCTGACTGTTTGCTAAAAGACTGTTATTACCACTTACTTTAAAGTTTGAAAAAGCCAAACAATGAACATCTTCGCTTGAAGCCATTTAAAAACAGCAGCTAATTGGCTCTTTGTTTTAGTTTTTTTTACTCCTGGTCAACGTGAAGTGGTTTGCCTGGGACAAAGAAATGTTGTTCATGTGAAGTACTTAATCCGTCAGAAAAAGCCAGCGGTACCTCGTCTTTAGTTGTGGGGAACAGATAGGCTATCTATATCTATTTTTTCTAGAGTTATGTATTTTATGTTTCTTTGATTATGTCAAGGACAACCGTACTACTAACTTTGCTCTCCTTTTATTGATAGAGGAGACTGTCATACATATATACAGTATATATATATTTATAGAAATATATTGTTTGCTGAGATCGTACATTATGTGTTGCTGCTATAAAACTGTGTGTTTAAGATTCTGAATTACTCATAATGCCAAAACAAGTAGTTTAAGCAACAATATGCCAAGTATTTGAATATAACAATACAACTGTATATCCAAGCTGCTGATATGTAGATATTGTTTATTTTAATTTCTATGTTTACATTTACAAAGGTTATTTTTGTATTCTGATCTGTATGTTTTGTAGTATGCTTGTATGCTAGTATACTTGGTTTACCAAAACTCACACACGCCCTGTTTGTAGCTGTTGTTTTTACTATTGTCTTACTGGTAAATGGACCGATGTGGAGCAATAAAGTATGATTTAGATTATTTTATTTTCATTAATTAAATTAGTAATTAATTGTGCTGTCTTCAAGGTAGCAAAGGCATAAAGAAATCCTGGTTGACACTGGAAGGTGCTGTAAGCAATCCTCGTTTAGGCTAACTTCCTGTCCGTCTTTGCTGTTAGCACTCCCTTTCCTCCTCCCTACGTCACCATAAATGTGGGTCTTGTTTGGCTCTTTTTCTTTTTACTTCTGCCTTTATTTTTTGCTGGGCGTGGTCATCAGTGTAAGCCGTTTCTTGAGTGCGCTGGAATCAGTACCGTCGCCTGTTCTGCCATTGTCAGTCAACACTGAAATCGTGCTGCCTGCCCTTTGACCCACAGGAAGCACCGCCTCTTGGTGGGGTTCTCGCTCCTGATTGGATAGAGTTGGGAGGGAATTCCAGCACATTTATTTTCTGTTTAGAGTGGAGGGCCTGAGAGGCCCATGTGACTGATATGGGTCTATAGGCTTTGATCAGTGATGAATATAGAGCTATTTAACACTTCTTTTAACAAATAAATATTGCTTACAGCACCTTTGATATTGGTTCATTTTTGTATTTGTATTGTATTTTCCATTTGCTATTTTTGTTTTCTTTAGTTTGTGACTCAAAGATTTTCTGCCATAAACAGTGGTTGAACTGTTCCAAGTGTAACTATGATATATTTTCACTGTGTGTGTAGGTGGTGTGTTTAAAGTCTTGGTACCAGTAATTTGTCCTATGCAGATGGTTGTTGTTTTGCGTAACCTATATACAATGAACTTGGCTTTTTGGCAGCTGTGTTCACCAACCGCTTCGTTTGAAACTTCTAGAGCATCCAAGCGTGCTTCTTGGATGTGTTGACGTCTACCTCATCTTACCCACCACGACTGAAGCCACGCATTAACATTTGAACCAAAATAATGACCTCCCATTGGACAGCTACGACGCAAAACACACATCCCTCAAGCCCATCAGCTTGTACATCGGATCCCCCTTAAATACAAGTTGAATACAACTATTGTGTGTATGTGTGTGTCTGTGTGTGTGTGTGTGTGTGTGGGTGTTACTGAGATTAAAATAAAGTAAACATCTGTGACCGTTCTTCTGTTCCTTCTTCCACTCGTTTGTCACGTATGGATAACTGACCCTAACGATGTCTTGCACCGCCGGCGATCTGAAATCGATCATACCACGGCTGATTTGCCTCCCGCTACCAAGCTGCGTTACATAAGAGACTGGCTGCCTCCCCTCAGCCATGAAGACGAAGAGAAGTATATCTCAGATAAAGTGTCAGAGGGATAGACGCATTAGTCTATAATCATGCTCCGGCACAAACACTGTCGCACGCATCAGCAACAAACACTGTCCCAGAGTCAGGATTGGCCTTTTCAGAACGCATGCTAATGTTGCTCCTATTATACCATTATTTCATAAAATCAAAAACACTGCGACATATGTTGACGAGAACCTCCAATACGGCATGTGTATTGCATTCACTTAATAATGCCGTTCAATTTCTATTTCATTACCCATCGTCCTAAAAAGCAGGTCTCAGGCTAGCTGTCTGCTCCACTGCTGGAGCAAGGGGCTGACATGGCCCTAATCCGGCTCTCCTCTCAAGCCCTGTCCCAAAAGTAAGACTTGCTTAATTCAGCCTGGCACAATATGCCGTGTCCCGCTTCGGTCCACACAGACGCCAACGCAAGACTTGTCTTGGCAGGGTTGGTTTTTTTTTTTTATTCCCCTAAGAGAAGCATGTTGAACTTGTCTGAGGCCACGAGAGATGGTTAGATAACCCGTTATGTGAGTAACATTGTCACAGGCTCGTCATTGAGACCACTCCTTGGTTTTGCATACAATGTGCATCTTGTTCTTGCATAATGAACTATCGGATTGCTGTTCTAGTAACTCCTGAATACTTCAGGCGTGAATCTGCTGCGTTGACGTTGGATGGCTGCATGATTGGGTCTGCTTGTCTGAGGAGTCTGAGAACTGGCAACATTATTATTTTTAGAAAGTCTGCAATGGTCAAATGAAATGTGTGTGTGTGTGTGTGTGTGTGTGTGTGTGTGTGTGTGTGTGTGTGTGTGTGTATGTGTGTGGGGGGGGGGGTGGCATGGTTGAACGTCGTCATGGCAACTGTTAGGTGACAGTCCAGAGTGGTGTGTTTGTTTGTTTTTGTTGGACAGGGGGGGGATGGGGGGCTGGGCTAGGCACCACTCATATGATAAATCATATTGTTGGGTGCCGGGGGTTGCAGATGAACTGCCAAATAGGTCGGCGTTGACCGCTTTCTTCCAGCCACTATCCAAGATAGACACTCTGAAATGATGGCACCCCCCATCACCTGCACACTGAAAGCAACAGTGTCCCTCTTTGGATCGTCCACAGCCTCGGGAGGGACTGAATAACCATGCAGGCTGCAAAGGACAGCAGTGGGGTGAATCAGAGCCCAGTGCCAGGCCAACGCCACTCCCAGCACCTGCAAATTAATAACAGATTCAAGCTAATGATACTGGGAATAGACTCTTGCAAAAGAAAGAAGCACATCTGCAATGGCCCATATAACCGTTCGTGTCAAGTTATACAGTGTCTGAATCAATGAGTTAGAGGCACCACAACAGGGGATAATTGCCCCCAAACAAGCTGCTCACTTCAGAAATCAACCGAGAACTTTACTATAATTAGCACAAATATATATATATATATATATATATATATATATATATATATATATATATAATATATATATATAATAATATATAATATACACTTTCCTTTTCTTTGACGAGCGAGCATCTGGGCAGGAGTGAGGGAGAATGCTGCTCGCACCCAGAGGAATTCACCTTTCACTAATCAGTTGCCAGGGGTGACGGGGAAATGTCATGCACTGCAGACATAAGTTTATGCAACGATTAAATCAAGAATGCTTGTTATGTAATCGTGTGCCATATGCTTTGTGTGGATTACAAATTAATAGAATTTAACAGGGAAGATGTGTCGCATGTGGCTCACATGTCCAATGGTCATCCGTCGACAAACTGCCTGCACCCTACTTCTCCATGTTGGGTTTTCCAGCAGGGTCTGTGGGCTTGTTTTAGTAATGGGCCCCCGTTCAATCCCCTGCTGTGTGGACCAAGGAGGTGGGAGGTGGGGCGCTGTGCAAGTACGCCCACCTCAGGCCTTGTCTGTATTCAGGAACACTACCTCAAGCACCAGGCGAACGCTGACGTCTGCCCCTGAATACCATGCTCCTGCCAGCCCTCTCTATAGGGGGGCTTCAGCTCAGGGGTCTCTGCTTCAGGGAGACGGTCTGCTGTTGAGAATGACAGCCAAGACCGAGACAGAATGCACTGAATACTGACTATGGACAGATGATGACAATATATGTTATATATGTATATATATGTGTGTGTGTTTTTCATATCATAACAGTTGCTGTCGTTGTCCAATCGTACAGTTTGTGCAAAAGACGTCCTCTTTTACACATAAAGATTCCGGAAAGCCACAATAATGTGACTAGCGGGTTCTCTGTTGTGCTTCATAAAGAGAAGCTCTGATGAGCAGTGGGCTGGAATAGCAGCAAAGAAAAGACACGTGAAATCAACACGTTTGACTTTAATCTGAGAGCCACATTACTTAACGTTTGACCTTGGTCTCTGACGGAGGTCGATCACACAAGCTGTGCCCCTGTTCTCTGTCTTGAGTGAGATGATAACAGGCATTAACAGCTCAGTCGGCAGGAGGAATGTACTGTATGTTCATATCTGAGTGCGAAAATCAACGGTTTAAAATAAATATTGGAGATAAATAAACAAGAATAGTCATGAATTCAGAAGAAAGGCGTGGAGCAGCACAGGACTGACATATAGCCATAATGCTAAGAGATTAATACAAAGTAAAGTTCAGGTCAAAATAATAGCAGAATAATATTTAAAACATTAACACTAAATGTATACATTCATAAGGGGCATCTGATTTTTTAAAATGAATAAACCTCATCGAACTAAAGGTCACACATTACGAAAAAAGGGAATAAATACTGCTAATGTCTGCATTAAACATATATATGTAATTAGAATCACAATAACATTACATATTAAACAAAGGGCCCCAAATAATTTACAGTCCAACTGTCATTACTTGCATTGTGGTTGAGTTTAAACAGCACAAGTCTTGTTTCTATAGTTCCTGGTTAGTTTTGGGTACAACATTGAAATCTTTGCCTTAGAATAAGGGACGTATACACATTATTGAAGGAAAATAGGAAATTTTTCATCCTTCTGTTTGTCACCGAATAAGACAGCCAAGAACAGCAAACCGTGTTACACAATAAGTCATCTGACCAAAATCAAAAAGCCTGCAAAAGACAAAGTCAAATAAATAATATACAAGTCGAATAACGAAAATGTAAAAAAAACCAAATCCACTGCGAATACAAATACTATAGAAAACAAACTATTTGTGAGAGTGATGGTCACAGTAATGACTGGCATTGACCTGCCTTGTGTTGTATGGTGTGGAGGGGGACATAAACCATAGTGTTGAGATACATTGGTGTCTCTATATTCCACTTCCCTGCACTTTAGTTCTCGGTCCATGCAGCATATTTCAGGCCATGCTGGATTGTCACACATAGGATACAATTAGTCATCAAGGCACGGCAACAGAGCGATGGGACCAATCCACACGATTCTTACAATCAGTTTGGCAAGTACAACCGTTCCATTCGAACAAAAAAGACTGCCTCATACAAAACTCGGAACTATACAGATTATAAGTATAAAACATTGGCATCAGCGCATGTTTCGCTACTGTACTTGGGTTGTTTTGAATGTAAGCAGATGATTGCATTGCTTCACACAAAAGGAACATGCAACAGTGTTTTACAGAGAGTTCATTGAATACCACCAGACCTACACAGGAACATTCTTGGAGTGAAATAAAAGCACTACTGTATAGAGCCACGCCCATTCTAATGTCCCCTAAACTTAACTTATTTTGGAATAAATATGTATAAATATGTCTATTTTTAACCCGGTTGATGTGTGCCATGCATTACCCATATGATGTTTTTCCATTTAAAAGATTCTCAACAAGTCACATTTTGGCGTTAAACTGTTAAAGTCGGTGACGTAACTAGTAAAACCACACCGCCAAAAAGGGTGTCTCTCAGGGTTGAGAAACATTCATATTTTGTCAGAAATAAGCTGGAAGGGACGCGACTTATCTATACTGTATCAGAGCAAGATGGACCATAGTCCAAGCCAGTTGCAATTACGCATTAAATAAAAAAATAAAATTATATCGGTCTTTTAATGGGTAAACAAAATATTTTCATTCATGTTCAAATGTTTGTGTTTGTGGTGACTTCCGTTTTAATACCAAATATTTAAGTTGCATTAGCCTTTTCATTTTGCGATTTTAAAAAAAAAAGAAAGAAAAAACTGACAAGTCCACGGCGATGTGAGACTATTATTACAGAGCCCTTGGATGAGCTACGATGAGACAGCCCTACACATGATGAAACTAACCCCAATAGGCACCCACCCACCAAAGAAAAAACTAAAAGAAAACACAAATCCACAATATTAACACGACACACATCCAATTGAATAGCAAAATAGTGGCCCTTACGTGGCCGACCACAACAACCCACCCTCACTAATGCACTCCATCCCTGACATGGCTCATGTAAAGAGGGCATGTTCCACCATCTCTCGGAGCGGTCCGAGCCGGCCCTCCTTCTGCTCTCACTGCAGATGGCTCCGTAAACCCGTCGCCCTCACCCTCGCCCTGCCACCCAGGAACCAGATCTGCCCGTGCCAACGCCATCCTGCCGGGCGTGCTGGGGCTCTGCACAATCACACACACACGCGCTTCTAATGGGAACTTTCTGATCACCTCGAGTGCGAGCCACACAGTCTGACAGACAGAAGACTCTCCTCTGAGCGGCAGAGGCCTCATCGTGACGTTCCCCAGACGCAAACAGAAGCGAACCAAAGAGTCTCTCCACCAGCTTAGCTTAACATATGTTCATGTATCAACTCTAGGCAGAAAGTCTTGGCTGTGTGTTTTTTATTTAGCTTTTTTGGGGTGGGGTTAGGGTGCACGCATCTTCTAAATGCGTTCCTATTGGGCGAAGGGCAGCAGCTGCTCAGCGGCTCTTGAGGCGGGTTGACCGGGCTGGAGGGGGTGGGGGGGGGGGTGGGGCGGGGCTTTACAGTGAGAAGCAACACACGCAGCACGGTGGCCGCACCCCTTCCTCTCTGCGTCCCCGGGTGACGGGGAGGCGGCACAGGGGGAGGGGGGGAGCGACGTGGCTCACTGGTAGCCCACCGGGCTGTCCATCACAGCGCAGTAGGGGGGATCCTGGGGGTCCTGCAGCCGGGTCTCGTGGGTCGCCGAGGGCCCCTCGCCCTCCTCCTCGCCCTCCTCCATGTCGTCCTCGGCTGGGGCGTGGCTGGAGCGGCTCTGGGAGCAGGCCAGGGCGCCGTAGCTCTGGTGGGCCGGGGAGGGCATGGGGGTCAGGCCTAGCTCGGGCTCCAGCAGCACGGACGCCACGAACAGCTGCAGGGGGGGGGGGGGGGGAGAGGGACACAGGGCTGGTGGACGTTGTGGTGGAGCACATTGTGCGCTGTGTTTGTTCACTGTGTTAGGTTAGCTGTGGGATGTTCATGACGCTTCATCATCAGCAGCCTGATTGTGCTTTATTGTTTTCAGTCTGTTTCAATGTCACTAGTGCTAGTGTACGATCTTAAAAGATCTCGACACTACATAAACAAAATAAATGTTTTAAGGGGAATTTGATGATGCTGACAACTCTAAGGTCAGGAGGTTTCAAGAAACACACGCACACATGCGCACGCACGCACACACAGACACACAGACACACACACACACACACAGACACACACACACACACACACGTTAACAATAAAACATGGTACTGTACACTGGAGGCCGTGGAGGGCGGGGCTGCGCTCCTCTCTCTGTCACTCAGAGTTGCCTCGGTCGGTTGGTCAGCCATCTGAGAAGCAAAATAGTGCCGTTTACTAACACCACCCTGCTGTCACAGTACACACACGGAAACACACACACACACATTCAAACATCCAGGGTTCAATGACCGACCGGGTAGCTTGACGACTTGTCCGGCTGCTTCCTGAGGAACAGGCGGAAGAGGGCAAAGGTCACGCAGCAGACCAGGGACGAGAAGGTGAACAGCGTGATGGGATGCATCGGGCCTAGAGGAAGAGATGAGGAGGGTGAAGGGATTAGTGAATAAAAGACTGTACGAGATACAGCCCGCTGGTTCACTGAGGCAGAAGGAGAAGGAAGAGGAGGAGGAGGAGAGGGAGGAGGAGGAGAAGTACAGACAAGGAGAGGCAGCAGTAGAGCGGTACCCAGTCTGAGCACAGAGAAGAAGAGGAGCCAGAAGATGCAGAGGATGGGCGCCACGACCACCTGGGCGATGGCCGCCCGGTGGATGCGCTGGCTGAGCCTGGTGGGGACGTAGGCGTAGTAGATGTTGTAGCGGTCCACCGTGTGCTTCAGGACGACGTACAGGAGCCCTGGGGAGGGGCCATGGGTTAAAGGGCGCACACACCCGGACACACACACACACACACACACACGCACGCACGCATGCACACACACACAAGCATAAACATACACTAATTAGCACACAGCAGTAATTGCATATTTATCCTCAGTTTGATCATGAAGAAACAACCCACAGAGGAGCAACAGGGAGCCACTGTTCCTGGTGAAGTACCCTATATCTCGCTGATCTGGGTGCAGTAGTAAATAGAGGCTTGGTAAGCTCTGGGCACAGACAGGAGTAGAGTGGGCGTCTGGCTCGCAACCCGTAGAGTCTGAGCGTCTCGGACCACAACACATTCACACGGTCTGCCACCGGCTGGCAGGCAGCGGGGGGCAGAAGGTTACAGTACCAGCAGAGACACACACAGGCTGACAGACAGACAGGGGGACGCGCACACAGGGGGCCAGGCAGGCCCCCAGACAGTCAGGCAGGGGGACAGACAGGAGGACAGACAGGGGAACAGACAGTCAGACAGACAGGCGAACAGAGCGACAGACAGTCAGTCTGGGACAGACAGACAGACAGACGGGCGGGCGACCAAACAATCAGACAGGGGGACAGACAGTCAGACAGAAAGTCTGATAGACAGACAGACAGGGGGACGGGCGGGCGACCAGACAGTCAGTCGGGGACAGACAGACAGACAGTCAAACAAGGGGACAGACAGAAAGACAGGCTCCTACATATAGTATTATTGTATTATCTATATCTAAATCTATGTGTATAAGGTTGACCAGCTACAACAAAAGACACAAATGATGTGGAAGGACTTGAAAAGTCCAATGAATCAATACTGAGGAATAGATAGCAAACACACAAACACAGGCATACACATATAAATAAACATACAAACAAACACACTCACGCACAACACAAGCTGAATGCTTTGACGAAGCCACAAAGCAAGCGGCCATCCTCACCAAATGGCATTATAATGGGACAGGTGATGCTGTAGGTCATACTGACGGCAACGATACACATGGTCCACGCATACTCCAGACCAAACTGGAACTCATAGGCCTGGCTCTACAGGGAGAGAGAGAGAGAGAGAGAGAGAGAGAGAGAGAGAGAGAGAGAGAGAGAGAGAGAGAGAGAGAGGTGGAGAGAGAGAGAGAGAGAGAGAGAGAGAGAGAGAGAGAGAGAGAGAGAGAGAGAGAGAGAGGGAGGTAGTGAGTGAGAGAGAGAGAGAGAGTAAGGTAGAGAGAGAGGTACAGAGTGAGGTAGAGAGAGAGTGAGAAGGAGACAAATAAAACACACAATAGCCACAGGAAATTGCTATTCAAACGATTGTGATTACATTTTCTTTGACATGGCATCCATTACCGCATGAGCGAGACTTATCTTATCGTCACACCCATCTATCGTTTACATCTACCCTTTATATGAGGGGTGGGACACAAGATGGGGGGGGGGGGCTGACCCTCTTGAGGTGAATGCGCTCCGCTTTGGACTTGGCGAGACAGAGGCGGGCGGTGTAGACGGCCAGCGCCGGGATGCGGAGCAGCTCCATGGCGGTGCCGATCAGGCTGGCCGTGATGACGTAGTTGACGAAGAAGGCGCCGTTGTCGGGCAGAAACACGCACCTAGGGGAGGGGAGGGAGACGGACGGAACAGGGAAAAGGTCATTGGGGCTGTAGTGGAGGGCAGCAGAAATAACATGGACTGGGAAGGGGAGTGGACAGGGAAGTCTTACTGGAACTTGACCTCCCTGTCGTCCAGGAAGTTGACGTCAAAGAGCCATCTGAAGAACAGGTTCAAGCTGTTACAAGAGAGGGAAGAGAATTTAGATGCTACTCCTAGCACTACTACTATTACTATTACTACCTATTTACACATTGACATTTATTGATTATTTTTTATATCCTGTTGCAGATTCTGCAAAATATACAGCAATTGACTCATACGTAATATCTGTATCACGCATCTATGTGCTTTAGAAGAAATACATAAAATACAAAAACTCAAAAATATGGATCAAAACAAAAACATTTATGCAAAGGGGTTGGAAGGAAGCCAGCGAGGAAGACGAGGCTGAGAACACGGTGGCTACCTGGAGAGGCCCAGGGATGGCAGGATGATCACCATGAAGACCAGCAGTAAGAAGCACTTGTGCATGGTGATCTGGTTGGCTCCAGACCTGCAACCCATCAAGACCAACCCACAGGGGGAGGGACCGTCATCAAACACACACATGCAAGACACAACCTCTATAAGGGCTCGGTAGTCTGGTGGTGGGTGGGGTTTGACTCCCGCCCGGAAAGGACTGTGTGTTCAGTGTGAGTCGTGGTTGGATGAAAGTGACTTGACTGAATAGATGATTTTATAAAACGGGTGGCTTAAATCAAGCGATCTGATTGGTTCCTAACTGTTGTACAATGAGCATATACACACAGCTATGACGCCCATTCAGTTTACAGAGTTCCATATCACTCTGCGCCTAACTTGAACTGTTGTTTATTTATATATAAAAGCAATAGCATAGTTTACTGAAGCCTAAAAATATGTAGGCACACAGTGAGTGAACTGCTCGATAGTAGGCTAAATTGCCGGCGAACCAAGCTACCGTCTCTAGCCTTCTCTCTGAAGGACGCTACAGTGTTTTGCATAGCAACCGCCGCGCACTTTGCAGGCAGCCAGGAGGGACTACATTTTTGTATTCGTTATAAAAAAGCTTTTCCGACTTTCTTGTTTTTTCAAAATTGAGGGTGTTTATGACTTTCATTTCTCCATACTTACTTAACCGTTTTATAAAAGCAATATATCACTTCAGTCAGTGAAATGTACTCATTATACCACAGTTCAGGGGCGACAACGCCCCTGAACTGTGGTATAATGAGAACATTCCACAGCCTGTCGTGATCTATTGCTTAATTATAGTACACCTATAGTACATCATTCACACCTATAGTACATCTATAGTACATCAACACATCTAAAGTACACCTATAGTACATCAACGCACCTATAGTACACCTGTTGTACATCAAACACCTATAGTACACCTATAGCACATCAAAAACACCTATATTAGACCAATAGTCCATCAAACGCAACTACAGTACATCAGACACCTTTATTACACCCAGAGAACAGAGAGATGAAACACGGCGGTGTAATACATCGACCTCCTGAGAAGTCAAAGGACGTCTCCTACGAGGCTGTCCCTCGCTCGTTAGCGCAAACTACCGTTCTCACACCAGCAAACACTCGATTTGCATTCGCTTGGCGGCACATCCCGCCTGCACACAGCCCGTCGGTGGGGGTGGTTATGTAATGACCGGGGGGCTCCGCCGCTCCGGGAGCCACAGTGCATATCATTATCCCCGCATGGCGATCGCTATGACAACCTGCCTGGAATAATGTGCTTGTGTGCAGACATGGAGACAGAGGGAGGGAGGGAGGGAGGGGGAGGTGGGTTAGTGACAGAGAGCGAGCGAGAGAGAGAGAGATTGGTAGAGAGAGAGAGAGAGAGACAGAGACTAGTGAAAGAGAAAGACGGAAAAACTGCTGGACAGAATGACATGATATAAGATATAACAATGATATAAGACTAATATATCATAATATATAAGAGTGATATCGGCTCAGCCAGACACCCGACCAGGCAGGCGACCAGACAGACAATTGATAGAAGATAAATAATATAGACCAGGTCAACCCCCACCCCCACAACCAAAACAAACAGAGCGTGGAGCTAAGAGGTGGAGGGGCAGCAGCCTAGGACGGTGAGCCCGTCTCAAGGAGCAGAGGGGGGCGGATCATCACCTGGTCCAGTGGGACTCAAAGAAGGACGAGTAGTAGACGATGAAGGGCAGAAGCACGGAGAAGGCCCACAGCAGCAGGGTGGGGAGGAACTGGGTGATGACTGGGCTCTGCATTAACCAAGACAAAGACAACAGCATCAGTGATTCACTTCTGTTATTCATGTGGATGGAAGCCCGAGAGGCCCAGATGGAGGGGCCAAGACGTTGCATTAGGGTTGTTAAGACAGACAGGCAGACAGGCAGACAGACAGAGAGATAGATAAATAGACAGACAGATAGATAGATTGACAGACTGACAGACAAATAGAGAAATAGATCGATTAATAGATATGTAGACAGTATGAAAGTATGAAGTATGAAGTATGAAAGTAAGAAAGAAAGAAAGAATGTATGAAAAACAGACAGACAGACAGGAAGTGCTTTTCCTGGGTGAACCCCAGCAACACCCAGCTCAGGTGTAACTCGCTGACCCTGAGACTCTCCACAGGCCTGGTGACGTTGAACTTGTCCATGGTGTTGACGATGATGGCCGGTGTGGTGAGGAAGAAGAGCAGGAGGAAGAGGAGGATGTTGAGGAGGACACAGCGGAGCCACCAGCGGGAGCCGCACAGAGACAGGTTCTCCCTAGAGACAAGAGAGAACCAGAGAACGGATCCGGCCAATCACAAAGCATGCAAGCCAACATGGCGCTCGTTTGAAATGGACGTGCGCTTGGAAGTGGCCGTGTGTTACGACATCATCCTGAATCGGCCTGCTGTTCGATACTCGACATGCGACAGACGTGTTGTATGATACAGTTGCGTTTCTTGGGCAGAGAGCTGCCTTCTGTGTGAATCAGTAGTCCACACGAGCGTCCCCTTTTCAGTTCAACACACATTCAGATTGTGGCCATACATCCATACAGCGCCCCCACACACACATATTGGTCACGCACAATTGTGACCAATTAGACACGAAGGAGAGACGAAGGCTGGGTGCACTCGTGTCGGTGTTGGAGCTGTGGTACACATACATCTCTCGCGTGTTACGTAAGCTCAGCAGTGTTGCTTACGCTGCTGAGATAACATGCATTACGGCTAACCCACTAATTGACTTATTGCCACTGAATTACAAGTGACCCATGCATATTGATTTGCAAAAAAACAACAGTTCAACGCTTTCCATTCCAAACCCTTTGTCACCAATTATTTGAATAACACATTCTGTGTTTACATGGGGGCATTTATCTATGAAATGCAAGTGTTACATCACAACAAGCACTCTAAATGTATGAATTGACCTGGAAGGGAAAAGTATGTGAATCGGTGGACACACTATATGACAGACAAACAGAGAGACAGACAGACAGACGGGGAGACAGACAGACAGACGGGGAGACAGACAGACAGATGGACTGGGAGACAGGCTGACAGACAGACTGACAGACATCACTGACCAGATGATGTCACTGGGGGCCGGGGCGTAGGTGACTCCCCAGTTGTGCGACTGCACCACAGTGGTGATGCTGGACTGCTGGGCTCGCCGGCGGCAATGCACGCGGCTGTGGTCCTTGACGATACTGAAACGCAGCAGCATGTCGAGGAACAAGGTGACACAGTTGGCACATCATCAGACACACCATGCTCCATTAAGCTGATTAACCAAAGCAATCGACTCCGTTTATTGAGTGGATGGGCTCAGGACATTTATTTTCTTCATGCTGATGTTCCCCTCTGCCTGTTTGTGACAAAGTTAAAGAGTTGGGAAAATAAGTCATGGATGATTGTGTCTGAGGCCCACAGCTCATTGGACAGCTCATCAGATAGTTGACATTGGACTACGCAATAAGATTTATCTTCTGCGAGATGAGTTCTGTGAGATATTAACTTAAAGTGTTCAGGCCGTGGATTCACTCACACTGCTGTCATCCTGTCGTCGCGGAAGGTGACGAAGGCGATGCCCAGTCTCTTCAGAGAGATGCGATTCTTCTCTGCGTTAAATTCATCCGTGAGCTTTTCCTCTAACTCACTGTAGTACTGCTCTGCATCCACCTGCAGGGAGACAGAGCCTCCATCAAACCAGGGTTTGAACATGAACTAGCTTTATTTGACGTAGGTTCTGAAAACCTAGGTTTGGATCACAGCGCCCCCCAGTGGTAAGATGATAGCAGTGCAACAGAATAACGCAAAATCGTTTTTTTTTGTTCTTTTTCAGCCGGGAATTCTGTACCTGTTCGAAGCCACAGAAGTCACAGCAGAAGATCTGTGCACAGGGATGCGTCTTGATCATGATCTTGCCCTCCTTTTGCGCCTTTGTCGCGAAATACAATCGGCCTTTCATTGCCTTTCTCCTGTCAACCACACAAACACAAAGAAACAGGTATCACAACAACAACATCAACAACAACAACAAAAACAACATCCTAAGCGTTGTGACGTCCTCAGACCCAGCAGGGGACTCTACCTCTCCAGGTCCAGCCTCATCAGCTGGTTCACGTCAAAGCAGAAGTGGATGTCGGTGACGGTGCAGCTGGGGTAGGCCTCACTGGGGCGGGGGGGAAGACAGAGGCGGATCACATGGTTAATACCCAGCCCAACAGGGGACAGATTCAAACTCAATGGTGAGGAGCGCATAGACTCACTGGAAGTGTTTGGTGATGAGTCCCGGGTCGGAGATCTCTCGAGGGATGGAGGTTATCATCAGGGTTCTGGCTACCTGCAATGCAGCATTTTGAACCCCCCCTCCCCATCAGAGGTGAGGCAGTGATGCTGGGAGTTTGGAGGTCAGCTTTAGGACCTCCAGATTTAAACTGATCTGTATTACTGATTAGTTGATAAGTACAATATATAAGTTTATTTTGTGAATGTAATACTCCAGATTGGGCCAATAGCTGGTTGGTAGTTGAATGGCGGTGGGGCAGCACAGTCAACTCCGTTCATGCATGCAATTAGGGGTCACCATGGGTAGGCCTGTCCTCAGAAGGTATCATGCACTACATTGCCCCCTCGGGTTAACGGTGACAGGAGGCAGGCGAGGTGGTGCTCACTGACCTTCTCATCCTCTCCGTACTGCAGCTTGGCCGAGTGGTGGAGCATGCAGAGCACGGTGATGATGAAGTACAGCAGGGCGAAGACGCTGTGGAGCCACAGAAATCTGTCCCTGCACGGGGAAAGCCCCAGATGTCAGAAGTGGTGTCCGCGGTGCGCTTATATTGACAATTAACATGAACCTTTTTCTTTGTAGTTGCTCTGTGTAACATCATCAACACCACCACCACCGCCACCGCCACGGCATGCCATGCTAGACTTACTTCTCATTCAGATTGGCCAGTGTTGCTCTTCCAAAGTTTTCGGGACTGTCTCCTGTAAAAAATAATAAAACGTGACAATTTAATAGTTCAACATTTTCCAGCGGCGTGTTTTCGGAGAACCCGGCCCACCCAGGTTAGTGAAAATGGGAACAAATGAGACAATTCTAAAATTAAAGTCCCCAGTATCTTAGATACCATACTTTGGCCCTGCTTTGTTTACAGTAACCATGCCACTGTGAGGGTGTTGGTTTTTATTCTAAACAGTGAGTGACACAGCCCATAAGATGAGGGTCATAAAATGGCGGTGAGAGACCCAAGTTTTACGTCGCTGCTTTAATGGTCGCCCTGTACATTCCACCATGGACGGCTCAATGTATGTGGCTGGAATAGAAGCCAACTGCCAGCGATGCGTTTTACTGCGTTTCTCCCTGACGTCAAGACACGCAAAGTGGAATCGTTAGACTTTATAACCCTTGACTATAGAAACTCTCCATTCAATACTGCTGGTGTTTCACAGATAAAGTCCTTTTCTTTTACTGAGCCGCAGCCCCTAACCACTTCTTTCCATCCTGTCTATAGCTTGAGCCGTGGCTGGATATAGACGTAGCCCTTATAAACTAAAATATCCACAGTATGTGAGCGAGACTGTTGAGCGTGTGTGGCCTGTCCACGAGACAGAGATGTTCCCCATAATCCACTCTCTCTCTCTCCCTCTCCCCCCCTCTCTCTCTCTCTCTCTCCCCCTCTTTCTCTCCCCCTCTCCCCCTCTCCCTCTTTTCTCCTGAGGTTCGGAAACCCCCCACGACGGACATGTCCCCTGGCGGTGCGCGCCTCAAATCACCCAGTAGGTCGCCGGAGAGGTTGATGGGCAGGACCACGGCCAGGGAGAGCAGGCAGACCACGGCCATGAGCAGGATGACATGGCGCTGGAAGGACAGGTAGGTCACGGCGTCCAGGCCACACTTGCTGCGGATCTCCTCATCCCTGCAACCGCACCCACAACATCAACAGCAGCACACGCAGGACATTTCATCAGAGAGGAGGACGCGGAGGACCGTGTGACTGGTGCTGCTGGGTCTAGCCGGAGATAGCCTCAGCGAGGCTGGGATGTGACTCAGGAGGTAGAGCGGGTTGGGTGGTAACCGGAAGGTTGCTGGTTCGATCCCCGGCTCCTAGTGTCGAGGTGTCCCTGAGCAAGACACTTCACCCCAACTGGCTGTCGCCTTGCATGGTGACGCTTTGAGCGCTTTGAGTGGCCACTGGTTACGGTAAGGGTTAAAGCGCTGTATAAATGTGGTTCATTTGCCATTTATCGAGGTCAGGTGGAGGTGTCTGACTGGTGTGTGGGATCTAGACGGAGACGGCCTCAGTGGGGTTGGATGGAGGTGTGGGACTGCTGTGTGGGATCTGGAGTAAGCCTCAGAAGAGTCAGGTCAATGTGTAGGGTGAAGCCCGCATGGACATAATGATACCTAAAGAGTCGTAGCATCACACGCCCCGGACGCGTCCTTCTGATAAATGAGTGCTTAGACGCTCATGCCTCATCCTAAGTTTAAGCCGTGCTAAACACTGTGGTCACCGGGGAGAACCCGAGACAGGGGACGCTCTGGGAAAAGCCAGGCTCATAAATGGAAAGAAAACAAAGAAACACACACAAGGCAGGAGGAGGACGCCGTTCTCACAGGAGGCCACACATTGAGAACACACCGGGTGGGTTCGCCGTTTCCCAGGGATCCCTGCGTAAGTCACTCGCACACAAGCTAAAAACAGACAGCTTCCAGAAACTCTAAAATAATACCGTGGAAACCACGCTGGAAGACATTCTTCCTTACGGCCCTAAATTTGGCCCGGGGTAGACAGTCTCGAGCAAGTGCAAATATCCAAAGGGAGGCAGTGGCACCAGCGGTCCTGTGAGGCCAGACTGGTTTGTTTTGCTTGCTAGTGAGATATAACGCAGTTGGCATGTGATCATGACATCAGCTTTGAAGACTAGCAAGTCTAGCTTTGAAGACTTGCGGTGCCGCAATTAAACGGCCAATTTCTTTGAGTTACTTACTTCATATGGCAAAGTGATGCCAGCCACGCGCAGAAACCCTGCAAGAGGAGGAGAGACGTTTGCATTACTTCATTTAAAGACCTACATTGATGCATACGATTTGGAAGCATTCGGGGGCACATCTGGACAATGGCTCCCGTGTGCTATTTACATAAGAATGACTTCCCCAGAGAGAGCTGGAGAGGGGATGACATGTTAATAGGTCTAGCCGAGAGCACTTTGAGGTTTGTCCCCTGCCACAGCCTCTGGGAAGGCCCTTTGACTCGCTGTCCCGCACCGCTGTCAACACGAGGGTGGTGACATCATCTCCTGTTACTCAGGTGCCCCGCAGTCACAGAGGGAACGGTTGAGTCAGGAGAGCATCACTGGGGGCAGGGGGGGTGTGGGTGTGGGTGTATGACTCCCAGCCCGAAAGGTCCTGGCTTTGAAACCCAATGTCCTGCAGACTAGAGCAAGATGCCAAACCACTACCTGCTCATTGTGACATGTATCGTAATCCACTTTAAGTCCCTGTTCATGTTGAGGTATATAGGTAGGTATGTTTTTCTGGTAGTGGGCCATTTTGTGATATTTGTCTGAATGGGGAAGCATTTAAGGGGGGCACAGCAGGGGGGGCGTTACTGTGCGTTTGGCGTAATAGAGCAGAACTCACCATGTCTTTGATCTCAGACTCGGACGGGCTGGACTCTGAGGGAGACTTCTCCTTCTCGCTGGGTTCTCCATAGAACAGGGACGTGAGACTAACGGCCATGAAGTGATGTCATCAGCACGGTTGTAAAGACATAAGGCATACGTCCATACATGCACTCCTCTATGCAGGAGATTCATGGAGATAATGTTATAATAATATCATATATGAATAATCTTTATCATCATATTTTTCTTATATAATTAACTTAGCGAAAAAGAGTGGTATTGCTGAGAACATTCCAATCACTAACAGGCTCATAGCAGGCTGAAGGGTGGAATTAAAATAATTGCAGGGTGGTCATATTTCAATATATTTCAGTAACAATTGAGTTTTCCCTCCGCCTGAACTGAGCCGTGTTAAATCAGCCTCATACGTCTCAATTAGTGACACGCTAAGCAAACCCACAGACGCTAGGAGCCCTGGGGTGCTATGAATCAGGTAAAATTAATCTATTCTGATTCACACTGCAAACAAGTTTCAGATGCAGACAGAGACACACTGACTACAATCCAATTTGCACTTCTGGGGAGAACTCAACAACAAGCATTGGGATTATTTCTATGTGCATTTATTTGAGTGTGTTTGTGTGTTCTGGTAGGCAGTGTCTGCCCAAGTGACTGCATCAATACAGATGGATGAACCCCCAAATATGTGCCTAAGGCAGTAGCTTTTGACCAACCAAAAGACAAAACAAGAAAATGGATATTGGCATTCCTTGGACTTTAGAATAGCATAGCACAACCGTATATGGCCAGGAGAGGGCGCCAGAGGTAACAGCAATTAAATCAAAGTAATTTACATCAAAGGCAATTAGGGCTCCATCTGGATCGTGGACCTTACCCAGAGACCTGACAAGCATGTCACGTGATAAGGGTCCACTGGGATATCGAGCCGGAGGTTCTACCTGTCGTTCTCCATCAGCAGAGCCAGACGCCCGTAGTCCCATGCAGCCTTCCTCAGACAGGAGAAGATCAGCAGAAGTAACTGACATACACACAGAGTAAGACACACACACACACACACACACACACACACACACACACACACACACACACACACAGACACAGACACACACACAGACACAGGCACATGCACACGCACACACAAAGGCACAAGAACAATCTATTATTCAATTATTTATGAAGCTATACATTTAGCTTTAACATTCAATTTTTTTGTCAAACTCAGCAAAGAAGTTTCCATTGTTGGGTGCTATGAAAGAGAGAAAAGATTAAGTCGTATGCAAAATGTACATTGAACGGTTGGAAATAGACAGGATTAACAAAACTCATTTTCTACAGTTTTTAAAGTTACATAATGAAACCTCAGCAAAAGAATGAATAGAAGCGCACATAATTATCTTTCCATTGTACAAATGTACATCTTCCTGACTTGTTTCCACATGGGTTCAGAAGCAGCTAAAAAATGATGTCTTCTGACAGAGGTTTTCATTCATACTTGAGCCCAGCGTGACTGATCCACACACGACACAGACGTCAACGTGACGTCACATATCGTTTAAAGAAACCTTTTCAAAATCAGTTAATTCATCTTAGAGCCCTTTTGAGATTGCAATATGAAGAAAACAATTACTGAAGAAAACAAGACGTCATGGAAGATGTATTGACAAACCAAAACGGGAACGAGAGTGAGTCAATGAATATCTGAGTAGCGTCATCATAAATCTTGTACTAATTTCATGGTAGAAGATACCAGTTCTCCTCTGCGATTGATGAGGCAGACAACGATACAAAGAGAGAAGGGGGAGGGGGGGAGGGGCAACCTCTAACAAAGCTGGAGAGAGATGCATCAGAATCTGTTCGTCACGGTGATCCAATGACTACTAGGGATCTGCCATCTCTCTAAAATCCACAAGTGTGAAGTAGAGAGCTTCTCCTGCTCTCTCTCTCTTTCCCTCTCCCACTCTCTCTCTCTCTCCCTACATCCCTCTCCCTCTATCTCCCTCCATCCCTCTCCCACTCTCCCTCTCCCACTCTCTCTCTCTCACTCTCTTCCTCCCTCTCTCTCCCTCCCTCTCTCTCTCTGTGGGTCCCTCATCTCTAAGTTGTTGTTACTTATCTCTTGCCAGGTTGTTGTGTGGGAATATCTCTCTCAGTGTCCCACAGATGAATTATTAATGTTGACTGTGGAGGAGAGGCAGAGCCATGGGGGGGGGGGGGGATTGGAGTAACAAGGAGGGGACAGGCATGGGGGGGGTTGTGGTTGCTGTGTTGTCCTGACAACCGTTCCACGATCGCTAACAAGGTGGTGGAAAAGCCTGTGGATTTGGTAGGTTACGTTGAGTATCAGTACACAGAGGGAGATCAAGTATGACACAAGCTGACAGCCAGAACAAAGGAGCCGGCGCCTCAGAGCTCGAGCCCATCATTATTGGAGAGACGGATGATTAGCATCAATGAGAGTGTTGGTAAACAGAAGCCACATTGTGGAGGGGAAGAGAAAAGTCAAAGGGAGAAATGACTCTGCCCCTTGTGTTCTCCAGACAGAGGTGGCTGAGCATGATGCATGATTCATGTCTCATCAACATGGCTTTGACCGGCGATCGTTAAAGCCATAATTTGGCATTTCCAATAAATACATGCAAAGGCACGTATTGCCATTGGCTGTCAGATCATGTCACGCAGGTCACTGTATGTCGGCCCCTCGATGGACAATAGAGAGACGTATCCATCGATGCGGTAGGCTGCTGATTGAATGGGGGTTCAGATCTCAGGAAATCGAATCAGCTGTGAGCAGTTTTCTGCACACGGCCAAGGCCGGTGCCCGCGATGACAGACTTAACCTTTAACACATTTATAAAAATGTAAGTGTGTGCGTATGAGAGTGTGAGCCCTTGGTTGTTTGTGTGTGTGTGTGTGTGTGTGTGTACAAGCGCATATAAATACATGTGTTTGTGTGTGTGTCCCTAAATGCATGCATATTTGTGCTTGTGTGCATGCACTTAAGTGCATGCAGGCGTGTGTGTGTGTGTGTGTGTGTGTGTGTGTGTGTGTGTGTGCCGTTAGTGCGTGAGTGTGTGTTTTCATGTGTGTGTGTGTGTGTGTGTGTGTGTATGAATGTGTGTGTGTGTGTGTGTGTGTGTATGAATGTGTGCATGCGTGTGTGTGTGTGTGAACGTGACTGTGTGCGTGTACACGTGTGCGTGCGTGCGCTGCCTACCATCCACAGCACCAGGTTGATGGCCAGCACGGTGGGCACCCCTCCGAAGGGCAGGCCCTGCAGCACGCTGCTGCGGGAGTGGGCCCGGTAGCAGCGTTCCGCCGTGCTGTTCTCCGCCACCAGGGACTCCAGGAAGCCCAGGACCTCCAGGTCCGCCTCCCAGCCCTGCCCCACAGAGGAGGAGGGCGGCCGGGTCACAAACAGCTCAGAGTCCGCCATCAGTGTCTCTGGTCGGGGCGAGGCGGAGCAGCAGGCATGCCTAGAGAGGAAAGCGGGCCTAGCTGTTAGCGGTTAGCGGTTGAGTGGTTACTTAAAGTGACAGGAAACAGAAATCATTATTCATTATAATCATTAAAATCATCATAATTATTTTGGTTGAATTATGTTATTGAGTGTTATCAAGGCGTACATTAGGTATGAGAAAAGGATGTGCCACGATGTCCATTCGCGGGTTCAGTCTATCGATTTTGTATTCCTTCGTGTTGATTTATGGGTGGAGTCTATTTTCCTACGCCTACTCGCGGCGATTTGGCCACACCCCTACAATCCTGTAGTTTATTAGATGACTTTTCGAATGTACAGTATATGAATGTACTTTTTAGATATTCAGATGGTGTTGTATTTGATACATCCCTCTGTGATTTGTTACGGTTATTTTATGTTTTTAGATCCTGCCCACATGAATGGTGGCAAGGTCCTACATGAGGCTAAAAACACCTGGACTACTTTTTGTTTTGGAGAAGAAATGAAGCAAATCCTTTTAATTGATCCTGGGAGCCGGCCTGTTTGTCTGATCCACCACAAGAGAACACAATATACATTAGACTTCATGCTCTCTCTATTGGTTCAGCCTTGTAATAATCTCTCTTTGTTAACTC
This sequence comes from Micromesistius poutassou, assembly GCF_964030765.1. Taxonomy (NCBI): domain Eukaryota; kingdom Metazoa; phylum Chordata; class Actinopteri; order Gadiformes; family Gadidae; genus Micromesistius; species Micromesistius poutassou. The sequence goes on from NC_140287.1 coordinate 9,669,512, forward strand.
ACTGGTTATGGACGGTTGACATAGCGGTAGACTTTGCTAGCATGCTGCTGTCTGTATGGCTCTGTGTTTGTATATCGGACCCATAAAAGCGTCTGAATGAGACTCCGGTGCCATTATATCCACGGCTAATGTCTGCAGTCATCTCGGTTATTGTTCTCAGAGTGGCCATTTTTAGCACACAACGATCCCCTAGTGTCACCCAGAGTAACCTGCGCCGCCGTCACCGTAGCGACCAACCCCCATCCATTAGCCAACAAATCGTGACAGAAGCACGGCAGCCCAGCAATAGGCCACGGGAGCGGACGTTATCCAGTCAATCGAACATATTGATCCATCCCCATGTTGTCACTGTGTTCGCTTCTTCTGCTGGAAGGGAGAAGGTCAATGGAAAGGCCTGAGACCGGCGACTGGCTCTGTGGGAACCGGACTGAGGGCTGATCTGAGGAGGACCCGGCCGTCCCACACTAACGACCCCCAGCGCTCTCACCATCCAGCAGCAGTAGTCTGCACCAGCATAACATTTAAATGTATGCTTTTATCCAAAGTGACCAAGTGAGCCATTTATACATGCGGTCACGGCAGTCAAACCATGCAAGGAGACAGCAATTTGGGTTAAGTGTCTCTTGCTCAGGGACACCTCGACACACAGCTAGGAGGAGCCGGGGATAGAACTAGCAACTTTCTGGTTACAATCAACCCTCTCTACCTCCTGAGCCCCCTTCTACTAGTCTACACCAGCATGGACAATATTCTGTTTCTATTTTCTAACAAATACATTTTACTTTAATTGTTCAACTGTTTTGCTTATTATTTCCATGATGGCACCCATTGCACTCCTGACCATCCCTGGAAGAAGAAATTCCTCTTTCTGTGTTCTGTCTCAAGGTTTTGTCCTTGAAGAGCCTTTCCTTGCCCCCCGGAGGGGCTGTACAAAGACCATTGACCTGACCGCCTGAATCCAACAACACCATCCAACAACACCGGCTGATGCAGACCTCCTCCTCTGCTTCATTAAGAGAGGCCCATGTCCTCACGGATAGCTGTTCATGTCTACCCTCACAGGGAATAAGCATGGACACGAGGCTTACACTTACACGCGTTGACCTTTCGTTTAGAGACACGTGCATTCGTTCTGAGGCACTGGCGTGAGAAGCTTTTGGCTGCGTTCTCGGTCTTTCTGGGATGTTGAGTATTGCATTTCAATGGGAAGCTCTGTCAACACACACTGTGCTCTGTGGTAGTCCGACAGAATTATATTACAACCCTGATTCAAAATTGTCTTCTACTGGCACGGCTATTAGCAGAGACAAGGTATGGTGGTCAGCAAAGGGCAAACACAAGTGGGGGAGAAAGCAGGGACAGCAGTATCACATATAAAGACTCACTGCTATTGTGTTTCACCACTCTGTGTTATTTTGAAACAACAAGTTTCAAAATAAAAGCCCTGACTAACTTTAAATGACTTGCTGTTATAGCGACAGGGAGAGGAGCACGGCTTAGTCTATTGTGGTTAATGTGTTTTTACCGCCCAGTGCTTCTGATCCTCCCTGAGGAGTCTCCCTCTCTCTCTCTCTCTCTCGCTCTCTCTCTTTCCCTCCCCTACGGGAGGAGCACAGTGTAGTCTGTTAACATTCACAGCTCTCTGTAGAGTTGGGTTTCAACAGCATTGCTGGCTAGAAAGAGAGAGAGAGAGAGACACACACACACTTTGTCAAAACAGGACAACAGTCCTATTAACCTGTACGACCCAGGGACGGTAGTTATACACCCACATGGGCTAAGAAAGATAAATAACATAAAATGAAATGACAACTTTTAGTAGCTTGGTGTTCATATGATGATCAAAGTTGATTTATGAAGCACACCTTCGCTACAGATTAGTCAGTGAATAAAACACACCTCCCTTTACCTTTGAGGCCAGGACACCTCAGAGGGGTGAAGCCCCCCCCCCAATCCATTAATGCTGAGGACACCATTTGTAGACACATGCAGTTAATAATCCTTGGCCATTGAATACCCCATCCTAAATCATGGTGACACCATATCAAAGCCCCAGAAGAGCTCTCATGCATGCTCAAGGTGACATTTTGGACAATATAGGTGTCCTTGCCCTGATGAGGACCTGAATGAGATAACTCCTGAGAGAAAGGCTATATCGGGAGTGGGGTCGTGGCCCTAGCTTTCCCTGAGGCGTGGGGTAAGGTAAGGTAAGGGTGTATAAACCGCCCTGAGGCATGGGGTAAGGTAAGATAAGGGTGTTTAAACAGCTCTGAAGTGTGTGGTAAGGTAAGGTAAGGGTGTATAAACATCCCTGAGGTGTGGGTAAAGGTAAGGTAAGGTAAGGGTGTATAAACCGCCCTGAGGCATGGGGTAAGGTAAGGTAAGGGTGTATAAACGGCCCTGGTGCTGGTCTCTTTCTGAGTTTGTTTAATAATTATTGGTAAAAAAAACAGTTATGCAGCTTTATGTTGGGAAATACTGCTGGACTGAAACAATATGGAATAATTTAGCAGACAGAAAGTGCTCAAGCTGTTCAGTCCACCAACAATACACCCTTAAGATTACAAAAGGGGGGATTCAACAGGTGACACTTGGTTCTGATTGAACACCGTTCATCACCCAATGCTCCCTAGAACGGAGACGAGGGGGCGGTAGGGTGGTTTAGGGTGGTTCCACCACACACCCAGGACCCCGATACATGATGATGATGGCTGCTCTACTCCTCTATGGTCAACGATTTAATGATGGGACGTTAGTGTGTACCTTTCTGCTTAATCCTGCTTGTTGTATAGAGCACTCACTCATGCACGCACACGCACGCAGTCACACTCACACACACACACACACACACACACACACACACGCACTTACTCACGCATGCACACATACGCACGCACGCATGCACACACACACCCACGCACGCACTCTCTCAAGCGGACCATTTCGAATTTTCCAGACTAATTTGTACGTTCTGCAAGTCCTCATCCGACCCCCTCCCCCTGACTCTCTAGGTAAATATTTGGTGATAACTTGAGCAGCCTGCGGCTCACTCCAGATGAGGCTTGGGCTGAGAGACAGTGGAGCAGATCAGATTGAATGCCTGGCTCTTCACAGAGTCTATGTTGACGGATGGCGGATGCTTCGGTCAGTGGAAACGTTGGAAAGGTGATGACGGGACACACCTTGTTTTACGTGAGTTTCAGTCACAGGGGCAGAAAAAATAGCCGATGTGTGAAAGAAAGGAGTAAAGCTGGGTCGGGCTAGCTAATCTGCCTAATGCACCAGAAAAACAGCACTGTGTGTGTGTGTGTGTGTGTGTGTGTGTGTGTGTGTGTGTGTACGTGTACGTGTGTGCGTGTGTGCGGGCGGGAGAGAGAGAGAGAGAGAGAAAAAGAGAGGGAAGTGTGTAACCCACAAAAATAAATATCAAACCAACCCATAACCGATAATAACAATGGTATAGATAGAGGAGAGAGAGAGTGAGATAAGGAGAGAGAGAGAGAGAGAGAGAGAGAGAGAGAGAGATAAGGAGCAAGGGAGTGAAAGACAGAGCCAGAGAGAGAGAGAGAGATAAGGAGAGGGAGAGAAAGAGAGAGATAGGGAAAGGGGGAGAGAGAGAGAGGAGTTTGAGCTAATGAGAGAGATAGGGAGAGAGAGAGAAAGACAGAGCCAGAGAGAGAGAGATAAGGAGAGAGAGAGAGAGAAAAAGAGAGAGAAAGAGAGAGAAAAGAGAGCCAGAGAGAGAGAGAGGAGAGAGAGGAAGCCAGAGAGAGGGATAACGAGAGAGCAATAAGGAGAGGGAGAGGAGAGAGAGAGACAGAGATATGGTCCTGTCACCACAGTCAAGTGAACCAGAAATAAAGTGTGAACTTTCCTCTCATCAACTGTCAGTTTATGAGGAAAAAAAACAACCCCACCCATGTGCCATCTTTGTTACCGATGGTAACAAACAACAGTCAGGGCGCTGTCTGCCTGCTCCCTTGTTGACTGGTTCCTTGATGTGAACCAAACTCTGACTCTAGCTCCTCTCACAACGCAGCTAAAGAAATACGAAAATAAACCGTTTTTATGGCTGACTGACAGGTCGAATTTGAAATGTCGTGTCAGACCAGGTGGGGTAGAGAGATGGGGGAGAGAGGTGGGGGAGAGAGATGGTGGAGAGAGATGGGGGAGAGGGATGGGGGAGAGGGATGGGGGAGAGGGATGGGGGAGTCATTCTTCCACCAGGATGACTAAAGTGAGGAATTTATCTGACAGCAGCTTTGTCAAACAATCTTAAGAGAGAGAGAGAGAGAGAGAGAGAGAGAGAGAGAGAGAGAGAGAGAGAGAGAGAGAGAGAGAGAGAGAGAGAGAGAGAGAGAGAGCGAGAACAAGAGCAAGAGCAAGAGAGAGAGGGGGATTAGTGCACTGGGCTAAAAGGGAAGCCTATGATTAAGAGGTGGACATGTGATGACTTCACGGTCTAGCAGGTCCGGTCCAGCAGGTGGTGACACCCTACTGACATGTGAGTGGGAGCGGCAGTTGGCCCGGGGAACCTCCACCGGGGACGATAATTGAAAAAGAGAGACATTTTTTCCATCACAAACACACATGCTTGCACATACGCACGCAGATGCACACAGGCACACACACACACACCGCACACGCCCGCACAGACACACACACCACACACAAGGGGATGGGTAAGGGATGGACTTTCTGTTTGAATCTCTCTTTGTTCTCCGGTCATGCTGCAGACCTCCCGTAATCCATCTGGATAAGGGCCTGAGGTGGAGATTGACTGCTGCAGCTCGAGATGATCAAAGAGGGGAAGTGATGAAACGCTGAGGCGTGTAGTGATGCATCACCCAGCAGAGCATCAAGGATTGTAAACAACAACCACAGATACAGCAACACTTTGTTTCCTGTGTTTTAGTTCAATGGTTATAGAGGTCCCGCAAGTGTGCTTTTCCTTGTAGAAGCATATGAGTTGTTTCAACAATTCTAGAGACATCCATGCTGTGTGTGTGTGTCTCTCTCTCTCTCTCTCTCTCTCTCTCTCTCTCTCTATCCAACACATGGACACTGGAGTGAGTCCTTCCTGGTTAGGCTATTTCCTCAGCCAAGGAGGCAGCCTGTAATACCGAGAGCTGATAGAGCACCAACATAGGCCCCCTCACCCCACCTGACACCTGGTTCCCCCCCCCCCCCCCCCCCCCCAGTCCCCCTGGGAGATGGGCAGGCTGTGTCTGCCCTTCTGCTGAGCCCCTCATTAAGACCTGTCTGGTGTTCCCGCTTGCTGGAGTCTCACTTGCATCTAATCAACGTGTGCTGGCAAAAACCTGGAGGCCAACGCTGGTCAGGAATGGTAATGCGGCTCTGGTGATTGGAGAGGAGAGAGAGAGTGCAGAGAGGGAGCAGAGTTCTGGTGAAGAGCTCTGTTATTGCCAGCAGTGTCTGAGTGGAGCTGCGGAGTCATCGCATGGGACGCTGCCATGCAAACTGTTTGATTTAAATACGTCTCCGAGCATCGTGTGGTCATTAACGGAGACAGACGAAGAAATGTGTGAAAAACTAAATCCTGTCGTTCTAGTCCACCGAATCCTCTCTGTGTTTAAAAATGTAATCCATCTAAATGGGAGTGTAATCAACTGTTTCAACAGAGCGCTCACCAGATCCTACTGCTAGGGAACAGTCTGAACCAACATCCAGGGTGCAGTCCCTCTGTTTAATATTTACACAGCACTCCCTACCAGAGGGGCAGTCAGCCCAGCCATCACAGATCTATTTATCTACTGTTGTTTAGACCCAGTAACAACGCGCACGATGAGAGCATGCTCTCATGATTCTGATTATTTTGCAACAATTACAACTTACACACACACACACACACACACACACACACACACACATAAGCAAGCATACAAACACTCGCACACACACACACACACACACACACACACACACACACACACACACACATAAGCAAGCATACAAACACTCGCACACACACACACACACACACACACACACACACACACACACACACACACACACACACACACACACACACACACACACACACACACACACACACACACACACACTCACACACACACACACACACACACACACACACAAACTAAAATCACCACAAAGTTTGCGACACAATAACCACAGAACCAAAGAACAGTGTGCTGCCTCTCAGATCATTGGACCATTTTAATGAAGCTCTGTTCGGGGGCATTGTAAAGTTAGTCATAACCCTGCTCCACCCTGCTGAAAGAGCAGCTTATGGGGAGCTCTGGTCACTGCAGTCACACTGCTAAACAGACTTAACAAAAAACTAAGGGAACATCAAACCCTTTGAGGGGTTTGATGTTCAATGACACAAAGCCTCTTTATGAAGCTATGGCAGCCTGTGTGTCGTTTCTATACAGCTGTCTTTATGACCACTCTCCTGTGTCTACTAAAGAGCTGTCCAGTGCTGAAACCAAGAGAGGCACATCAGCTCATACTGCTTGGTGTGCATCTGTGTGTGTGTGTGTGTGTGTGTGTGTGTGTGTGTGTGTGTGTGTGTGTGTGTGTGTGTGTGTGTGTGTGTGTGTGTGTGTGTGTGTGTCTGTCTGTCTGTCTGTGTTTTAGGTTCAACCATCATCCAGGCCTCTCTTATTCCAGTGTGCCTCATTCGGAGGAGAGGAGAGATTTATTTCAATCACAGCCGAGAGTCTTCTGAAATATTGATGGCCTGCTGACTTAACAGGACAACAGGATTAAATTGTGTAGCGCTCCGATTGATATCGGTTCAGAACGTGCATTCAAATTGGTGCAACTCAGAATCCAGACCAAAACAAAGAGACTATCATAAGAACAGGCTTTACAAAACACAACAACAACAACAACAACAACAACAACAACAACAACAACAACAACCCATAAGCTGACTGCGCTCTGATCAACCCGTAATATTGTGGAGTCATTGTCCGCATGAACTACACGAATAAACATAACCCCTTTAAGATCGATTGTATTTGGCATTTGGTTAAATGAATATAATGAAATGATCAAACCAATTACAACAACAACAGTGTTACAAAGATGTGTAGATTGTGCATTGTAAAGATGGTTCACACTTTGGAAAGGTTAATTGCATGGATAGTTTAAATTCAAATAAGTTAAAACACAAAATAAATCAAATTCTCATTACTATGCAGCAGCTCTATGTCCAGTCACAGACTAAACTAACCATGAAAAGAGACGAGGCAGTATTATAAATGATATAGCCTATCCATGATTGAAATGCATGCCACGTTGCCAAGTATCATAAGCCACTTGTTCCAACCAAACATGGCGATAATAAACTATTGCACTTTGACATCACTTGCCAAAGGTATAAAGCAACACGATCCGGCTGAACACATTCTGCAGAACAATTCAACACTAAACTGAAAGGATTGCATTGAGTGAGCCTAAAGCAATTGTTATTCGACAGAATCTCAGCATTGGGATGAGAGATCCTGGTTAACCACGTTTCCTTCAACAGATTCGCGAGTGTTTTCTAGATGCGCCGTTCACCGCATCACTACAGCACCACCAAACAGTCAGACGCCCACCTTACACACATCCCCACAACTTGATTCAAACATGTACGCCACGCCACGCTACGAATAGCATCATTATAACTGCTGGAATATGTAAACTGATATTACCGTGTGTAGGCCTTCACCGTAGCTCCAAATGCACAGTGCTTACCTTACAAAGACCCTTATCGTTGCGTCTGGTGGGGAGGATGCTTCTTTTTTCTTCAACACCAAGAAAGCAGAGAAACTCCCACCTATTTAGGGGCCGTCTAAAAATAAAACCACTCTCCGCGAAGGTTGGCTGAGGGGACGTCTGCATAATGTTGCCTGGTTGCACGTTTCGCCTTTCATATCAAATAAAAGTATTTATCAGCCTGAACACCAGTGGATAATCATAGCCTGCTTCGTGAATGGTGCATTTTATTTTATGGGTAGCTTACGTATTTTTGAATAGGCCTACTCTAGCTAACAAATGTCAATAATGTAGTTAGGTGCATGATCAGCTTGAATCACACAAAGGAAATCGAATTAATCATAGAATGTATTTTTTTTTTTTTAATATATACATATCTGTAGGCATATGTCCCTTTCACAAACGGCACGTTGAAAAGATCCAGAGGTAGGCTCATCGAGCTTTCGTATTGCCACCTGGTGGTGAATCGTCTGTATTGCAGCACCCACACGTTATTTTTTATCTTATTATTCTAAACATTTTGGAACTATCAAATATAGGTAGATCTGTATGCTTATGGCCGCAAGCCAAATTACAAAAATAGGAAATAACCGACCCCCTCGAGCGACCCTGCCTAGACCCGCTCAGTGATGAAAGACCACTTCCGGGGAGAACACCCAGGATTCCCAACAGCCGGTGCTTGAGAGGAATAATCGCCCACTTTACTGCTGCTGCAAAAGACAACGAGGCTCGATCACCATGAAGGAGAGAGTCAGTGTCATCGCGTCAGGCTCCATCTCTCCCTGAATGAGTCGCTCGTAACGTCGTGGTGCTGAAAGGACAGCTCAGGTATGTAGATGATTATAATGATGACTCGGTGTGGGATGTGGATGATGTGCTCATGGTCGTTGCGATGCAAATGCATTATTATGCTGTTTTGGACCGTTTCAATTGCTTATGCAGCAAATTATGGCTTTAAATGGCTGTCTCTAAAGACATGGGATGGATTTACGTTATATCTGAAAAGCCAAATAAAAGCTCTATGTAGTGTGGCCTAATTCAACGACAATTATCCCCATAAATACCCCTGAACTAATTATCCAATCCTGCCCTGGGAACGCAAGCTATTCTTTCACCTCCCAACCCCCCATGTAATCTCATTTGTTTGCGTTGAGCCATCATCTCCGTACTGGTAAATGGGCTTAGCTGTTTCGAAACCATAACCCCCTTTAGCACAGCAGATCTGACACCTAGACGCTGTCATCGCTAACCGCTGGACGCCTCCTCCTCCTTCCTCAGGGATGCTCGCCAGGATGCTGAGGTTGCGGCTCCTGAACGCAGTGGCTCCCGCCTACTTCTTCACCGCCACGGCAGTCACCTTCATACTGCATTTCGGTTTCTTCCTGCCTACCATTTTCCCAAGCTCAGGCTCAGAATCGCCACTGAAGGGCTCCACGCTGCTGCACACCGCCGTGTTCCTGTTCATGATGCTCAACGCGCTGGGGAACTACATCATGACCATCAGATACCCCGCGGAAAGCGCCAACGACCCGGTGGTTATCCCGGTGTGCTCACCGGATTGCTCGGACAGGATCGACGCTCACTACCTCCTGAACGGCCGTCACTTCTGCAAGCTGTGTAAGAAGATCATCCTGAAGAGGGACCACCACTGCTTCTTCACGGGGAACTGCATCGGCAACAGGAACATGCGCTACTTCATCATGTTCTGCATCTACACGTCGTGCACCTGCCTCTACTCGCTGGTCCTCGGAGTGGCCTTTCTCACGGTGGAGTACGCCATCTCCTTCGAGAACCCGTTGACCTTTCTGACCCTTCTCCCCCTCTCCACGGGTTACTTCTTCATAGGTAAGTCGTTCCATAGATGATGCTATGGCCAATGAAAACGTAAGTGGTGGCAGAATTATTGTCACCGTCTTAACGGGGTTGTGTCCACTGGGGGGCCGGGGTGGCACGTCACCCTACTAAATCTTGCGTATCAATATTATTCCGGGCCATCCCTACTCAATGAATCACGCCACTGCGTCTCATATAAACTGTCATTGAAATGTTGTTGTTCACGCGTTCTCACCCCCCCCCCCCCACCTCCACCAGGAGGCGTCTCTGGGCTGCAGCTGTTCCTGGTCATCATGCTCTACGTGTGGCTCGGCATCGGACTGGTGTGTGCGGGCTTCTGCTGCCAGCAGGTGCTGCTGGTGGCCCGCGGACAGACCTGGTGTCAGCTGCAGCGAGGCACGCTGGTCCAGAGCCGCAGCCCCTGGAGGAGCAACCTCCGCGACGTGTTCGGGACGCGCTGGGGCCTGGGACTCGTCTGGCCCGTGCGGACGGTGGAGACGAGCGCCGAGGAACACACGCACCCCAAAGCGCACACCGAGTGACTCGCGCTAAGAGTCACCGCTTTCCACTAGGTTAAGGACTTTAGGGTATAACGCTTTTGGCGGATATATTACATAATCATGAGCTGGAGTGTTTTTCCACCTGCACAATTCGTCCTTCGACTCGGAGTCAGAACATGTTTGTTGGCCAGGAGCAACACAATTATATAAGTTAATTTATGTGGCATAAGGTACAACATATAGGCCTTTCTATGTTTTAGACCGCTGGAAATGTTCAGCTATTTTGTACATGACTTTGTCATGTAATTATAGATCTTCAAATCATTATACATATCCTCACTTGCACTTTCTACAGTATTACTGTTTGTTGCTCTTCCCTGTACATAGGACAGTGAACTTAGGTCATAGCTGTTTGTGATTGGGCTGGTAGACCATAGGGCTGGTGTTAGAAGATGGGAGAAGAGCAGGCACATTGAATCAAAGACTGGACAGCCTCATGTGACAGTAACATTGCTACTGCATTTAAAGGTATTTTCTACAGGGTTTTGCTCTCCAATCAGTCGAGACATATCTGCTAGGCTACTGCAGGTGAGAAAATTATAAATATAAATATTTTAGTATTTTTCCACGATTCTCCATGTGCCAAATATAACTTTAAGGTTTTTCAGACAGGCTGTTGCGCAACATCATTACAAGCTACAAATATTGTAGATGTTTAGTGTAAATCTTTTTGATAAAGAAACTGTTTAGATAGCAATCTGTATTATTGTAACATCTGTTTTAGTCGCATAATGCCAAGGATGTGACGAAGACAAGAGTATTTAGGTTATTTCATTCATTGATTGAATTGAGTGTTATAGTGGACAATTACATTGTATTTTTGTAACCAATAGGTTTTACGTTAACAACAAAGGGAACACGTTTGTTAAGAACTGTGGTGCAGCTAGATCAAAAGGTTTAGCATCGTCTGCAGGACCTTTTAATAAGAAGTGTGTCTTTAGAGCCTTTTCACTGTACTGTAGCTACATAAGTAGCAGTAATCTTAATGGAAACATCTCCATCGATTTTTAAATAGGGGAAAATGGGTATATTCTGAAACAAAGGTATTAAGAACGGTCTTTTCTTTGCTTTGTAGAAGAAATAGAGGATGTCCCTCGCGATATCCTAATAAAATATGAAACCATAGTTATGTCTATTGTTGTTATTCACACTGCTTATCATTAATCACATTATCTCTCAGATAGTTCTTCACATATGCAAGGTGTAACAATACAGAACTGCTTTAACCACAAACCTCCTGAGTAAGAGCATATTATTTAAATTGTTTACTTATTACGTTTTGATTTAGCCACTAAGAACAGGAAAACTGATAAGCTGTCTTATCTTAGGCTAGACTATGAGCAGATTCACAGACATTTTTAAAGGCGCATGATCCTAAACCGAATTAACAGATCAAATGTCTTCCTGCCTTCTACAATGCTTTTTAATTTTACAGTACAATCTGAAATAAGTAACATTAAATGTTTTGAATTCTGTTTCTCTTCGGATGGTTAGCATCATCATTAGCTACTACATAATATCACACACAGTAAATTTTAATCTCTACAGAGGCAACTTATCCAAACAGATCTAATTCATGTGTCACTGTGCGTTTGACGTCATATTCTTCATGTAGCCAAGACTTCAGTAGAGTCTATGTATCTCATAATTAGCAAAACAGAAAGACGATATCACCTGTATAAAACAAGTTTGGCTGAACAAAACTCTACTGTACTCCATAAATGCCTTCTCTACAGGAGTCCCGTTCAAAACCACTCAGGGTCACCCTACACACCTCCATGATGGTAAGGTAAGGCATGTATTCATTGCTCGCTCACCTGGGTGGCCAGTAGCCCTACTGCCAACGATACGTGCAATTCTGTACCAGCCAAAGGCGGGATTGCTTAAAGGGCAGGGCTCTCAAAAGAAGCCCGACTCATTCTGTGGTTATGCTGCAGCTTTCCTCCATCTACCTGTACCTCACACAGGGATGCCCTGGAGGGCGCCCCCTAGCTGCGGCCCCTCACACTGTGGCAAGGCCTTGTCCTGCATGGCGAGCTGCAGCCGGGTCCAGATCCGCGGGTCTCCCGTCCTGAGTGCCTCCATGAGCAGGTCGGTGTGCTCCTGGAGCAGCTGCAGCTGGCCCTGCGTGCGCCGGTTGTCCCTCATCAGCTGCTTGGTGCGCAGGGTGATTCCCAGCAGGCCAGACTTGTTGAGGATGTTACAGGTGTTGCTGAAACGCTTCAGCTTGTTGCCGTGGTCGGAGAGCGCATCCTGGGGCACGGCGTCGTGGCCGTCTTTGGCTGCCAGCAGCGGCGCCAGGTCGGGTGGGTCACGTGCCGCTGCGGCGCCGCTGTCGTCGGTGAGCAGCAGGTGGAGCTTCTCGTCGGGTCGCGGCGGGCCGCCGGCGTCCGGGGCCGGGGAGTCCAGTCGGGGGAGGGCCTTGACCTGCGCCTGGCGTATGGGCGTGGCGCTGGGCGAGCTGTAGGGGCGGCGGCTGTGGTGCTGGTGCCGCCTGTGTTTGCTGTGTCCCGGGCCGGACCCGGTCCTCAGGGGGGTGGATCCCTGGCGCTTCGACGGTCGCTCCCCAGGGTGGGGCGCGATTCTGGGGTAGGACTTGAGGATCGGCAGGTAGTCTTTTGGTTGGGTGTTGTTTTCGGAGGTGGTCTTCACGGGAGAGACGCTGCAGTTGGACACCATCGGCTGGAGGAGCACCACCTGGGATGGAGGCATCACCTCCACAGACGAGGGGAAGCTCCACTGCTTCTCTGGCGGGGTGACGGAGTTGGGCTGCAGAAGCAACACAACTTGTAATACAAACTACAACATGAGGGTGAAATAAATCTGATGCATGCCATCTCTCTGGCAGATTCACACCTGCAGCAAGCAAACACAATACATGAACATCTGATCTTAAATAGACAATTCAATGACAAGAGACCAAGCAAAAATTTAGCTTGGAGAGTCGGCTGGGCCCTTTTTCATGAATCTGGGTTTACAGGTTAACCAGATATGTCAGAAGATACAAAGTTTAAACTTATCCCAGTTCGGTTACCATGGCAACTGATGATGTGGGCTCGACCTGGAGCAAATCTTGTACATAGCGGGTTAGCTCAGGCTAGGAAAGCGCTTGCCTAAGTCAGAGTTCTTGTTGAGGCCTAAACATTTCCTATCCTGATCCTGCTGTGTAGACGGGCAGTCATGTGTTCTACTACCACTGTAGAAAAAAGAATCACGTGGATCACAAAGCATCATGAGCTACTCAAGAAGGAACTCAAGTACAGTGCCAAAACATGTTAACCCCAGAAGTAACACAGTCGATGATAACATGTTAACCCCAGAAGTAACATAGTTGACAATAACATGTTAACCCCAGAATGAACACAGTCGTCAATAACATGTTAACCCCAGAAGTAAAGTTGACACCTACCTGACAGAAAAAAATATCATGTTACAAATCGCTTAAATAAAAAATAACCAAATACCTGAAAGATACAGAACAATAGATCTAGATCTATATCTCAGAATGTGAGATTGAGGCATTTCTAGTGGTGTGCGGCCACATACCTGCTTCAGGACAAAGTTGTTCATGATGATCATGGGGTTGATTCCCGGGTAAGAACGACCCACCACAGCTGTGTGGTCCAGGCCCACAGTGGACGCGGTCCTCCCGCTCTCCTCTGAGTCAGTCAGGTCCACGGCACTGAGATAGCCGGAGCTGGCGTCTGAGACGGGGGGAAGAGAGCAGTGAGCGGCTCCATCTCAGTACACTCAGAGGGGAAACCGATCCTCTCCTTTCAAACAATAACACTGTCAGAGCGTTAAAGCCATGGGGGCCGTGCCAGAGATAACCGTCTGGTGTAAATGGACACGGTTACACCAGCCGTAGGGGAAAAACAAGCTTTGCACAGTTAATCCTGCTCTTCAATTTCCCTTTTGAAACCGTTTTCTATTCTCATGTGGATGTAAGAGGGGTCTGTTCTAATTCAAAGGATAAAAGGTGGCACCTTTTCTACAAAAACGGAAAGCTACAAAAACGTATCCCACAGGAAATCACAGGTGTGTCACAGAGCATATTCATTAATTCAGCCGAACCTGAACAGCCAGAATCCCTCTCGGATCCGGCCTTGGATACACCTGTGTGGGTCGCCATGGTGATTCTTGGTCTCCTGGATCCCCCTGGCTTACCTAAGTGGCTCATGTGTTCCTGTAAGTGGAGAGGGAGGGGTTAACAGACAGCTACATAAGTTGTTAAGTTATCCGGGTTACTCCATTCTGCATGAGCAAACACTAGCCGTTCTGTTCCACACTAGCATATGATTCTTACAGGGATTACAGAAAGTTTTACATTGTTGTTATTAAAAGGTGCAGGGGCCTCATTTTCAGTTCATGCTGGGGAGGGACCACTGCAGACGGTGACCCCCGGGGGCAAGACACCGTACGCGCGACCGTCATCTTGGTCTCGATCAAAAACCTCGCAATCAATACGGTTCTTGAAACCACTTCACGTAATGGGAAACTAGAAACCAGTTAGACCAGTGCAGCCAGTGACAAGGACTATAGCCTCATTATATTACAGACAACAACCAAGCTGGAGCGAGCGTTAGCAGAACAAGGTGCTGCTGGTGGAATATAGCCTCTCTAACATGTCACTTATCTTCTCCATTTACATTTTCGGGTAATTAATATACAACAACAAACATGTCTTATATGATTGTTTTCCACCATCAACATCAACCCCTGTGATCATGCCCCTGGGCTTTGCTAGGTAGCGCTTTCATTAGCTTCACCGCGGGGGTTATTTAAAGGCTGTTCATTATTAGCAGTAGTATTACTACTACGGTAAACGAGGACTTATACTAATGGGTTTGCAGAAAGCTTACGATAACGCCGTTCAATTCTTTGCAATCGAATAGTATTGTGGCGTGACAGACAGGACCTACCGACGTACCGACTCGTTCTCTGCTGTCTACGAGACTCGGCGGCTAGGGTTCGCTGCTGCTGCACAGTCGGTGTGCTGGTTCGTTTATCACACAACCATTGTGGTCTGATCGGTTGAATATCAATATTTGAGCGTTTTCCTTGTTGTGGATCCGATGATCAGATGGGCGGACGCCGTCGCTGACAGCCTCAGAGGAGCGTGTTTACGGTCCTGGTAGACAGACAGGCCGCTACATTGGGAGGAGGCGGCGATGCGTATGCACGCATTGATGGCGCGTCGATGCGTAGACGCGTCTATGGCGCGTCCATGGCGCATTAAAGTGCACCGAACTTTACGCTACAAATACAAAAAATGAACCACTTTCTTAAATGTATCCGTAAATAATAGTAAAAACATGAAGACGATGAATCCAATGCAATCTGGCTGACCGACCTGTCATCGCAGGCTGTCTGTGTGTCAATGTGGGTTACATTATTTATGGCCAAAGAAAATTGGCCAATTCGATTAGCTACCATGGTTACACCCCTAAATAGAACTGCTGCCTTCCTCCATAATGAGAAAAACATAATAAAACAATAAAACTTGCAGAAGCTTACCATCTGTTGCAGCTGACTTCCATGAGCACTTTTTGAATTGTTGAAATAAGTGAGTGATAAGTGATAACCATGATCCTTTTCGTCAATAACGTGGCATCATAGATTATAATCATGTAAAGTGCTATCACATAGGTATTGTTAATGTCATTGTTTAATATAGACCTATCACGTAGGCCTACTTTAAAGTTAAAAGTTTGCATATTTTGATAGCATTCCGTTATAAGGAGAATAAAAACAACAGCAGTGTAACAAAACTGCACATTTAAACAATTAGAGGCCATTTCTTTAATGAACTGCTCACATTTATTTATACACTCAAACTTCTTTGGACGAATCTTCAATACATAAATGTTTTTGGGTTACTTATTTTCACAATTTACACAAGATTGCAAGTAGAAATTGGTTTAAATCCAGTGGTTTAAAACATATTGGAGGAACAGTTTTCTCACAGACCGTGAAAGCAGTGTCATAGTGAATAATGGAAGTAATGCGCTGTTTTAAATCACACCGCTAGAGGAAGACATTCCATTTTAGTGCATTCCAGAAAAATTAAGAGACACGCGATGGGATGTTCCTCATTGGCCTTGATGACGATACAGTTCGACGGAAGACGTTGCTTCAAACCTTGACTGTTAATCCAAAGAATATTTTAGCTGTATCAATAAATAAACATTTTAAACAATGGTAAAATCTTTAAATACCTACATGATACATAAAGTTGTTAATAACCAGTATAAAGAAGGAGTAAAAAACAACACAGTATTATTCTCTGTCTGTTTGGTCCTATTGCACTGGCTCCCAGGGATGTCCGTCGTGTCAGGCGTGTAACAGAATCGTTTTCACATATCAAAAGGCACTTCCGGTTGAACCTTGATTTAAAAAGCTCTCCCCGTCCGCAGGAGGGCCTGTCGCCACAACAACCCAGTCTTTGAGTCTCTTGACTGCAGTCGCAGACAGTGAAGATCGAAATGGGAAATAAATAGTGAGCCATTTTGCGACAGGGAGGGGGGCGGGGTTTGGGGGGGGGGGGGGGGTATATATATATGCCACTAGTTACCTACGAGGGACCTGGCACCTAAAATAAACACAAACAATATTAGAAGATCAACATTAGCTTCAAGGGCACTCCAGTAAAACGGGTTGAGGCTAGTTTGGTTGAGTCTTACCTGTCACAGTCTTTCCCTCTTTGTCTTTCCTTTCTCTTCTTTCCTCTCCCTTTCTGCCTCCTTCTGTACAAAATAAGATACTATAAAGCTCCAGAGCAGAGATGCTATCAAATTAAATTTCACACCTTAGCAAATTAACATCCACTTACCTTACTTCAACCCTCATGATGGGCTCTCGTTTTCTAAGGATGGAATACATTTAAAATCAGAACAAAGCAGCTATTCGATTCAATATCAAATGAGCATTGTTTTTATGAATATGTTCTCTGAGTTCTCTGCTTGCTTGTCTTACCTACATTCACATGTCTGGTGCTCCACAAACGTCATCTCAACATATTCTTGACCTTGCTCTGCTGGCTTGATTTTCAACAGCTGTGGAAACATAAGGACATTGAACCAGCATTATATAAGTTTCCGATTAGCAACCTGTGGACCAGAATAAACAATGTACACAGAACAATTCCCAGGATGGAATGAGTAAATAGCTGCAGTTTAACATATACAGTTTTTTAACCTGCACTATCAATGCTATTAAACCTGCACTCTCAACAATGTTAAACCTGCACTCTCAACAAAATTAAACCTGCACTATCAACGATATTAAACCTGCACTATCTATCAACAATGTTAAAAATACATCTCAATACATCACAACTGTCAACAACAATAATATAAATGATAGAGAGTAAACACATTTTATTTACCATAGGTAAATACATTATATTCTTTACACACATTCAATACAAAAGTGATACCTACAGTATACAAATTACAAAAGAGTTAGAGTTAGTTATTAGTATTATCATTCACAGAATATAAATATTATTATCAATATCTGACGGCCTATGGCTTACCAGCATGGTGACATTGGAGGTGTGGGTGGGGTGGCACTCCATGTTGTCATCCCCGCAGCAGCCGGCACAGCGCACCAGGGGTACACAGGACGGGCTGTAGATGTGCTCCACTTCCCCAGGGTACTCCTGCACCACCTCCACCAGCTTCTCGATGGTCCGGCAGAAGCTCCGGTGCCACACCTCTTGGAAGTTCAGGACGACTGCGTGTGACAGGGGAGCAGAGTGAGCTAATGGGGACAGCTTATACTAAAGAATTGCATTTATACTTTATGAAACATTTTAGGAGCAACCAAACAGGAATTTTGAACCTGCAGGAACAACAGTACCAAACACAGGCACAGTATTGCGCTTTTCTTTTTTGACAACAGATTGCTGTTTCTGATTGGCTCAACAGATTGTCTTTCTTGTTTGTAGTAAAGAAGTCTGTGTAGCTCTACAGTTTGACAAACGTATTTGTACTTAAAACAAAAAAAGCTTGTTAGAAGCTTGAGCTATTCTCAAACACCATTAAAAAAAATGGTCCCAACGAGTCCAACATGAAAGTGCTGCTAATACGCCTGTGTATATCCTGTTGTCATTTTGAAGAAACAACCAAAACAAAGTTTGTGTAATGCCCTCTTTCCTGTGGGAGTATATGTGTAAAAGTGACCCAATTGCATCGTCAAAGGGGGGGGGGATGGAACATGGCAAGATTATGGCCGAACAAACAGTACGCTCAGGAAAAACAAATGTTGGAAACAAGGGACATGAGCAGGACCTGGACTGAGCTGGGACGGGGCAGCCCCGCGGGCCCCGCTGGGACCAGAGTGGCCCCGGGGGTCAGAGACTGGAGCCTGACAGTACTGCAGCTGTTTATAAAAGCAGGACGGCTGGACGAAGAGGGATGGGAAGAGAGCTCTGCTCTGAGGAGGAGAAGGGAGCCAGCAGCCTCGTGTTACCAGTAACCAGACCAGTCAGCCAGTGGAGCGCTCTGCTGCATAATTCCTGTTCATTATCTGGCCTTAGTTTTGCTTGGTAACTCTTCAATCCTCTCCTGACTACCAGAGCTTTGAAGGGTTTTGTCAGTATTTATTTTGCAGTGACACTGATTTACAGCTTGGCCAGGAGGAGAGGAGGATGAGAGGGAGCTGGTGAGGGAGCAACATGTTTAGGGCCGTGACCTCATCCATCAGTCTTGCTGGCACTAAGCCCTTCTCAGGGCCTTGGAGCCCGAACAAAAGATCATCCCCAGCTCCCCAAACGTGAGCTTTCAATTCAGTGATCAGGAATGGACTGATCACACAAGAAACAATGGAAAATACCATTTTATGAATGATTCATAGGCAGTGTGAATATCACATTGTGAGGATGAGATTCACATACTCGGTACTCTCCTCTACATCAGTCTTTTAATGGTAGAGTAAATCAGACAGGCAGACAGACACACAGACAGAGAGACAGATAGATGTACCTTCAGATGTGCTGTTTATACTTGAGGAGGGCAGGCTCTGTGAAACAAAAGACACATTAGATTAGAAAATGTTCCTTGATATTGCAGTACTTTGGTTGTTCAAAGAAGCACAAACAATCACACGTTAATATTCTCAGGCAAAATTCTACAAGCAGAATTGACATCATTGCTGCTGTGTAAACTCCAGTAGGCTATCACAGAGGGCCACCAAGCCAGCAGTAATAAAACCTGCATCATAACTGATTATAGACTTTTCTAATATTGATGTTAAAGGCAAATAGCCTGCAGAGATCACCTCATGGCTTCATACACCATTTTACAGTCAGTCCCCATAGGCTGTATCTAACTGCTGTTGGGAGGATCATTTCAATAGTTAATATTGAAAATATTGAAAAGTGTACTAGATGATACACACTGCGAACATATTCAATTATATTTGGTGCCTTCCTGTCCCAAACCTGTTTCCTGTGGCGTAAGAATATGCCCTATTTATTTCCCCATTGCTTGTTTGTTCCCCTCTCTCTGACATGTTTCCCATCGTCCCCATCATAAACAGAGCCCCTTTCTCATCAGTCTGGGAAAACACAAACCCTCTTCAGCGACTCCATCTCAGGATGGGAAATCCAGCATTTGATATAATCTGTCCTGGCAGAAGCCGACAGACAGACCTGCTTCCGTCGTCTAGTGTCCAAACACCTTCGCTGTCAAACTGACAAACTGACATTAGTCCCCTGCTTCAGTTCCATGAAATGGTTACAACACTGTTTCCCCAAATCGTTGTGTACTAGTGTAGGATGTTCTTTTTTTCCACCATCTGCCTCTGAATGTCGCACCTTCTTCCTGTTTTTGGACCAAAATAAGTGTGAGTTGAGGACACTGGTTATCAGTGCTAAAGTCAGCCATTTTTATCAAAACATTTGGAGTGGAATGTCCTGCTACCACGATGACAGATATCATCACATAACATCTATGTTTTACTCTGCGCACACACACACACACACACACACACACAAACACACACACACACACACACACAGAAGCACATGCACGCACACACAAGCATACACACACACACACACACACACACACACACACACACACACACACACACACACACACACAAGCACACGCATGCACACACACACACACACACACACACACACACACACACACACACACACACACACACACACACACACAAAAGTACAGCAATCGTCAGTCCATTTAAGGGTTGCTGGTACCCAAGCATTCCTTAACAAATGAAGTGCAGATGCCCATGAGCAAGCCCTATTAACCTAACCAGGCATTGCATTGCCGCCCTTCTCCGGTGGATGTGCGAGTTTGAAGGAAATAATGTTGCAGTAATGTGCTCTGCTCATGAGTCAAAGCAATTTCCTAACCCTTACTCAGATCTGTATTCCGGGTTCAGACCTTGGAATGACTAAGCACCCACTTGGCATCTTGCGTGTGGTTGGGAATTAAACCTGAGGTAAGCCATGACACGCTGGCAGAACGGCTTGACTACATGAGGATGGTCACGTAGCGACCAGCAGCTTCTGCTATTTGACTTGTGGAGTATTTGGAAAGAGTGTTCTATAAAACTGCAAAGTTTGTGTGAGTTTGTGGCGATTGGTTGTGGTGTGATTACAGTTAGATTTAAAGGGGAAATTAAGCAATGAGAACTGTGACCATTTTTTGGTTGCTTTTTAATTTTTGGAAATACATGGATTTTCATTAAACCTGAAATTCAAGTAGTTTCACTGGAAAATGACATGTTGATAACGACTTTCGTCACTAGGGCGCGGCCATGTTTTAAAAATGCAGGCGCTACGTCATCAGAATGGTTAGCGTTTGTTTGTGCTTGCTCGCTAACTGTCAAATAAACATGGCAGATCTTCGAAAAAGAACAGGGGGGTCATTTTGTATTGCCCCTGGCTGTTCAAACTAATATTATCGGGTAAAAGAGTCCAGTCAACAAGCCTAAACTCCTCCGAAGATGGTTAGCTGCATTGAAACGCCTCAGCCCCCCAATGGGACCAGGGCAGAGTATGTAGCGACCACTTTATAGAGTCTGATTACGTCGAAGAGGGAGCTTTTCCTGAAGATGGGCGATTTGCCAGATGCTGTGCCAACAATTTTTAATTTTAGTGGCTATAGTGCTGGAGACATGGACAGACCTGTCAAAACAGACCCGGCCGCTGCTCTTATGCGCAGAGACAGAGCGCAGAAACGCTCTTGCCAGGCAGAGGAACAAGAGGTATACTTAGCTTCTACTACTATATGAGAAATTGTCAATTTGTGATTGTCCTGCCAAGTGGGTATGCATCAAGTCAACAGATTATGCTAAGTGTCACGATTATTCAAATCCCCCAAGCCTCCCGTCAACAATCCCGATCACCCCCCACCTCCCCCCCCCCCCCCCCCCGTCAACAATCCCGACCTGCTATAAGGTATGCATTGCAAGATTCTACAGAATCTCACTCCAACCAACACCCAAAAGTTGGCAGCCCTGGAAACGTCGAACAAAGTGTATTGCAATCTCCATAATACTCGTTTTTGTGTTTGCTTTGTTCTGCTGTGTGTAGTCCACATGTTGCAAAACTGAGAAATGAGTACACTCACTGTTTGAAGATGGTCTTGTTTGCAGACTAGCTTGCTCCATGCTCTTGATAATTTCTAATCCATTGCCAAAATAATCCATTGTTTACGGAAATAATCAATTTGCAAACACTGTCGGTTGCACTATTTTCGCATATTCATGTGCACACGCAAATGGCACGACAATTACTTGTATCATGAAATGAACGAACTGTAAGGCAGTGTGGTAGCCCAGCTGCTGGTGTACTTTTCATAGCTGACTGCTATGTAAACAACATAGAATGTTGTACCAACCATTCTCGTGATGTCATCACGTTCTGAAAACAAAGATGGCGGCACACAGGCTGAAACCATTATAATTAATGCAACTTGTTTGTGCTTTACTCCGAATAACGGGTCATATTTCCGACTTTATTTATATTTATGGTCAATTTAAATATTTAACTAGTGCTATAGACATCTGTTTTATTTCACTGCTTCATTTCCACTTTAAACATAAAACACTTTGAATTTCTCGTTTTCACGAAATACTATTATTGCATAAGACATGGATGGGAACTTGAAGCCATAACCGGTATCACAGCTAGAAATGTATCTACATTTGTTTTTGCAAGACATAATCTATAAAATGTTTGTTTACTTATATTTTAAATAAATGTGTTCTTCAGCCGCATTTCTTTGATAGCATTACGCAAACATGATAACCACTTTTACGACTGGGGTTTGAAGTACTAAAGATGTTTATGGTCCAGGCCTCCCCTACACAGCTGGAGAACATCTTTCTAACGCGTTCTCCCTGGCATGGAGCCAGCGGAGGGGAGCCAGAACAGTGGCTCGTGATGACCAAAGCAAATCTGCTGTAGCAGTGAGTAGTTGTAAACTTCTAGAGTTTGTGAATGTAAACGGTTCAGCAGGGGACAATCAAAGAGCTGCCCTGTGTCTTTCTATACAAGCGAGATCCCACAGAGCAAGACGTACACTATGTGACTACAGTTCCTAACCAACTCTTTTCCTTATCCCATTTTCCTCTTTTTTTTGGAACAAATGAGATTCCAGCTGAAAACCAAAAACCACAGCCTTCAAGACATTCATCATCAAACAACGTGTCTCCTCGCTCCTCCTCTCAACGCTGCATCACGGTATGTATACGTGAGACCACCGCAATAACAACAATGGCAGCCGGCATTGGAGAGCTGACGGGGTCCAGCTGGGCGTAGGGGGTGGTCAGGCAGGGACGCTACATCACCGAGTGTGAGTGGAACATCAACACACTTCAGCAGAGCTGCACGGGTCACAGCAGCCAACCCCAGAGAAGGTACAGAGGAGGAGAGAGGTCTGCTACTGCACGTAGCGATTTGGAGGGAACGCAAAGCAACAGCCTTGACTGTGCGTTCAATGAACGTCACTTCGCCTAGGCCGTGTGGAAAAGTGAAAAGTCAGCTGTTGCGTATGATGTTGGGCATAGGAAATCTGTCCAGTTACCGTGGGTAACTTTGTGCTGTAGATCAAGAGGTGGGATTGGTGTTTAGGAGTGCATTGTTTTCTTGGCAGGATTAGTTACTAGTCATGGAAAGTAAGGATTAGTCAGAATTACGTTAGGAGAAAGGATTTCACTTGATTGGTCAACCTTTGCGATCTTTTTGAGGATTCAAACAGATTGTTGACTGAAATTGGAGAACCCGTGTTTATTTCGCTATTTGTCGTTTATTTAGCGTCTAAATAATCTCTGAAGTTCTTGACGTCAGTGGAAAGGTTGGCTTTTCTGTGTACACCAGCCAAGTGCCTCGGCAAAAGCTCCATCAAAATGCTGTTTTTCGATTCATTGGGAACAAAAAGCATTTCCTCAATAGAAGACCAATTAATGCAAGTACACAGATGCACGCGTGCGCACACACACACACACACACACACACACACACACACACACACACACACACACGCACACACGCACACATGCACACACACGACACAGGTCTCCAGATAAGGCTGACCGGTGGTAATTGCGTCCCTATTACAGTAAACGGCCTTCTCCCATGTAAACCACACTAAATTATGTCCAGATGGGAGATTAAAGCGGCCGAGCACACAAACGCCCCGAGCGTCACTTCTACTCCTCATGCCGAGGAAGGAGAAATCCATATTTCCTGATTGTCCCTCTCCCCCGGGTCGGGGCATTACAACCAGGGAGGAGAGGGACGGCACAGGGAGTAGAGGCCCCACTGGTCAGCCCCTCACTGCACGCCATGCTGCAAGCTGCAGGCCTGGAGGAAATATCATGGGAGAGGATGTGTGGGGGACGCGGTAACACACAGGGATGCACACACAGGGAAGCACGCAGGCAGGCACGTGCACACATGCACATGCACACACGCACACACACACGATGGCATGTGTCTATTTCATTTGCACACATACACCCTCACACACCCATTACATACACACATGCATAAGCCAACACATGCACTTCTGCACATACACACACACACACACACACACACACACACACACACACACGCACGCACAAACACACACACACAACTACCCCCACATACACACACAGTAAATATATATATATGTATATATATATATATATATGTGAGTCATGTCTTTGCTACAACAATTGAGTTGAGTTCTTTGTTTGGGGTCAAGGCTGAGTGTGACCCAGATGGTCAGACCCCCCTGTGCTTTGGCTGCCTACGCTGATGTAATGGACACACCTGCACTCAGCCAGATCATCGTATACAGATAGGTTGGAGACATGTGGCCATGTGGCCAGGGCTTAAGACAGCCTTGTTATCAGGATGCGTAGAGTAGATGAGTAGAGACGCCCACTCTACTCCTGTTTCTCCTCCAGCCAAAGTAAATAAAGTCTAGCTTTTAAGAGTAAGCATTTATACTTAAATCAAATGCCATCTATAAAGCTTTGACACGTGTGTTTGCTGAATGAGTTAACCAACCACGTTTCCTCTTCAGTGATACCAGCGGTATGTATTATCAAGCAAGGTGGAGCCTGCATACTACACAAAGAGAATACTACATTGAAAGAGGCAATAAATCTCAGATCCGCAGCACATTCCGGCTGTTTGACTAGAAGGCTGGAAGGTGTGTGAGCTGTCACATGGGCAGGAGGAAACAGGCACTGGCATGGTGCTTCACAATAAAAACGCCTTTGAATTCAGACCAAGCAGGGCAGACAGGATGTAAGCACTTGTCTGTGCATTGTGCTGTAGTCCCTCTCTCGTTCTCTCTCTCTCTTGCTCGCTCTTGCCTGCTCCCTCTTTTGCTCTCTCACTCTCTCTCTTTTGCTCTCTCACTCTCTCTCATTCGCTCTCTCCTTTGCTATCTCTCTCACTCTCTTTCTTTTTCGCTCTCTCTCGCTCTTTCTTTCTTTCTATCTCTCTCTTTTTCCTTCTCTTTCTTTCGCTCTCGCTCTCTTTCTTTCACTCTCTCTTTTTCTATCTATCTCACTCTCTCTTTCTCGCTCTCTTTCTTTCTCTCTCCCTCGATCTCTCCTTCTTTCGCTCTTTCTCTCGTTCTCTCTTTCCTTTGCTCTCTCTCCCTCTTTCTTTCCCTCTCTCTCTTGTTTCTCTTTCTTTCGCTCTCTCTCTCTCTTTTTCTTGTGGTCTCTCTCTCTCGTTCTCTCTCTCTCTCTCTCTCTCTCTCTCTCTCTCTCTCTCTCTCTCTCTCTCTCTCTCTCTCTCACACACACACACACACACACACACACACACACACACACACACACACACAGGACAGTGCAGGAGGATGGCGTGACACCTCTGGACCCACCACAGGAAGTGGCAGTACTATGCAGGAGTGGGGGGGACAGCAACATGTCAGGGAATGTGTGGCGAGCGGGGAACACGGCGGTGAGGACGGTGACAGCTCCACCGCTGGGGGGGGCAGGATATTGTTCCACAGCCCAGGTGCTTCCACTCCCATCTATGTAAAGAGCCATAGGAGACGGCCGGGGGCTATTTTGAGAAATGAAACAAAAATAAAACACAACACACCGGTCCATATGTCTCGATGTACAAAAGGGTGGAGGCTGAAGGTGTATTAATAAGGTTATTCAAGGTTATGTTGTGTGACGTTTTGAGAATCATTTGTTTTTGGATAGGATGGACCTATTCGACTGGTCTACTCTGTTGTGAACTCTCTCTGTGTGTTTATGGTTGAAGTGTTTAAGGGTTTGAGAAAAGTATCTTGGACTTCTGGCGTTCATTCAGAGATATTATAGGTGACCGGATATCTGAATAAAAAAATTGATTGAAACAAAACCATTAATTGAAACAAATACATTTAAATCAAAGATTTAATTTATATTTAATCTATGTAATCTATTCCTATATTTAAAAAATCGTGTATATCTTTCTACAGGGGACATTTCCGGGGACTGATCACCAAAGATGAGGACTGGTAACCAAAGATGAGGACTGTTCACAAAAGATGAGGACTGGTAACCAAAGATGGGACAGGCCACCAAAGATGGGACAGGCAACCAAAGATGGGACAGGACAGAGACAGGCCACCAAAGATGAGGGCAGGCCAGGGACAGGCCACCAAAGATGGGGACAGTCCCCGGGTGAACCAAGACTTCTGGTCACCCTATGCAGACATTTACTTAATATAATGACCTGCAATTTCCTAAATGTATCATCCATCAATGAGGATCACTTTGGATTGTGCCAAATGTTCAACTACACATCACATGCGTTTGCATACCTTGTGAATGATATCGGTAAATTTCCATTTCATTCTGTCTTTTCACATTTATTGCTTGACTCATCAGACCAACCTGTCTCCATTTGTCTCATGACTCAATATCAAACACAACCGTCCTCAAAAATAAACATTCCAATGATATCTGGAAATTAGAAACTTTTTTTTTTTAAACTTTTTTTTTTTTTTCACCAACTTAAATAGGAAAGGTGTCAACATTTGATTGTTGTAGGATGCATCAGTCCTAAAGTATTTGGCAGCAGATCAGTCAGTACAATGATACCAAGGATCAGGAGGTGAGCGACTCACACAGATCCCTTAGGAGATTCCCACACTGTAAACCAGTGGGTCAACACCAGGCCTGTTTTGTCATCACCACCACTTCCGCCCTCTACCTCATCTTCTTCACCATCAATTGATCCTGAGAGTTGATCTCCAGAGTTCTCATTCTGTTTCTCTCTGCCGTTGAAAGATTAGAAACAAATAAATGAGAGGACCAACCAGCGACAGGGGGAGGGAGTGTGAGTTCACGATGGAGAAGGAGCACCGCAGTCTGTAAACCGCATTAAAAAACAATGGTGGCACCCAAGGAAAGTTTTGCATTCTACAGAGAAATCAAAGCAGTTTTTTGACCGAAGGAGCCAAAATCTGCAAGGAAAGTTTTAACTAAGGGAATAATGTGTTTTAGCTTTACTTCAGACCAGATTCGGTCATAGCGAAGAGAGCAAGAACATCGCTCTGATTGGCTGGATCTTTTGGAACAATGTAAGGCTGTGACCTAATCTTGAAATGAATTACTGCCCAGCCAAGTCCAGACTGATGTTCAATGCAAAATGCAAACTTGAACATCTGGATGGTCTCACGAGGCTTCCCTTGCGGTTGGACACTGACAAGATCCAATAAGTCGTACAATGATTGAGTGACGATGATTCCATTACTTTCAGACATCCACAACTATTACATTTTATTAGTTTGACATTCATATGATGTAATTCAATCGCTATTGACAAGGTCTATGACTGGTGTACACAGTCTATGACATCAATTACAGAATCATATCTCTATTTCAAAGGAATAGTGAAACATGACGCTAGAGATACAGCTTTAGCCCTCCTTCCATGTTTCCCCCTCAGAATGAACTACACATGCTAGGGTCAACGTTTTCGTTGCATAGCCATTAGGACTATTATCCTATAAGATGTGTTTGTATCACCTCTGCCCCCCGTCTCGTCCCCCCCCCCCCCACCCTGCAAAAGCCCCTGAGAAACCAAGCTGGCTAGTTTCATGGCCAGCTTGGTTGAGGTGGAGTCTGGGCGGCGGGAAGTTCAGACCTTTAAACACGCAACGCGCTGAGACCACTGGGAGCTGCCATAGATGACGTCTGCATGGGCTGTCAGTCCCGCCGCAGGGGTTGGGCTATGAACGGTGTGAGTACGGCCCGGAATAGACGCCCAACGACGTGTTGTATGACACACGAGGGGCTTCGCCAGCACACACACACACACACACACACACACACACACACACACACACACACACACACACACACCTCAAGACGTTAGACTCTGAATTGGATCTTTGGGTAAGGAGCGTGTGCCAGTGTCCGCCGGTGCATCCGATACCAGGGTACCCCTCCCAGGCACACACACAGACACACACACACACACACACACACACACACACACACACACACACACACACACACACACACACCTCCCAGTCTACTAGGTTGGAGCTCATTCCTGGCTGGCACACACTCAACAGGGGGCCACTGACAATGTGTGGCCACACAGAACAGACCAGCATTGTAAGCATCTGCTGTTGCTTGACAGTGATATATCTTGGTGGAAATTATAGCATCACTTTCGAACACACACTCACGCACGCACGCACACACACACACACACACACACACACACACACACACACACACACACACACACACACACACACACACACACACACACACACACACACACACACACACACACACACCTGCCCACAGAAACAACCAACACACTTGCATATCATTGTAAATCAATGTAAAAAAGTGGTCCTTTGTAAAACGGTATTTATACGGCAACCTCTATTATTAAAGTGAGTTGTGGCAGGTAAGATGGATGCAGGTGGAGATAAACGTTCCTGCCAGTTTGAAACAAGGCCAGGGACACGATCTCCAAGGGGGTTGTGGCATTATATTGCCTCTTCTACAAAACGACAAAACTAATCTGAAACCTTAAAATACGTTGGGAGTATATTATATAATTTTAAATAATAAATGAGTCATTCAATAAAAATAAATGATTCTCATGGTATGAATATTAACTTTTTAACAAAGTTAAACGACGTTGCCAAATCCATCCGTGCCTCAGTATGACGTGTTTGTAATTACTAGTTTAGTAGCTTTCCCCATATGTAACTTTGAGTGTGCTTGCATCATCTTCTTTGCTGGTGAATTTTGTCACGTCTCACTCATCAAATGGACTGGGATGGCACACATTCCCAAAGGTTTGAATACACAATGGGCTACCACTATCAATGGCCACAGAGACCTGTCTGACAGACTGGGATAGACTCAAACTGAGAATGTGAGTTATTAAAAGGCTTGCAACTTTATTTTACTACAGCACATTAATGCACATGCCTGCTTTATCAAAGCTGGACCAACATTGTAACGTAGGCTATACTTAATAACTTATAGGCGCACAGTATACAGTTATGCAGCAATGACTTGGTGCCGGAACCTCATACATGCAGAATTACAACAAAAGATGATCACGTTATTAGATGATCGAGTAATTGACGAGTTGAGTTCATACCTGGGCAGGTGAGAGCTGCAATTGGAGCGCGGCGGCCATCAACGTGATTACGCACAGTTTCATGTCGTGGTCTGGTGGATACCCAGCGCGAAGGATAGGATTTTTCCTGCTAACAAAGAGGATGCTGGAAGGAGAAGTGGAGCCAGAGCAGTGGAGTTGTCCTCCGCTCCCTTCTCCGGTGAGACTGAGTCTCGGCACGTAGATCCACTAGTCTGGTGTAACCTGATGAAGCGCGCCGTGGAAAGTAATGAAGAGGGTTTCTCTCTCCAAAGAGGGACCGAGGAAAAGATGCAAGTACCCCGAGTCAGTCTTGTCTGAGATTAATATACATGAAATAAATATACATAAAGAAAGCATTTAATGCTTGTTTTAAGAAAGAACGTCAATATTGCAAGGTATATAACAAATATATATAATAAAATGCTGTCAGAAAATTTGACAGAACTCAATTATAAAAAATAAATATGATCAAATCATATTTGCTCCAGAAATAATATCACGAATCGGCAGTTGTAGTTTGTTATTCCGAAAACCGTAGAGTTGAAAACGTTGTCGTGCTCTGTGCCAATGGCAGTTAGAATGTGGGTTTCTAATTGCCTCCACTACCTTTTGACTGGCGGGCCAATTTAATCTCCTCCCCCATAGCACCCGCCACCCCTTCCGAGTGGGACGGAGCGGTCAGTTGAGAAGATCTGATATAGGCTACAGTGAATTACAGTGATTATTCTGCAAACGTGTGTCAGGTATGAATGGATTTATAATTTAACTAACTTCCAGTGCATAATGCAATATTTACACCCTCATTTGAGAATGGATGTACTGGATGTACATATATGTACATGTATCTATAATGGATGTAATGCAATGGATGTACAATGGTGCACTGCCAGTTTTTTCAACATAGTAAACTTTGCTGGGAAAAAAACTTTCCAATTCTTGCTGTGGGCGAGGTTCAGACACTCCGGGATGCTGGAGAAATGAAGGCCAGGCAGATCGCATTACTGTTGACACATAGAGGTAATCTTCTGTCTGCAAGCCTTGTGTTTGCAGTAGCCTTGGAACGCAGGGCTCCTACTGGTGGGGCTTCCTTGCATTCCTTCAACCCTGAAGAATCCTGCTGCTGTGGATGTTAGCAGTGGTAGGAACAACTTTCCTACACTCTGAGTATAGAGCCAGCAGTTCTGCAGCCTCGCTCTTCCACCATAGTAACCTCAATAGTGGTCACGTGCAAACGGCCCAACGCTTGGTTTATGGCCACAATGAAAGATCTCCCGTTGTGCAGCAGAACAAAAAAAAAGAGATAATGTAGTGTTAAATAAATTTTAAAATAAAAAAATAATCGAAAAGAAGTGGTGGATTCCCTTTTTTAAATTTATTTTTTTACAACCATAAGAGGAAACTGAACCTGTGCCAAGAAACGCATGGCTCTTCAGGGAATTATTTACTTTGGTGCTGCACGATTATTTAGCTTTACCCTCTCTCCCCCTCACCCTGCTGCTCCCATCACAGCACTAGTCAGGGACATCCTCCCCCCTCCCCCCTGCAGAATCAATCTTTATCTCAAACTGTCAAAATATACTCCCCTCATTACCGGAACAGAGGGCGTGTTACGCACAGCACGGGTGCATCCCAAAATATGTACAGCTTTTGGCCAATTTGTTCTGGAAGATGTCCTTATCTTTTGATGTATCGCAACGTCTTACAATGATATTAAGATACATATTACTTCAAACCCTGTGATTTTTGGATGGAAAAGTGAATACGATAAAGACTGATGTGCTTTTTTTATTTGCCTTCAACTGTTTTTATTACATTACAAAAATGAAACGTACATGAAATGAAAACCAAAAGAGCAAAAAATAACCACACTAAAAATATTAGTTTTCAGAGAAAAGAACCAGGCACGATGCCAAGACCTCTTAAATTACGTTCCAGCACTCAGTCTCTGTCCTCAGCCCATAGATCTATATATATATATATATAGACGGGTGGTAATTAGGTCAATCAATTAGTCAACAAGCTAAACACTGACTGCATGGGCAGACACGCTGCTGAGTGATTGGGTGTTCCCAGCTCCACTGGATTCTTCGCTCTGTCATCTCCTGGGCCGTCTAGAGGCCTTCACTCCTCTGGCCAGCGAGCCCAGAGATCAGCCCTCTGCCTCGCTGCCTCTTGTCCCTCTTTGTCAAACAATGTGTTTGGACAAGAGAAAGCATCAGTGCGCCTCAGATTACACACGCTCAGCCTTCAGTAGAGAGGATGAAAAGGGTTTTGGAGACGATTATGGTCTCAGTAAATCTTCTATGGCTGGATTCTAATTTTAGAGGCAGCATTTTCTAAAGTTTCATAAACGTTATGGGTTTTGAATAGATAAAGGGATAGTTTGATCATATATGAATAAAGTAGTAATGAATCATTGATGAACCTTAGGGTGCAAGTAAGTCAAGATTACATGAATAAAAATTTCAAACCGGGGAGGGAGATCCAGGAAGATGTAGGGATATATTTTATAACCTTTATAATGAAACAAGATATGCAAAGTGAGGAAATGTTGAGCGAGAACGGACCTCATGTGATAAGGGAGTGTGATCCAGATGAGCATTTAGAGCTGCTGGTTATGGTCTCCTTGACTCCTGTGTGTCTGATCTGAAGACCAAAGAGAGAATGAATATGGGGTGACAAAGGGTGCACATGGCCCCCAAGTTCCTTCAGCACAGCAGATTAGAAGCGGAGTGAAATGTAAACAGATGAACAACATTAATGATGTCCAATAATCACTGTTAACGGAGACCTTGTCTCTTCCACTGGTGGGACCTTCAATAGGAAGCATGTTCCTAGCATGCGAACATGCCCTGCTGTCGAGGTGTTTTAAGGGATAAATACGGAGCTAATAAGGGGTAAGAATTGACTTCTTAGTCATTAGGCCTGAGACAATTGCCCCGTGGAAGTAACCCAGCCGATCCCGGAAGTCTTAATATAAAAACATGCAGAACGTGTTATGTTTCTCCACAGAGCAGCACAACAATGCTGTCCTGAAGATCTGATCTTGAAGTGTCTTGATTCATAGCGGACCACCTGGACCACAGACGGGATGTGACATAAAACGCTGCCTTCCTGTCAATAACCAGTCTAACCCACCCCCTCCTACTGTACCAGTGGCAGACTGGGAGGACAACGATTTGAACAGAAGGTAGAGAAGGAAGTTCTTCCGCCATGAGTTGCATTCTGGTTATTGTTCAGACAAATATTTACCTATTTTCTCGGTTTCAGACGTGTCAAATCCTGTTGACGCTTCCGCGGGTCACGTGTGTCGGCTTCTGGCGCGATGTGTGCGTTTCTGACGCACGCTACAAGCGATGGTCAGGTGTCGTCCTGTTTTCGCGCCCGGCTCCGTTCTAAATAGGAAGGCATTGTTGTGTTTTGGAGGAAGTCCTCGCCAATGCACCAAGTCACCTCTACAGATGGTGGGGAAGTGATGTTGGTCAGAAATATGTTCGGAAACAATCAAGTGTGGTTCTGTCTGAATGTTACGTTACTTTGAAGCCGGCTCCCAATGGATGTCTCCCTCTCGTTACCTTCTGCTCTCTTCTGACCAGCACAGGCCACACTGAAGAGAGATGCTTCTTGACATCGCTCTTGCCTCTGTGCCTTAATCTGTTTATTTTAATTTGACAGACAAATGAGAACCCAACCGCCTTGCAGGCAATGGATGCCAAGCAGCTATCCGTGGGGTCAGCTTATCTTATTGCGGGTTGACTTGTAATCAGAAGGTTGACGAGCTGGCTGTCGCCTTGCATGGTGGACTCCACTCTAAATGTGTGTATGAAATGTTGTGAGTCGCATTGAATAAAAGGGTCTGCTAAGTGCCCTAAATGTAAGCAGTGGGGGGGATCGGCAGGTAATAGCCGGACAAATCACTCTGCAGTTTGCCAGCATCCACACACAGTATGTTTGCTGCTCATGGGACTTTGTTCTGTATTCTGAAGTTGTAACTTTTAAATAAGTCATGTTTCCCAAAAGTTTTCGCCTCCACACGTCAGGGGTAAAAAGCGGTCATGAAGCTGTCATGACTTGCTGTGCGTATTCCAGGTCTGAAAATCCATCAGCTTTACCAGCATGAATGAAAAGTCATTGGCAAACAAGGGGCCAACCACAGTTGGAGAGGAATAGGCAACTCATAGCTCTCACAGAGATTTCACACAGACTGCTCTAGTCAAGGAGAAATCTGGCTTCTTCGTCTACTCTGAACAACTGCATCATCATGATGTGGATATTTGCAGTGTGCCGGAGCAGGTAGGCCTGTGGTACGCATCCGGTTGGTCAGCGTGCTTCCATATATCCACGTGCGCATGAGAACCGTGTCCAGTCCTCTGACATGTTATTGGAGGAGATGAAGCTTGACAGACGTATTAATAGAAGGAGATTGCATGCAAGTCGATGGTCTGTACGATAGGATTTATTCCAAGAAGTGGGAGACTGTTAACATAACAAGTCAATCAGACAGATTTACCGAACAAACGCCGGTTGTTTTTTCAGGCTAAAGTGTTTTTATTTTTTACTTCAAATTAGTTTATCCTCCCTCAGGGGATAAATGTGAGACCTTTAAAAGGTTTTCTAAAAGAAACAATTACTCAGTTAGACACGCACATGTACACGCACACACACACACACACACACACACACACACACTGGTGTGCACAGACACACACACACTGGTGTGCACAGACACACACACACATGTTCACGTGTGCACACACATTACACAGATGCGTGCAGTTACGTACTCATGTAATCATCACACACACACACACACACACACACACACACACAAACTATGATGATTTACCATTAACTTCTTAAAAATGTATTGCATTTCCACATGTACAGTATGTCCTTCGCAATACCCTCTTACTGCAGTTGGAAAATAAACAAAACATATTTGATAAATAATCTGAGTGGGTTAAAGTGCTATTTCATTATTCTCAGCTTTTAGCAACAATGTAGCTATGTTACTTAGTGATACGTTTGTGGTATAAAACTATCCACAAAACCAGTTCCAAGGGCAATACCCCAAGAAGAGCAGCGGCCACTTATTAATGAAACGTATACCGGTGACCGATCTGATTAAAGCTTCTTATTAGAGCTCAGGTCTTCATATTGAACCCAGAGGAGCCCAAGATGGCCGTGAGTTTCTCGGGTCGACCCCAGGTGAGGGAATACAGTGACGGACGAGGACGAAGGCAGAGCTAGGCCAAGGCCCGAGAAGGTGTGTGGCGGAGGTTTGAGTGTGTCCCCAAACCCCGGTGAGGAAAAAGTGCAGCCTAAGATGTATTTATGTGCCACAGATAGGTACATATACAAAGCAATACATCCAATCAGCAATAGCTTGTCTAATAAGAGATGGTTGGGGTTGGGGTTGGGGGTTGGGGGTTGGGGGGCGGGGGCGGGGGCTCAGAGGTCAAGGAACTGGGGGGAAGTTAATAAGTTGGGATAATAAACAGTACAAGTGGGGCCCGATGGGAATTTGGCCCCGCTAGGACCCTGCTGTCCGCCGGAGGCTCGGCGGGCCGGCTACGGGCCTGTGGGCTTCCTCACAGACGGACGCTGTGTGTGTGTTTGTTGTCGCGGTCCCTGCTAGCGCGCCTCCGGCAGGCACGGGGCAGCCAGGGGGACGGAGGCGGAGACAACCGACCCCAGATGGCCATGTGCCCGCAGGGGACGCCGGATCACCGCGGGGGGGGGTGTGTGTGTGTGTGTGGGGGGGGGGGGGGGGGAGACGGGAGAGATGCAATGCACACACACACACACACACACACACACACACACACACACACACACACTCTGTCACACACACAGTCACACACACACACACACACACACACACACACACACACACACACACACACACACACACACACACACACACACACACACACACACACACACACACACACACACACACACACACACAGGTGATATTGACACTGCAGGCGACTGTAGTCAGTGAATGAATGTCGTTAGTCAATCAGTTGAACGGAAAGGCCTGGCTGCTGTCAAGAGGAAGTTGAATTATTTCCACTCAGTCAGAATGACATTTTGAATCATTCATTCGCTGTCCAATATGCAATTTTCCATTGCTCAGGAAAAATGACAAGTGACAAAAGGCAAACAAACAAAACAACACAAAGCTCCAGACTGGCGAGGCTGTGTTTACGTCTTGGAAGAAACAGGAAATGGAAGAAATTCACATATGGATTTAAAAAAATAACAAATGGCATGAATAAGTTCATACCATTCACCCCCTTATTGGTATGAGGTATGAGATTCAGAGCCCAAATAGAAGTCAAAATCACCTATGTTGCAACCCACCATCATATGGACGTTTTTTTGCATCTTTATTCAAATGTTGATACATTTTGCAATTGCATGTTTCTCCTTAATTGAATGAATGTGTACCGAATGAAACAGAAGCAGTTGGGTTACCTGTGAGCTGTTAGCCATTATTAGCCATATTGTCTATACACAAAGCTTTCCGTCTTACTCACCTGGAGCTCATGTACTTTGTTACGTGTTTTAAACCACTTACTGTTTATGATGATGAGCCTGGTGACCCTTGACCCTCCTGGTGGAGCTGCACCGCCCGCTTGCCCCAACACCCAACTATGATTGTTGACAGCATGTTTCGTTGGTTAGGTCCAGAGCAGCCAATCAGAGGCAAAGGGGGGGGTGGGTTTTCCAGAATGTGGTTGAGGACCCGCCTTGACAAGAGGACTGGCACATTGCATTGGCAATTGAAAAATGCATAGCCATTATAATAAAGACACCAAACAAAACACTGCAATATGAAATGCAATTAAATAATTAATCATAATAACCACATAATAACCACTTTGCAAATTGAATTGAAGGGAAAAACGTCCATACCCTCACACCTTAATTTCATGCACTTTCCTCCAATCAGCTGTCCCGAGCCCAGGCACTCTCGTCTCATCCAGGTCTCTCTCTTGTGGCGCCATGACAACCGCCCCTCTTTGAACGATACTGTAGCTTTAACTCTTCACCATGTCTGCCCCCACGACATGGCGACAAGAAACAGGATGGCCGCCTTTAATGCCAGCGCTGCAGTGTTTCAACACAGCAGAATACTTTTAACGTTCTCCATACACGTGTTCCCCTGACATCTGGGGAGCGTACAACTGTCACCTCCCCTCGATAGAGGCCAGGGGATTCGGTTTCAGATTTAGGGGTGGAAAGATTCAGAACATCATGTTGAAGAGTGAGAGGGTTTGACAGTCCAAAGGATCCCAGAAACTATGCAGAGCCTGGGCTGTGGGAGAGGTTCGAGGGTGGGGCTGACGGGGGCTGGGTGGTGGTGGGGGGTGACTTGATAAGCAGTGGACCACAGTGGAAGGGGGGGGGAGGGGTAGACAGTGTTGAATAAACCCAGACCCCCTACCACACCCAGCTAATGTACACACACACACACACACACACACACACACACACACACACACACACACACACACACACACACACACACACACACACACACACACACACACACACACACACACACAATACAATTATAATCAATCAATCAAGTGTGTTAACAATTGATAATAAGCAGCAGCGATCAGGAACAAATAAACAGAGCAGCACCTTCGCTCCAGGGTGACTACAACAGAGACAGAGGAGGAGGAGGAGGAGGAGGAGGAGGAGGAGGAGGAGGAGGAGGCGGAGGAGGAGGAGAAGTAGGTGAAGGGAGAGGAGGAAGATGAGGAGAAGAAGGAGGAGGAGAAGGAGGAAGAAGAGGAGGAGGAGTGAGAGGAGGAGGAGGCAGAGGAGGAGGAGGAGGTAAGAGGAGGTGAAGGGGAAGGAAGAGAAGGAGGAGAGGAGGAGAAGGTGGATGAGGAGGAAGACGAGTGGGAGCGGAAATCTGAAAAGTGACCCACATATAGAGCAATGTAAGCTGCCATGGACTTGAGGCTGGTCATGGCTGTCAGCTCCTATGACCATTACCCAATGGCCTCAACTGCATGAGCAAAAGTAACTGATGATGTAAGAAGGAGTAACTGAAAGGCAAATTTATCATGTCGCAATAATTTCCACCTATTTCTTAAAGCCCTGATTGGTCACTGCTCACTGTGATCGCTGAGAAAAACCTAGCTAATTATTTTCTACGAGTGGATCACTGGTGGCTCAATATTGCAACAGGGGAGGGGTCACCAGGGTTGAAAGGTCACCAGGGCTGGAAGATTTAACCTAGAAAGGAAGGGGTTAGCTAGGGAGGAAGGGGTTACCCAGGGAGGAAGGGGTTAGCCCAGATAGGAAGGGGTTAGCCCAGATAGGAAGGGGTTAGCCCAGATAGGAAGGGGTTACCCCAGATAGGAAGGGGTTACCCCAGACAGGAAGGGGTTACCCCAGACAGGATGGGGTTACCCCAGACAGGAAGGAGTTACCCTAGACAGGAAGGGGTTACCCAGGGCAGGAAGGGGTTAGGAAGGGGCTAGCTCTTAGGATCAGTCAGCCTCTGAGGAGCCAGACGGTTCCATGGAGGGAACTCCAGCCTAATCTCAAGGATCTCAAGGAAACTTTCCCATCAAGATGGGAAGCAGATGTCTTTTTCTCTTTCTCTCTCTTTTTGTATCGTTTTCTCTCCCTCGCTCTCGACACTCTCTCTTGCTCTCCCTTTCTCTCTCCCTTATCCCCTTGCTCTAGCTCTCTCCCTCATTCTATGTCCTCTCCTCCCCCCTCCTCTATCTCCCTCTTTATCTCCCCCTCTCTCTCTCTCTCTCCCTCTGTCTGTCTGTCTCTCTTTCTCCCTCCCTCTCTCCCTCTAGCTCTCTCTCCCTCCCAGTTCTAGTCTGTAAAAGCTGGTGCTCCCCCGTCTCTCCCCCCCCCCCCCGGGGACGAGGGGGAGGAACATGAGCACCATGGGAAGGCGAGCTGTCCCCATGCTGACGTAGGAACCTTTCTGTGGGAGGCCCCGCCTCTAGGTGGCTGTGGACCGCGTCCAAGGGCCCCCGGCTTTCTCATGGAGCGACTCGAGCCCACGTCATCTTCATGACCGTGGGTCAAACGTGGACCGCAGTACGGTCTGCGTCCTGCGGCGTCCCCCCCCCCCCCCCCCCCCCCCCCTCAATGGGACCATAGTGTCATCCCCCCCTCACCTGGTGCCCGGAACAATCCCGCCCCCTCACTGGGACCATAGTGTCACCCCCCCCCCCCCCCGCCCCCCCACTCTCCTGGTGTCCGGAACCCCCCCGCTCCCTCACTGGGACCATAGTGTCATCCCCCCCTCACCTGGTGTCCGGAACCCCCCCGCTCCCTCACTGGGACCATAGTGTCATCCCCCCCTCACCTGGTGTCCGGAACCCTCCCACCCCCTCACTGGGACCATAGTGTCATCCCCCCCTCACCTGGTGCCCGGAACCCTCCCGCCCCCTCACTGGGACCATAGTGTCACCCCCCCCCCCCCTACTCACCAGTGTCACGTTTGTCTTTGTTGGCTAATTTTAACGCACCTCTGGTGCCCGGAACCCTCTCTGTACCTGGCCGCTGGGGAGGCCCCGGGGACCCTGCCAACTCTCTGACTCTGAGAGATGATGCTCACCACTCTGGCCCGCAGCTCAACACACAGAACAAGGGAGCAGCGCTGTGGTTTGGCAGCACAGTGGGAGCCACGTCTCCCTGGGGAACACAGCAAGACGACTCGATAGGAGACTCTGCATTTCAGACTTTTTAGTGTCTTGTTAGCCACAGATACCATAAGATCTCAGCAAGAGACGTTTCCTTTCTCTACGGGTTTGCAGAAAGTTATAAAGTTATAAATTATAAAGGGAATGATTAATTTCTAGATCCAATTGCTGCACTCGATTTTTTACAGAGTAAGCAGAGTGTTAGGGCCTTTGGGGAAGGGAAAGTGCGTTAGGCGGAATCCAAACACTATTTGTCTTTCTTTGTGGAAAAAGTCGAGGAGCATCAACCTACCATATCAACACAGGACATCAGCGTGAGAGCAGGCGAGGGCTGGGTAGTGTAGTTTCTATTTGGAACATACAAGCAATTACTAGAAGAATTAATGACTTGACTGAATGTAAGTAAGCAAGTAAGTAATTAAAGATTTATTTTTAAAACAAACCGTTATAAAGTGCTTCCCATGACAGAAATTGGCAGAGAGTACGAACAAAAGTAAGTTGAGACAAATTAAACATATTTAAATAAAAGCAAGCTGGAGCTAGCCTTGTAAGTGATGAGAACTATTTGGAAGTCCACTTGTATCGCACTGGAAGCCAATGGAGGGAGACCAGACTATAGTTAATATGGACAAATGTAGTATAGTATATAAACTAGGTCTTGTTTTGGTTCATAGCATGGCAGCCACATTTTGTACTGATTGAAGGCGAGACAGAGCAGATGGATTAAGGCAGGAGAGAAGGGAGTCACAGTAGTCTTAACGTGAGAATATTAAGGCAAGTTTTTGCAATGTTTCACAACTGGAAAAGCTTGACTGATCAAGCTTGGTGATGAGGGGTTCCAGTGCTGGTCAAAACCATGAGCAGGACTCTTTGAGGAGGAGGTTAGTAGCCAGGGGACCACTACCCTGACAGGCCTCGCTGGACAAGAGATCAGGGCCTATCACATGGACGTCAGATTTTTGTCAGGGTTAGCGGACAGAAAATGACATCTTCTGACATCTGGACAACATTTTGAGCCATCCAGTTCTTAATGGCAGCTGAACGATGGTGAAGGATGGGTTATTCAGGGTGCTTGGTTATACACAGTAATACAGATGTGTGTCTTCTGCATAACGGCCTGAATGTGTCTGCAACAAGACCACGTGATGCATGTTAAAAAGTGTGAGGGCTGGCACGCATTCGGGGAGGGAGGTTAATTAAAAAGCAAAGAAGTGAGAAAAAAAATAAAGGCAGTTTGAAAAGTCAAAGATTAAACCTGAGGATTTCCCTTTGTTTACATTCTGCTGCTTCTGTGTCAACATGAGTCAGAAGGTTGGGACTAAAGACCTCTGGAGGTATTTAGAAAGTACACAGACACACAAACACACGCACGCACACAAACTAACAAGGTTGAATAATCTAAGACCAGCTTCACACTTCACAAAATGTATACACACACACACACACACACACACACACACACACACACACACACACACACACACACACACACACACACACACACACACACACACACACACACACTCTTCAGGTGACATTTTAGATGTTTAGTATTTTTTATATCAAACAATACATAAAATAGTTTAACTTTACTGCCAAATCGACCTGGGATGGTAAATACAGCTTGAATGGTGAGAACAAAGTTACAGGACCTGGAGGTTCTTGTTCTCATTACGTCAAAGCATTATTGGGATCCAACCATAGGAAAAGCAATTCAAGCCTGTGGAGTTTTTCACCTTAACTGAAACAAACCCTGAAATGTGATCTGAGATAAAGCTTTTTCACCCCCGAACAATGAAGTTTTTCCAATAACGCAAAACGATCGAGGTGTCTAAGGGATCTGGACCTGAACCGTGCGTATCCTCAACTCTGCGAAACACAAATACCCTCAGTCTTGTGTTACCGCTTGAGGAGAGGAAAAAGCAAAACACGAGTGTTCCCTTGTTAAGGGAACCATCTATCATCGTGACATATTTTGCCAGGGAACAATCGCCACACTTCTCTAATGTTCCATGGTCTGCTCTGCCCCAGCTCCCAGGGGCCACCCC
Organism: Micromesistius poutassou; assembly: GCF_964030765.1. Taxonomy (NCBI): domain Eukaryota; kingdom Metazoa; phylum Chordata; class Actinopteri; order Gadiformes; family Gadidae; genus Micromesistius; species Micromesistius poutassou. Next base: position 9,710,529 of record NC_140287.1, read on the forward strand.
GGACCCCACAGACACCCCAGCCCCCCCCCCGCGCCTCACACGCACTGGGGCATGTAAAGAAAGACCACCACCACCCCCATCCCCACCACCCAGATGGAGAGATCCATCACAGGACGGAGGAGATGAAAGGCTGGGTGATTTATGTGAGACGTTGTCAAGCGTGGTCATAACACGCCGACATGTGGGACGCGCCCGGACCGCTGAACAGGAAGTGGAAGAGAGCTAAGATGGCCGTTACTCAGTCCAGAGGGCAGGAGTCACCCGTAATGGAGGTCGAGTAGGGGAACACTGGGTCGGAGAGCTGGGGTCTTTATGTTTGCCATGTTTAATTGCTAAAGGATTGCATGCGATGGGGTTTCCATCACCTCCTTCCTCTTTTCATTTCTCCTTGCCTAGTTTATTTTCTCCTTATTGTCCCTGGTATGAAACAATAAGTCATATTGTGAAACGTGGACCTGAGGGAGATCTGCAGCCCTGAGTTAAACCACTTCTCTCTGCAGAGAGGACCAACAGACTCTTTAGGTTCTGCAGGGGCAAGTAGGTGGGGGGAGGGGTGTGTGTGGGGGGGAGGGAGGGGGGGGCAGGGGGCTTGGCATCCAAGGGCCAATGGGACCCACCGTTCATCACCAGCCTTCCACCAGCTAACAGATAAGGGGAGAGTTCTGCCAGGGCCTGTGTTGGCCCACGTGACAGTAAGGGGGGATTGTGTGCACCAGATTATTGTGGTAGGGGAAATCTAAACACTCGTCTGCAGTGCTGTTGTGTGTCTCTTGAGTCAGGGAGGGGGGGGGGGGGGGGTGGGAGCTCTTATCAATGTTGAAGAAGATGCTGGAGGAAATGGCCCGTTAATCAGAGGAGGCTGCACTGCACTGCTGCTTGTCTTGTTGTGACCACACAGTGGCCAGGGATTTACTAATGGATGTCTCTCGTAAGCATTAAGGCAGAATGCCTCGTGGCTCTGTGTCTTCCAGTGTGAGGGGATCCCAGATTAGATTACTGGGTGTATGGGGGGAGGGGGGGGGAGCATAGAATACAGGCAACAGGATCCCGCTCAGCACGCAATCATGGGAAATGTGCACAGGAACGGGTAGACCCTGTTTTACTCTGGGCAGGAAACACATCTGCAGATGTTGAGCAGCTGTGATACATCAAAAAACAACACCCTGGGAAATGTGGCGTGCACTAAATATATAGGCACATGGTTTACATGTGTGCGCTCTGCAGGACCCAGTGTTTGGTGAGTGCCAGTAGGACTATGCCGTTCATCCGTTAGATCACCTCGAATCATGTTCTGTGCAGCACAGATTCTAATGGAAATCTTTTGTACAATTTATACATGTTCTGTACTAACCATTGTTCACTTTGACTACACTTACTGTTATGCATTTATTTCAAATGATCGTATTGTAAATTAATTTACTAATCATGATAATGGACTATTCCAGTGCATAAAAAAGTCAGCAGACTGCACCGGGGAGAGAGACAAGGGCACTTTGTGACTGGAAAGATGCAGACAGATAGTAACCAGCATACTACCAGCATTCATTGTCATGTCCAACGACAGATGGTAACGGAGAGGATATGGTGCATGGAAGCCAACAGCAGGTCTCTGGAGAAATAGGAAGTCGAGATGAACAAGTCACATTAGGATGTAATGGTCATTCCCATGGAACCATGTTATGTAATTAGGGTCCAGTTCTCTCTGCTGGATTTGACAAATTAACATCATAAATGTCACAAAAATGAACAAAAGATCAACTGTAGAAGGTTATGTGCTGTAGTTTGTACTAAACGACTCGTTCCAACTCTATATTATGGAGGCTTGTTTATCCCACGGTCATTAGTCATCCAAAAGAATAGCTAACAATTTGGGATTAGAGAAATAATTAGAATTAATTGGATTTGTTATGCATTCTTTCAGTTGTACCACTGTCTTCATAAAATATAGAATTTACTTGTTTTAGGAGTTTAAAAACTCTACTCCTATTTTTTTTTGTATGTCTGTGTGCATGGTGTTTATGGTATGTGGTGTGTGTGTTAGTGTGCATATGTGCGTTACAATTGTGTACATTATCATAACATTTTTCGATATACAAAAAGATACCTTCTGTATCTGTAAATTAATCAAGGATGGTTTCAAACTTGGGTGAAATAAACTAGAGAAAATCTGTCCTCAGCATCTTGTAGGCCAATCAATATTTTCCTATTGATTTTTATATTGGACTAAGGAGTAATACAGTATCACACGGAATGCGCTGTCATTTATTATTAACACCACCAATACAAACTGAACGTGATCAGAGGGATAATACAAATAAACTGATTTTGCCTTCAGTTTTAGTGCGCCAGAAATTGCTTACTCTGACATCCTTGAAGAAAAGCAACTTGGCACCAGTATTGCTGGGAAGCCTATAAACTAGGCCCTGACAGAGCTCAACGGTTAACACTGAAGGCCAGCAGCAGAGGCCATATTGCAAGCTCATTTGAAGTAAATGCACAGGGCACTTGAGAAAGAGCGAATGCTTGTTGGATTACAAACAGCAACAACGGGACATCAGGAATGGGGCGTTTAAAGGCCAGTTAACACTGCCAGCCACACTCAGTCTGTTCAGAGACAGACTTGAGAGTCTTGAGGCCTAGGCCTACTGATGTAGGTTCTAAAGTTTCTGATTAGGTTCTAATGGTACAGGAAGAGGACCCGCTCGCTACAGGGTTCATCAAAGGTAATGAAAAAAACACACCAATTATTTCTTTCTTGAGATTATACTTCAAATATACTTGCATTCAATTTTGGCCAAGTGTACAAAAACTGTACACACTGCACCTTTAAATTATGTTAACATACAAAGGTAATTATGTTTACCTTTGTATGTATGTTATGTCACAGTGGTTATCAAGTCCCTCAATTGATTTTTATTTGGCCCAAACCATGACTAATCTAGACAGGCAGAACGACACCATTCAAGGTCCATGTCGTCGTTTCATTTACGTACAAACTAAATTCACCCAATTCGATTAGAGAGCTTTAGTGAATATTGACCATTATGATTTGGATCAAACTCACTCCCCTATGAAATAAGTGAGCATTTTTCTCCAACTGTGAACAATAGTGTGATTTACATGAACTTGCTTTGACGGTATGCACTGTTCCAGACATCATTTGTCTCGATCTGAAGCGATCATGTCTCTCTGGGCTGGTTCATGTTTATAGGGTTCACTGGGGGAACTTCAGCTCAATCCAATCTGTTTTCAGATCCAGGCCTTTGGCGGCATGACTGAGAGACCTGGCAACAGTTATGAGTCTGAAATAACTTGTATTCTCAATTTCCGAGGAAATGATTGAGCAATGCTTTCTGGTAATGGAGTGGGAGACCCTATAGTCATTCAGATTTGATTATGGTTTACATGATATGCAATTGTGTTAAAGGTTGTCCATAGGGTGGAAATCAACCCAATATGAACCCCCCCCCCCCCCACCCCCACCCCACACACACACACACACACACACACACACACACACACACACACACACACACACACACACACACACACACACACACACAATTGGACAAAATGAAAATGGAGGTTGATGTTCCTCGATCTAATCAAAATGGACAACCAATAGAGTTCAATGTTAATTAGAATGCATTGCTCATTAGATAATTACAAATAATAACCCAATAATGCAAAGTCTGGAAATATCAACTATCCCCAATTAACTGGCCAAACTGTTCATTATTTCATATGGATTGGATACTGTATGAGACAAAACACATGTTTCAGTTTAGAAAGTTTTCTTGTAAGATTAGAAGGGAATTTTTCAAAGGACTTACAGTGAAATTGTTTAACACCCGAAATACCCTCGAAACGTTTGCCATCTGGCTCAGAGAGGCAGGCAGCTGAACTCTTATTTGTAAAATGATTGTGAATACAAAGTCTCACCCATCACAAGCTATAAAGAAAACTCAAATGTATAATATAAAAAATATATGTAGATCTAATCAAAACATTTATTCCCTTCTCAAATCACATCCTACATGGAAGTAGGATGAAAGCTAGACCTGAAAGGATTGACTGTACTGGACTTGTGTAAATAATCGATGAATTAAAATAATATAAAAAACATATTTTAGTCAGCAGTTCAGCAGTTGTATAACTGCTGAAATCTTTTTATTACCAGACAATAATGCCCCTTAAAAGATGAAACCCAACATGAATTCATCTTAGCTATACTTGGTTTGAACCAGAGGGTCTGGAGTCTGCGGGTCAGATCCCTGGTGCCCGGAAAACACCTTGTTATGAAACATAATCTGTGATTCATTGTAAAAAGCACCTTTCATGTGTCCCATGTTCCCCATATATGAGGGTTCTCCTGCAAGATGGAGGAACAAACCAAACATACCTGTGGGAGTGTGTCAGGATGGTGGCTGGTCTAAGCAGCCTCACCTGGCCCGAGTCAGACTGATTGGACTCTGGGTGAGGCTGCACACCTGTGGTCACTTGCAGGATTGCAGTTGAGTATGTCTACTCGTCTGCTCGGCCATTTGATAGAGTTTCTGCAACACCGATTTTCTCCAGAGGGTGGCAATCAAGTAACAACTGGGATATCATATTCTACCGTGTGACTCCTTTTATAGAGCCCTCAGCCAACACATGAGAGTGAACGGAGCAATACCAATCAATGTCATCCCTTGAGTGTACTACCAAAAATAGTTATACCTCCATGTGAAATTGGAGCATATTTGTGGCTGACCCTTAGGAATCTATATTTCCAAAAGAAAAGACCGCAGGAGGGTTGTGGTGTAATGGACTCTGCCCTTACCTCCCTGCACCTAGCACATTGTCCTTGTTAATGGAATTTTGTTCAGGGCGCGTTAGCCGAGCCAATGATCTGTCAATAAAAGCTGGTTTGTTCCCTGCAGACCAAATGTTTTATATAGGTCCTTACTGCGTTATTTATCTGGAAGACAGATATTCAGTGAGGTGAGGCGTTGTTCGCTAAAGTACCTGTCTTTTCAAAGGCACCGTGAACAAATGGTTTTAATGAAGGCAATCATCGGAGTAGGATGATGAAATGTGTATCATCACCAAAATGCCAATTGGTCTCGAGCTGCAACTCAATACTGGGAAAAGGTTTTGGTTTCCGGGCTGCAATCAAACCCAGATTTTATGTCTGAATTTGAGAATTTCTTGTATATTAAATCCCATTCATCCCATTATATTAATATTTATCCCGAAATGTGAGACCATTTTTAAACTGAAGCTATTCTGTTACCCTGTTTAGTTTTGTTTTCGCTTTAAAGGTTGGGTACATTTTATATATATATATATATATATATATATATATATATATATATATATATATATATATATATATAGGCCTATATATAAATGGTCTCACATTTCAGGATAAATATTTGAAGGAATATATATACATATAAGCCTATATGGGAATAATTTATACTCTTTACAACATACATTGTTATACTTTACATAAAATATTTAAATATACACAGAATTATTGATCATTTCTATATGGTGATATGATTGACAATAACCAACGTGCCTCCCCTTTACCCAGGTACAACATCACGTCAATAGACTGGAGGAGACAGTCATCCACTGGACATGGAGGTCATCTGAGGGGCCTATAGGACCCTGAGGGCTCCTGTACTGAGGGTGGAGCACGGCCATGAGTAACAGATCCAGAGGAGTCGATAAACCAAGACGCCTCCCCACCCTCGTTAATGTATGGGCCCTGCTCCTACCCCTTCCACTGGAGGACAGGAACCACAGGAGGCAGCAGCTCCAACACGTCACAGTGGCTAGCGATGCCTGGCATTGAGGGCCAGGTGCAGGATGCTTGATAGTTTCCCCCCCTAGTCGATTGCCACTCCCACCTTAGAAACCCTTCAGGGCGAGAGCTAGCGGCTTGTTGTACACGATGAGCTGGCCTCTGAGTATTGATTTCCTTCAATGCCAGTGAACCCAATGAGCTGTGAGGAGAGTGGGTTTAGATCTGGTGTTCAGAATGAGTGTTCGTTCCCTCACTGTAGTGGGTGTACTGCTGGACCAGAGTATGACAGCTGGAATATAAAGGAGAGATAGGGCCACTAAATGAGCAAATTGTTGACTGCTTGGTTCTTTGATGCAGGTTTTATTACCTGAAACGATGAGTTCGATGTTAAAGGGTTGTAAGTCATCCATGTTAAAGGGTTGTAAGTCGTTAAAGTCGGGTTGTAAGTCGTCCAATCATGTAAAGTGTGATTGAAAACAACCAACCACTTTGCACGGTTCAATTTTAACAATGTATATTTATATATATATATTTTATAGGGCCTTTATAGGGCCTATATACTGTATATATACATATTTATATATACACACATTTGGAAATGTTGATCATCACACTTTTCTATGCACTTTTTGCACAGAATAGTTTTGGATCAAATTGCATTTATCGTAGGTTGATTCCTCATGTCCATTAAGCATATATTGTGGTTGAGGAACCACCACACATTTGATCTATCAATTAACTCCTACAATAAAATGAATGAATCCCCTTATCTGTGCATGCAGTACCCATGGGGATATTTCAATCCATCAAGGAGCAACATATATATAGATATACTATACGTATATATTCAATTAAATCCAATCAAATTCTATCTGCAATAGTGGATCATTGCAGCATTGCTCAGATTACAATACAAATCCAGAATCATATTTGAAGACTCGTCGTTTGTCTATCCCGCGAGGAAGACTGCCCCAGGCCATAACTCCCAGGCCAATGTCTGTATGTGGACATGACTCAGACCAGTGTCTGCATGTGGACATGACTGTCAGGCCAGTGTCTACATGTGGACAAGCCTGTCAGTCTCAGGCCAGTGTCTGCTTGTGGACACGACTCTCAGACCAGTGTCTGCGTGTGGTCATGACTCTTAGTCGCATCGCATCCAGCCCACGCCTTGTCAGTTTCCCCCCCCTCCTTCATCCCGCCTAAACATCCCATCGCTCCTCCATTCCTCATCCTCCACCCTCTCCCTCGCGGGCCTCATCCATCACCGTGGCGACAGGGAGGAAAGGGCCGGAGTGTGCAGGGGAAGCTACACGGGTTTAGAGCCCTAACTTTATTAGCCCAATAGAGGTCGTAAATCTACCAAATCTACCATCGTCCCCCTCGGGGAAGAGCAGGTTAAACACTGCATGCTAGCTACTGTCCCGTGGCCTGATGGAAGCTGGCAGTAGGAATACACTGGCCCCTACCTAATCACGTTCAGTACATTTACAAAAAATGAAGCAGCGAATCAGCTCACTTTCACAGTGCGCTGTACTGATGGATGGGCAACTGTCAGCCAATAGGATAAAGACACTTCCTGTGCACAGTAGCCTAGCATCTTCGCATCCCTAGGGATTTCAATACAATCATAGCCGTTGTCTGTCCTCCAGATAGGAGGGCCTTTATATGTCAGTAGTCATAATGTGACTCCCCTCAAAAAACAAGACCTCAATAGATTCCCCCCTTCCACAATAAGATTGTAGTCTCTTGAATAAAGAAGAAATAAAACGATAGACAGTAAACTAATGAATGGATATCATGTATTTGTCACGTAGAACTATGATTGTCAACATCACCAGGTGAGTGCGTGTCTCACAAGCATGAGACTGGGATTTCCGTTTGACAAAGAGGGATGCATCGCACTGATTGGACATGTTTACCTTGCATGGCTTTTACAGCGATAGTTCGACAGATGAGTGGATGTTGAGTATTTTTCATGTGGAAACACCTGTTGTAAATGCTTTCTTGTCAACAGATATAGAAGTGAGATTCAGCCTTGAGGCTGAGTCGAGAACATAGGAACCCTAACACTGCTCGCGACATCACCCTGGTGTGTACTACAGTGCGTGTTAAACCGTCTTCCTCTAAAAGTATGTGCATGCTGGCAGGGAGGGAATGACTATGCATGTCGGTGTGTAAGCGAAGCACCTCTGTCTGTTTTTAAAATAGTCTTGTCAGGTCACCATATCTTTTATTTATCCATTCAGACCAGAGTGCCTAAGGCAGAGGAGGCATTTTATTTTTACCCTAAAAACAACTTCGGACTTCATGCTTGATTATTCAATCGGCTCGCTGTTAGCAGCATAACATCATCAGGCATCAAATCATAAATTACTAAAGAAAACAATTGCATTCTGATTGGATTTTTTTCCTATCTACTTACAATTTGGGAGCTCTATTATCAAAGTCACAATAGGGAGATGGGAACAATTTGCTATGTCGCCAATAATCCTAGTTTTTATTAACTGGCATTTTATTCTGGGTTGCATTTTTAATGAAGAATATGTCTTGGACAAAGCTATGGCTCAGACTGATTATATTTTGTTGACCATGCTCGTCCCATTCCCAATCCAAGACTTTCTCTGATTAAAGTCACCCAACATGACAGCAACCTGGAGATCAAAGGTATTAAATATTTACACTGCCTTTAAATTGTGACCTTTGCAGACCAACAAGGGATGAGGCTATGATTGAGCGTCCATATTCAAATGACAACCCACTCTTCTTCGCTCTCTCTCTCCCTCTCCCTCTTCTTCTCTTCTCTCTCTACCTCTCTCCACCTCGCTCTCTGCCTCTCTTCCTCTCGCTCCCTCTCTCTTTCCCCCCCCCTCTCTCTCTCTCTTTTTCTCTCACTCTCTCCCCCACGCTCCCTCCCCCTCTCTCTCTCCCTCGCTCTCCCTCTCTCTCCCCTCTCTCCTTCTCCCTCTCTCCTTCTCCCTCTCCCTCTCTCTCTCATCTCTCTCCATCTTTCTCCTCTCTCTCTCCTCTCTCTTTGTCTCTCTTTCTCCCTCTCTCTCTCTCTACCTCTCTCTCCCTCTCTTGATGGCACGGGCAGGGTTATCTTTAGTCCCCATTGAATATTTATACAGCCAAAAGTCGGTCACTGATCTCTAAGGTGACTCTGTAGGGGGTGCTGGTGTGCAGCCATTGGCTTGGGGATAAAGTCACATGTGACGCACTGTCTCCTCAAAGTGTCCTTCCACGCCGGTTAGAGAAAGGGATTGTATTTAACGCTGCTGAAACATTCTGCTATCTCCCTCCCCCCCTGGCCCACCGCAGAGTCAGAGCGGAGCGACACGGCCGTTTGATTGAGTGTGTGGCTCATCCGATCGCCTGGTTAACCCATCATGACCAACCATAACACTGCTGGATTGGAATGAATGGGATTTAAATCAGCCCCTCCTTTGCTTCCTTTGAGTTATTCCAATGGGGGCCTTTACTGTTTGGATACCTGGTCCACGGGCCGTAGGTAACACCAGCATGAGCCTCCTGTTCTGATAGGGGGAACATCTGGTGGAACAGAGAGGAGAGTGCTCTAGAACATCTAGAGATGGAACCAGGGGCGGAGCCAGAGGGGGGGCCGGGGTGGCACTGGCCACCCCTGGAACCTGATTGGCCACCCCAGGTGCCACCCTAGTTGATTGACAGTTCACTGTATGTTTTGTTGAAAGCGCGATTCATGCTCTCTCACTCTCGTCTCGGTCTCCCTGTTAACGCGCGAAGCAATCCCCCCCCTCAACAATCCCGTCCGTCCGTCCATCCGTCCGTCCCCCCCACCCCCCCCCCCCCCCCCCCCGTCAACAATTCAACATGGACCCCCTTATAAAGCCTCGGCCACCCTCTTGCCACCCCTTGAAAAAAAGTCTGGCTCCGCCACTGGATGGAACAGAGAGGAGGGAGAAAATAGAGGCGGAACAGAGAGGAGAGAGATGGAGCCTCTGTGGTTCTGACAGGAGAACATCTAGTTGTGGAACAGAGAGGAGAGTGCTCTAGAGAATAGAGGAGGAACAGAGAGGGTTAGTGCTCTAAAACATCTAGTGGTGGAACGGAGAGGAGAGTTACGGATTCTTGGCGGTTCTGATGGAAGTCGCGCTGAGGACAATGTCAAGGTTGGAACACGCAAGGGAGGGAACAGACTAAGAAAATGGAAATTAGAAAACCCTAACATGAACTTAAGGGCCACAGGGGAGAGGCTTGCATCACAGAGCTCCTCAACTGATCCTCGTATAACGCCGGGGAGACAGAAGGCCGAGTTTAACCTCATTACCAAGGTATAATTGGAAAAGGATGGTTTTTCTGCGTTTTTCTGCTTCACAAAACCCTGTTGTTCACTTCTGATGGCTCGTTCTTCGTTACCATAAAACGGTTCATTTAGCAGCAGGCGTTCAGCGACTGGGAGGCGGGAGAACGAGAAGCAGAGCAGACCCTGTCTCCGCTCATGCATAGAGTGAGGGAGTTGGAGTCAGCCGGGTACCATTAAAGTACAATCAATCCCCCCCCTGAGCGAAATGATTTCTCATTGCTTGCGTCGCAGTAGAACGGGAGGATCTCCGAAGAACAGAGTAGGCATCTCAAATAAACCAGCCACGATAATAATCATCTTATCATGTGAAGGTTTATTTTGTTGTAGGCCTACGGCTGGAAATTACTTATATTGTATAGCCTATATTCCTTAAACCCGTTTCTTAAAAAAAAAAAACTAAACATAGAAGAAGTGATAAAAACAAACAAAACTCAAAAAACAAAAAAAGTAATAAGAAAATAGCCCAGTGATTCACAAAAGGCTTGGAGAAACTTTCTGGGCATGGGATGCTTTCATTGTTGGAAGCATAAAGCTGAGCCTGAATTGTATGCAGAGATAAGTGCTCTGGAGAAAGGAAGAAAAGAGGAGAACAACAACAACAAACTGCAACAAAGGAACATGAGGTGCAGGGGGAGGGGGTGCTGGCGTCCAAGGGCGTCATAAGACCGAGTGTGTGTGTGTGTGTGTGTGTGTGTGTGTGTGTGTGTGTGTGTGTGTGTGTGTGTGTACACGCAGCACAATGCCAACAGGGGTGCCCAAATTCTCCACGCACTGGAAATCAATTTCACACAAAAAGCGGAGGACTTGGACGAAGGCGTATCGGGAGAGGCGCTGGAGTCCCCGTTCATTGGATTTGGAGCCCAGCAGTCAGCGGTTTCGGGACCGAATCCGTGAGCTGGTTTTGGTGGCGTGGCGGGGGGCGGTCGTCACGTGATCAGCTCTCGAACCACCGGCCAGCTGTGTAGATGAGATTGTTTTTGGGGATGGAACGCTTTATGTACGATACTTTATGTCGCAACTTGTTGGATAGCGCAAATGCAAAGCGCATGGATCGTAGGCAGGGTGCAAATTAATTTTAATGCTCAGTCCTTTGGCTGAAATATGGAAAATACAATTGCAGCTATCTAGTCCTCTGGCCGAAAATGATGGGTATAGGCCTACATTATAATTTATATACGCAGTTTCATCCACAGTTATGCAGGCATATTCCACATGCATTTAAAAATAATGATGAATCCATTATTTTATATAAAATAATTAAACACTGCATAGAGAACAAATATCCAGGCTGCCAGAATTGCATGAATATACATGTTCACTTCAAAACTAAAAACATATTCTAGATAGGCAGAATAATAACAGAATTTCCAATACATATTCCTTATTATGATGACAGAATCATGTGCAGTGACAAAATAACTTAGTAATAAAAATAATAATAATCGAAGTATTATACTTTGTCCATAGACTGTTGAAATGACACTTTGGGACAGAGCATGGATATTTTAAGAGGGCTAGAGGCTCCAGAGTCTCTCCATGATAGTAATAAAACGCCCCCTAGTGGTCAATCCCCGAGCCACTGCTCCACGGGTTCGATAAACTCGCAGTGCGTCCGATAGCATCAGTGATGGAATGTGAATGTCCTCATCGAGACGATCACTGTTGATACAGGTCCTCCTCGCATGGTGATCGTACCGCAGTTTCAAAAGCCTTCCTGATTCTCCGTCCGCTTGGACCTACAATGATAAGCAGGGAAAGTGTTGCTGAGGGCGGTGGAGACCCCCAGCCCAGTGGTCTGCTGGAACCCGTGAAGAATACACACTTACCAGGCAAGCCAACGTCGTCGGGCAGCGGCCACTCTCTCTTCGGGGATATCAACCCTAAAGTGACTGCTAACGGTGTGCATGATATTGAAGATAGGATTCTGAGGATCACTGGTTACTATGGGTATTACCCAGGATACTCTAGTCATAGAAGTAAGTAACACGTTCAAAGAACATTAGATCTGTGTCGGAGTTTTATTTTTTATTTTTGGTGAGGTGATCAGCATCGTCTATTAATATATTTCGTTAATTATTGTTTATATTATATAATATTAGACCGGACTCGTGGAATAGTCGTGACTCCTGATGTCGTGAGTTATTGGAAAACATGCAAATTCTTATTTTTGTATTGATTGATTTACTCTGCTCACTTCAATCCACCATAGTTCGTCAGTATTACATGTCTGTTGTGCTGGTTTACCCCGTCGGGTAAAAAGTATTTTTTGTCAAACTGTTGTTAGACTAAACGTAAAATAGAGTGTGAGAGAGTGTGAGAGACAGACAGGCAGACAGACAGACAGACAGACAGACAGAGAATAACTTCCATTCCATAAATGCAATTACCACCAGTTGACAGCACCAAGACTTTGATGGCACTTTGGATGTGAGTTAATTATTTAAACTGCCGTCTAATACTGCTAAATCAAATAGGCGTTCTGCTTTGACCAACACAGAACCAATTACATCTCGGTGTCATATTGAATTGTGTATTGTGCATGTTTGCATTGAATTAATACAATCAATTTCCTCTGGCTGGCTGTCCAATCATGCAGCCCTTGCAGCTCTCTCTCTCTCTTTCTCTCTCTCTCTCTCTCTCTCTCTCTCTCTGTCTCTCTGTCTCTCTGTCTCTCTGTCGCTCTCTATCTCTCTGTCGCTCTCTATCGCTCTCACTCTCTCTCTCGCTCTCTCTGTCTCTCTCTCTGATGCATTCGCACAATGGCAGCTCTCTGTCAGTGGTAGCTTGAAGATATGGCTGCATGACAACCTCTCTGTCAGAGGGCTTTTTGATCGAGTGGCCCAGCAGTTTGTGCCGACTGTAGGGGGAAATGATGGAGAATGGATCCATGCTACGACTGAGCTAACCAAGCACTTAGCTCCGGCTCTTCCTTGTTTAGCCCACCTTCCTCTTCTATTAACACGCCAACAATGGGCAACTACTGACAAGACACGTTTCATCATGCACTGTGGATGCTACTCTGCATGTTTATAATTAAACAGGCCATGGTTGCAGCCTGCTTTCAGTTTTCTTGGTTCTAATTGATTGGAAACGATTGCACTCTCCTAATAGGATCTAATATTGACCTGGTCATTCATCAGCGGGCCCTTGAGGGCCCTTATGTGATTGTGGTCCCCCCTAAAATGAATTGTCCCCGTCTCCGGTCCGCCAAAGCCTTTGCTAAACCAATTATGAGCCGAGACAGCGAGAGATAGGAAAACATATGCTTGCATTCGGGGAAGCACGCACATCTCTGACTGCATCCAAAACAATTCAGGAAAAAACTTTCCTCCCCCCAAACTCAGGGACAATGCATTAATGAAGACAGATCTCTTGGTTAGTCCCCTTTGGCTTCGGCCCGGCCTCTGTCATTAGGCGGTGAACACTTTAATCGATTTTTAGATTGAAGTTCAGGAAAATAAATCAAGTGTGGCCTCCATCAACAAGCCCTATTACTCAACATCGAGTTGATTCTCTGTGATGGGTCATGATACACGTTTGGTTGAGATATAATGTCATGTTTTGTCTGTAAAAAAGAAAGTAGAAATTAAAACTGGAAACAAGAGATAAGATAAATACATGAATGAATGCAGGAATGAATGCAGGAATGAATGCATGCATGAATGAATGCAGGAATGAATGCATGCATGAATGAATGCACATTCATTCATTCTGATGGTTAAACAATGAAGCCATTCTGATTATACTTAATTATACGGTTTGAGTATGATGTTTGGCAAGGGACTTTTCATTTGGGAGAAAGATGTCATGCTAAGCAGTGAAATTAACCTGATTCTTTATATCATCTAGCTGGTCTGGGGCCAGTTTGAGTCACTCTGTTGATACCTTCTACCTGCTACATGTTTGGAGACATATGGGCTATGCTGTCAGTGCTAGTACAACAACATTCCCTAATGTTTTACCATGTTGTCTTATGTTAATTGGTCTAGTGTAAACTCAAAATGACCTCCCCAGAAATGTGAATCTAACGAAGCGTAATTAGCATAGAGCATATGCCAAATCGGTATGCTGTGTGTGTCGGTGTGTGTGTGTGACTGGTGTGGTTTTGTGTATGTGCAGGTATGTATAAGTCTGAGTGTGTGCGTGTGTTTGTGTGTGTGCATGGTTGTAATTATATGTGTGTGTGTGTGTGTGTGTGCATGTGTGTGTGTGTGTGTGTGTGCGTTTGTCTGTGTATGTGCATGTGTGTGCGTGTGCGAGTATGTAAGTGTGTGTGCATGCGCGTATCCAGCTCCCCCTGCTCCTCTCAGTGTGTTGTGTGAATGGAGGAATCCCGATGTCCTCTGTGGAGACGGAGCTCAGCCGGCATGAGGAGCAGGTGTGCCAGATAACAGGCAGAACAACAGCCTCATGAACGCCGCCACGGCCTCACGCCTCGCCGCCTTCCTAATATAACAAACCAATTCGGCGCACTGATAAGAAAAGGAGGCAGAGCCTGGATACATGCTTTCATTCACACTCTCCACCCTCCACTGAAACCAAAGCCCCTTCAGACCCCACAGATGCTGCATCCTGCCCAGCATCTGTGTTTTAAAGCAATTAAACATGCTTGCATAACGGTGCAGGCACTCTCTCCCTGGGAATGTGAAGACACTGCTCCTGAGATGACAGGGAGTCTTGCATTAGTCCCCTCTGCCTTTTGTTTATGCTATTCTACACCATGAGCGGGGAACCAGAAGTCTAGCCTGAAGCTATGGCATACTATTTTCTGAATAATGCACACGTCGCAGTATATAGAACAGTGAAGGTTGTGCCAAGCTTTTGGGGTAATGATATATTTAGCAAGATTTGTTTGCCAATTTCCTATTATTGTCATGGCCATCTGTGTTGTATTACAGAACGCCTTGAAGGGCAATTGTGGAATACATTTGTTGACGGCCATCGTGGTATTATATGGGTCTGGTTTAGTAAATGGAAACTCCAACCGTAGAGGACGGCACATTGTCATTCACATCAATATCTAGCTACAACTCAAGAAAAAGAACTACAAGGATATGAACAACGTGTTTTACTGTACCCAGTTTTGAATCTGCAATTTGCATCCAGAGGCAGTAACGCAACCACACACTGTTTGGCCTTTCGATGTACACAACCGGCCACGCAACAATACAACAATGCCAGTAAGTGCCTGCTCAGCATCTTCCAGGAGACGGGGCGCTGTATCACCGCTGTGTCCCCCCGTGTTTGTGGCTCTCTTCGAGAACTGCAAGAGGAAAGGTTCCCCACTGGGTAACTCGCTCCTGATGGAGAGGAGACGACAGGCACTCGTACAGGCACACTGAGGTTCAACGTTTTGCCCCAATTACATCACAGAAAACTGCAATAACGCCATTTTTTCTGAGATGTAACTTTCCGTGTCGATGACATCACCTGTTTCATCGAGATGTTGTTATATCCGTGTTTACCCCCTCAGTGTGCACAGACTTGTTCTGGCCCGGTCCGTTTCCAGGCCTGCTGCCTTGCTGCTATTAATAACCCGGCTGCCTTGAATAGGACATGAGCGTTTTGCCTGAACCCGGGCCCGGGAGCCGTGAGCCCGGCGCTCTCTGGGGACACGATGCAAATACACTCCTCCACTAATGGGTGCATTGCAACCGAAAACAACCAGACCCATACCATGTAACAGGGTAGCAAGAAGGTGAGGTATGCTCTCTCTCTCTCTCTCTCTCTCTCTCTCTCTCTCTCTCTCTCTCTCTCTCTCTCTCGATCGCTTAAACCAGAAAAGGTTGTCGGTCTGAAATACGTTATTATTTCATAAATAATTAAATAAATGCATACCTCATTGTACTCTAAAAATACACTTCATCTCATGGTCATGTGTATCGTTGGGTCTTACCTCGATTGCTTTACGTATCAGATGCCCCTGTTCTGTCCACTACCTAACAGCGCCCTCCTGTGGTGAATACATTGTGAATAATGTAGTCCGTGCTCTATTGTGACATGATGAGTTCCTTTATAACTGTCACAGGATGTCTTACGACGGAGTACTTAGCCTAATTACTACTGTGTAAACCTGCAGAAAGGGGGAGAGGGAGAGAGATAGATAGGAGGGGGGGGGGGGGGGGGGGGAGTTTCTATACTTGCTCTGGTTCACACACACACACACACACACACACACACACACACACACACACACACACACACACACACACACACACACACACACACACACACACACACACACACAAACCAAGGTCTAACTGAGTGCCCAGAATATGCATTATTACTAGAAATGGTAATATATATATATAAATATAATATATTTATTTAGCATAATACTGCTCTCCTTTAAAAAAAAAAAAAAAAGCTTTTCAATCTGTTTCGCAAGAGGCAATCAATGTGTGGCACTTAAGTGCTTGGGTATAACCTTAAAACACTTGTACAGATCTGGCCTGCCTCATAATTCATACAGAGAAAGACTTTAGTATCCCCTTTTGTAGGAGGAGCCACCGACTACTGGACTAAAGGGTCAGTCCCTCGCAGGAGAATTAATCTAAAGAGCAATCACATGTGTGTATACTGCAGTTATTCCGAGGTACCACTAGGGGTCCTCATCACCTCAGTGTTCCATCTAATCGAGCAGGCCTAATCACGTGACGTTACAACCTCGGCAGAAGCACCTGAACCTAACCTTTCTGTACGTTCAATTCACTTGAAGCCGCTTTCACGTTCACCTTTACTTTTACATCTAGAAACTGCCCAATCCATGATATCAGCAATTTCTCTGTGTCCCGCGCTGTGTCTCTCTATCAGGGGCTGTGCGACTGGTCCCCTGAGAAACGCGATGATTAACATAGAGGTGTATAAAGACAAAGGGCCCATACCAAAGGCTGAGGAATACTGGCTGATCTGAATCACAAAGGGCCTGAATGGGGCTTATTGCGTCAGTACCGGAGTGGATGGGAGAATCCGTTGTTGCTATGGAGGTGAAGGGAGCATTATTTAATATTATGTCCCCAGATGTGAGACGAACCGGCACCATGTGTAGAACAGCGCCGTTGGCTAAAGCGACCGATTGGTCCTAATCTTGTCCTGCGAGCAAACAACAACAATACGAGCCAGAGGTTAGGGATACCCTCTAAATGAATGTACCTCAAATTAACATCACACTGTCTAGCTCTCAACTCAGTGGTCTATCTCAGCCTTATAGGTGGATTAGCCCTATTGATAATAGCTTGGACAAACATGGGAGATGTGTGTATGGCTGTGTTTGGGTGTGTGTGTGTCCTTGTATTTGTTTGTGTTTGTGTGAGTGTCTTTGTGTATTTGTTTGTGTTTGTGTGTGTCTGCGTGTATTTGTAAATGTGTGTTTGTGAGTGTGTGTACTTCAATAGGGCCGCATGTATGGACGCTCGTCTTCCTGCGTCACTGCATTCATCCTCTCTGCTCCTGCAATCTTTCAGTCTTTGATGTAGTGCTTCAGGTTGAACCGCGGCCCATGAATAATGCCTATGCTACCTGCCTGTCTCAAGCTGATAGCGATTAGCATTCTGGGCCCAGATCGGCTGACTAGCCTTCTCTCTCTCTCTCTCTCTCTCTCTCTCTCTCTCTCTCGCCATCTCTCTCACTCTCTCTCTCTCTCCCTCTCTCCCTCCCTCTCCCCTGTCTAGCGGTTGGCTCCATCATCAGGGCTATATTTATCTCTCCCCCTCTCGTCTCTGGATGTCCTTAAACGTAAGCCTTTACATACTCTACAATTTAACAAGCCCTCGCTCCGGCCGCGCTATGGGCTGGACGTGTACGAGTACGCACGCACGTGGCCCCGCCTCTCCTCTTCACATCTCCTGCTGCTCCATCACCACCTTGTTTAGTGGGTCACACCGAGGGACCAAGGAAACCGGGGGGGGGCACCGGACGCTGGCGTCCTCCGAGCTCCCGGTCTCTGTACATCCTCACTGGCCCTCCAGCGTGCATCCCACTATGGGACACTATATTTAAACCAATGAATGGCCACTATGCAGATCAGACAAGAGGCACCAGTCTCCCTCTGTGTGTGTGTGTGTGTGTGTCTCTCTCTCTCTCTGTCTCTCTCTCGCTCTGTGTGTAAATGGCCACTTAGTGCAAGAGCGAGGTGCACTGTGTTTTCTCTCAATGCAAGACGGAGGGACCCACAGCAGACGGGCTGGGATCCGCTTCAGAGGGGAGAGCAGTGGCTCAGCCTGACACGACGCATCCACACAGCGGTCAGCTCTGGACTGGTAACGTCCGCCCCCCTAGGTCTACCACCTGACCTCAGGTCTCAACGTCACGTGATCTTCAGGGAACCAATCTGGGACGAGAAGGGACGTTTCTTGTCGTTCCTGGCTTCATTCATGTCTTTTACATCCCCCGCCCTCCCCCCGTGTGTTTGATTCAGGCTTTGGGCTCACACACACCCTGGGGCCGCTGAGTATCGATCCAAAGCGCTGAGTGGCCGTGCAGGGCAGACGGGCCACCGGGCTGCTTGTGTTACAGGGTGAAACCTCTCCCCTGTCAGGGCGCTTGCGGTAGATAGTGATACCCTCAGGCCTCCTGGCCGCAGCCATCTTAGAGTGCATCAAACCCTTCATCATTAGAACCAAACACAATAAAACACAGACTGAGAGATGGGATAGTCCAGGGAACTCCTTGAAATGGAAAACTCCAAAACCACAAAGACCGGAAGGGATGGCTTGACCGGGATTCACCACCCCCCCCCCCCCCCCACCAACCCCTTGTCTGATCCATAATGGCTGCCCTTGAGTAGGTGGGTGTCCTTGCCACTGCAACAGACCATGAAGATAACCTTTTGATTCTATGGGCTCCATTACAAAGCTGTCTTCTGTGTGCCACAGTACAGGCCCTGATGCACACACTGCTCTCCACTCTGTGGTTCAATACTGCACTGTGAACATCATTATTATCACAAACGCAAGTCCATGTGAGTGTCTTGCAGCAGGAGAGTGAGGATGTACCACTATACAGCGTACAAATGTTTGTGAATAGCTTCATCGGACATTGGTGATCTTCATCCTGAGAAGTGTGTCCCTTCACCATTCGATTCATTAGTCTCAAGTGTGTGTGTTTATGTTTGTGTGTGTGTGTGTGTGGGGGGGGGCTCTTACATTACATTACATCTTACATTAACCAAAGTCTCAAGGAGTTCAGACACAGAGGATATGCAGCCAAGAGAGAGAGAAAGAGAGTGTGTGAGAGTGAGAGTGAGAAAGAGAGAGAGACAGAAAAAGAAAGACACACAGAGAGAGACAGAGAGAGATACACAGAGTGAAACACAGAGCAAGACAGAAAGAGACAGAGAGAGGAAGAGAGGGAGGATGGAGGAAGAGAGGGAGGATGGGGAGAGAGAGGGAGAGAGGAAGGCTGGGGAGAGAGAGGAAGAGAGGGAGGATGGGGAGAGAGCGAGAGGAAGAGAGGGAGGATGGGGAGAGAGAGAGGAAGAGAGAGGATGGGGAGAGAGAGAGGCAGAGAGGGAGGATGGGGGGAGAAAGAGAGGGAGGATGGGGGGAGAGAAAGAGGAAGAGAGGGAGGATGGGGAGAGAGAAGGGGAAAAAGGGGTTGGGGAGCCGACACAGCATAATTAGCCCTGGCTGCTTGGTTACCTTCAAAACAAAGCTGCTGATTTGTGGAGCAAAAGAAGGAGGAGGGGAGAAACAGGAGAGGAAGAGGGGGAGAGATAGAGGGAGAGAGAGGCAGAGGGAGGGACGAAGAAAGAGAGAGAGAGTGAGTGACAAATGTAGAGATAACTAAAAGAGAGAGAGGTACACATAGAGATAGAGAGAGGGAGAGAGGGAGAGAAAGAGAGAAAGAGAGAGAGAGGTGGTGGAGGAGGTAACGGAGAGAGAGATGAGAGGAGTGATTGCACCGTGCCACGCACACTTGAAGTTCAGTCTCCCAGGGAGACTGTGGCAGCGGTGGTTCAGGGCATGACAGCTGCGTAACGGCAGGGTCTCCACTCCACCACACACATCCACTCCAGCTCCTCTCTGTGCCCGGTATCCAGACTGGCAGAGAGACCCAGAAGAGCAACAGAGCAAGAAAGAGAGAGAGAGAGAGACAGAGAGAGAGAGAGAGAGCGAGACGGAGAAGAGAGCATCATCCACTGGGAGGGAGCTAGTTTTGGGGCACAGAAGGAGACAGAGAGGTGTGACAGCGCTGGTAAGAAGAAGAGGAAGAGTTGACTTGGGAGAGCTTAGAGACGCTAGAGAGGATTCCGGAGGGTCTGAGGATGCACCAGGCGAGCATGAGGAGGTGCTGAGCTTGCAGCCAGCCGAGGCACGCCGACAGCAGACACACAAACATCTCACACGCGTCACGTCCATCACACCGGGCCGCTCTCCTGCAGCAGGACCATGAAGAAGCACTCGGCCCGCGTGGCTCCGCTCAGCTCCTACAGCTCCCAGGTCCTGACTTGCCCCATCTCAGAAGGTAAACCAGGGAGGGGGGCATGCTCGTCCAGCTCTGGAACTTCTCTGTGTCTCTATATGTGTGTGTGTGTGTGTGTGGTGTATTTGTCTTTATGTATGCGGGAAGGAAACTGAAAGAGAGGAAAGAGGAGAGAGACAGAGAAAGATTGAGAGAGGGCGGAAAATTTGTTTTATTAATTGAATGCTTCGGGGTTGTGGTTGAGGTAAAGGAGTGTGCTGATTGGTGCTGTGCCACGCCATGTTGCTGGTATGAGTGGTCCTGAGGTATTCGGTTCTGTCTGTTGAGAGCTAGTTTCCCTTGTCGAATGCATGACAACAGGATTTGTATATGTCACAAGGAACTTACTTTAAATTGGTTTATTCATCATGGCGCCTCAAGATGGGATGCCAAACATTGCCAAAACACACTCATCCTTAGAGAGAGAGAGAGAGAGAGAGAGAGACAAAGAGAGAGAGAGAGAGAGAGAGAGAGAGAGAGAGAGAGAGAGATATTGGGGGAATTTAAAGTTTAGCCTAAGGAAAGGAAGCCTACTTCCTGTCAGAAGAGGCTACTGGGTGTGTTGACAGGAAGCATTGTACCATCGTCAACGAATGATGTCAACACAACCCAACAGTCTGGGGTCAGCTGCTCCCACATCTCATTTCAAACGCCAAACTTCACTCCCCCATACCTCAATCTATCCTCCTGAGTCCTAGAAGAGCCAATAGGGTTGTTGAGATGGGTGTTGTGTTGAGTCCTTACAGTAGGAGAGACTTAAGGGGAAGAGACCTGTGTTGTCAGCCCCGGCTTCGTGGTGGATTCAGCAAAGGGGGGTCTCATCCATCAGTGTCAGCAGCACTGACACGCAGGGATAAAACACTGGAGCGTTGAGGACTGCGTCACCATCCAAACGAATAGGCAGGGTTAATGGAAATGCCAATAGTGTATGGCAGCATGCCACACTCTGATGGGAACACTGCACACACTACTAGTACTCCGAGTCGCTTTATTGACCTCCTTGCCTGATGCATTTATGTAAATAAATCATCTTCAATTCAGATTGAATATGACTATCTTTAGGTAATGTATATGGAGTAATGTCTGAAGTAGGGTCTTTAGTGTAGGCAATGGTGAAGTGGATGCTAGTTATGGAGTGTTTTGTGCTGCTTATTTCTAGGCTTCTAGGCTTCTAGGCTTTGTTTGTGTGACTTGATGATAACTCAGTGTATTTCTTAAGAAGGCCAGCATGTCCTCTTTTTTTGTAAACTGGGTCGCTGAAAGCTACACATTTAAAGTTACTCAAATGCTTTTGACATTTTAATCGCATACACAGAGGTGCTTTTGATATACTCTGTGTTAGTTCAACTTAATATAGTTGACCGCCTCAGGGGACAGGTTTAAAACTGCTCAGAGTAAGTAGAGCATTCAGACTCTCCGCTGGAACACAGCAAAGTGATCCCTAAACTGGTTTGTGTTCAGGTGTCGCAGTATGAAACTGAAGATATTTCAGAAGCAACAGTCAGCTGCAACAGTGAGAATATCAACATGAAAAGGATAGTTTTATGTTGATTTTGAGGGAATAAAAATAAACTTAGAAGGCAGATCAATTTAATAAACAAGTATACCCAAAGGCAAGAGCATTCATTTCTAAAGATGTGCTATATGAGTGTCTTCTTCATCATACCAGTGCTGCAATGAGCATGTCATAAAGGAGAACCTTAAGTTAATAGTAATCAACTGTTAAGCAAATATTAATGAATTTTGATGATGATGTCCAATCTATTCTTTGGCTCTCATCACACATGGAAACATGGAACAGCTTGTTATTGAAAGGTGTAAAAAATGCTGTTTGTATTCGGCAAAAAAGGAAAATTGAAATGTACTGTTTACTTTGGCCAACCATGCCATTAGCCTTATTGCAAGCCCTTGCTGTGCGAGAATCAGATTAGACCAAATCTTTGGATGAGCCCTGGTTAGTCTGAAACTGTAAGCCTTCACTGGCGGGCCGATGGCAGATCTGATTTCAACTAGGATCCTTGTACATAAAATAGTGGAAAATGTGCTGACCTCTGAGTCTGAAATGCTGAGAACAATATCAGCCGAAAGGGGGTTTGGATTCCCAAACTTACATACACACCTTAATATGCAACCAGAGAGCGTCAGCATCTTGTTTTACACTTTTAGATGCACTTTTGCAGTTTTCAGGGCTACAATGGCATTTTTACTAATTCTCTCAATCTGTATTTTGTGCTGATAAGTTCTCTCGCAAGTAGTACAGAAAGGGATTAATTATGTCTTCTTATGTCTGGCTCAGTGCTTAACTTAACTTAACCTAGATAACTTTATGTTGGATAGCTTCGAACTTCACAGCATTTCCCAACTGAGTGTCGGACACCAGATTATTAAATTTTTCTTTGATGTTATGAAGTTATGAAGTTAGGTTCAATTCTTCAACTGAATTCATGCTTGGTGTGCGAGTGCCTTTGCATGACACTGATGTTTTAATGTTCCTAAGGATCTGCATGAGTCCTATGTCTGTACCAAACATAGGATATGGTGAAGACATTTACTGTCAACATCATGTTGTAGGACCTGGGGAATTTCTCTGTGATGATACTGCGCTCAGGACCTCAGTGGGCAATAACGTGTAATCAAAGTCATAATGGCCTAAACTCTGGGGAAATGTGTGGAAAGCGCTTTAACGCTAGCATTAGCATCTTAAATGGTGGTGGAACTAGCCGGGATGCTAGTGGTGCTGAGGCTGCAAAAACAACACTAGCGGCTAACAGCTAGCAGGTCATCTTTTATCCCTTCCTCGGTGTAAACTGATCTCACTCACACGCTCAACGGGTTGAGATGCTTCCTCTTGGAGAACTTCCCAAAAAAAACACACAGAAACACAATCACACACACACACACACACACACACACACACACACACACACACACACACACACACACACACACACACACACACACACTCACACTAACACACACACACACACACACACACACACACACACACACTAACACACACGCACAAAACACAGGTGCGCGTGAACACACACACACAAACACTAGCACACACACACACACACACACAAACAGTCATGGTCTGATGATCTACTATGGCACTGCGGCATGTGTAGTTATGCTAGTATAGCAAAATTGGTTTTCCATGAATAATATTGCAAACGATAACTCCATTACATTTTCTCTTGGTGGACAAACAGTATGGTCATCATCAGTCTGGAGCCAAAACACCTCTAATGCATCTATCGACTTATCTATCAGCCCTATGATCTATTTGGAGATAATATCTCTTTTAAGTAGGTAGGTCACATGAAATCACTCCAAATCACTCCAAAAATCATTCCAAGAATACATCAAATAAGTGAATTAAAGCCTCCTCATCATGCAGTCAGCCCATTTTCTGCGGTGTGAGCCAGAGGTTGACATGACTTCCCTGCGCTAAGTCACAAGGGGGAGCTGACACTTTCCTTTTGTTTAGCATCGGGTTTCCACTCACATGCTAATGTCGCGGCCCGCTGTGGCTTGTGAAACGCAGCGCATCACGAACCGGTGGGGGAGCAGCGCTAGCATCTGTTCTCAGAAACCGCGCTAACGCTATCAAAGCCTTGTTCCCTGTTGTCTATACAGAGAAGCAAGCATAGGAAAGCTTTACTAAGCCCTACTGATCAATATCTGCTTACCCACCGTCTCACAGAGGGGATAATATGGCCACATTGGCCGAAACAGTGGTTCCATATTAATATTACCAGTACTCTTAGGTCAATGGATCAATGGTTAAAATGCATCGGCCTGTGATATTCTATATTGCAAGCTTTTGTCGTCTTCCTTTTGCCCATAAAAACTGAATAATTTAGTCATATGCAGCACTGACGGTATTGTAAGGGTGTAAGGCTTTTAGTATAAAAGCCCATTCATGGAAAATATACACGCTATACATAACTGACATTCTCCCTCCTCCATCGTCTTCTCGTCCCCAGGAGAGGAAGGGTCCGACTCTCACGCCGAGACCCCGGGCAGCGAGGCCAGCGTGGAGAGCAAGGCCTACCAGACATGCGCCAGCACCATCCTGAAGGTTCTGGGGGGTCTGCTGGTGGTGCTGTGCATCTCCTCCTCCTGGGTGGGCACCACGCAGGTGGTGAAGCTCACCTTCCAGTCCTTCTCCTGCCCCTTCTTCGTCTCCTGGTTCAGCAGCAACTGGAACATCCTCTTCTTCCCCATCTACTACTCCACCACCATGGTGACCACCCGGGAGAAGCAGAGCCCCATCCAGAAGTTCAGGTACCTTCAACTTAGTGCGGTCCGGGGGGAAGGGGGATGCGTCTTTGGGGTTCAGTTTTGTCAAACGGAGCGGGGGGGGGGGGGGGGGGGGGGGGGGAGGTAGGAGGGAGGGATGGGGGAGGGAGGGAGGGGGGGGTGCGGCTTCAGTTGCAAGGGTTCAGTTTTGTTAGGAGGGGGTGGGGGGGGGTGTGGCTTTACTGCGGGGGTTCAGTTTTGTTAGGAGGAGGGGGGAGGAGGAGGGGGGAGGAGGGAGGGTGGGGGGTGTCACACACGGCACAAAGTGACAAGTCTCTGAATTAAGAATTATGAATTATGAATTTAAGCATTTACTCATCTCGGAGAAGCTCCCAACAGCAGATGTTTTTGATCAGTTGTATTTAGTTTCAAATTGTTGTTTTTCTTTCTAGAAAATTAATTTGGTAACCCCATAGCTGGCTACGGGCTTGGTTCCTTGCTCCTGTGCAGTTATCTTTGAATGAGTTCAAACTGACTGTACTAGAGGCAGTATTCTGGGATTGTGTCTAGTGTGTGAATACTGAATATATCCGGTTCATTCATATTTCCTGGAACCCCCTTTAGGTTGATGTACTTCGAGGGGAATGCAATGAGTTGTACATAACGCTCGTTCAGTATGAATAATTACTGTAGCCATCCAACGGTCTATTAAACGGTTCATTCTGCATCGACGAGGCGGAATCCCAGTTCCAGTTTGCCGCCGGCTGCGTCCTTATCAGGAGAGATCTGCAGTCCTGCAGAACCGTTTATCTCTGGCAATTTATTAAGTGTTGTCTTCGGGACAGAACGTATTCAGCTGGAGATGAAGATAATTGCAATGAAGTCCCTAGCAGTCGGTGGTGCTTCAAATGTCTCTGGGAGAGTGTAGCAGCAGCGCCAGGGGTTTGTCTGTTGATTATGTTGTTTCTATTTACCAACCCACAGTGGACAGATAGTGTAGCCTGTGTAGCAGAGCAAGCCGGTTCTGACACTGAACCCACACACCTCCGGGCTCCGGCCACTGCGACACCCGATCTGAAATCTAAGGGAGGCGGGTTGTAGAGATGTTCCTAAAATTTAGGAATCAGTACCTGGCCGATACTGCGTATATACCGATACAGCATCTAGCATTGTTAAGAAGTGCTATTGTTAATAGCACTTGTTCTTATTGAAGGCTTCTCTTGACGATGACAGCAATGTATAGTCGGTTCACTTACTGTCGACAATTTCTTTTTCAGAACTAGATAATTTACATTTATAATCTAAAATTATACAATACATTTATATACATTTGTATTCTTGTAGTTAGGCGTCCATGCATCGATGTTTTTCCAACTTGGTAGCTTGAACACACGTAGGTAAGAGATGGAGCATTTCCCATTCCCAGTGTTTGTGATGTTCTTTGCCTGTGTAGTAAATGAGCTAGTCATGTGATGGTATCAGTATCAGAACATCTCTAGCCGGATGATTAAACATTGTGCCGCTGGTCCTACAGGGAGTGCAGCCGGCTATTTGGAGAGGACGGGATGACCCTGAAGATCTTCCTGAAGAGGACCGCGCCCTTCTCCATCCTCTGGACCCTGACCAACTACCTGTACCTGCTGGCACTGAGGAAGCTCACCGCCACCGACGTCTCCGCCCTCTACTGCTGCCACAAGGCCTTCGTCTTCCTGCTGTCCTGGATCGTCCTCAAAGACCGCTTCATGGGCGTCCGGGTCAGTACCGGAAACCCGCTCCACCATCGCTGATTCAGCTGCCGTGGTGAAGTTCATGTTAATGTATGAGTGATGTGTGATAATATCTTCCTCTATCCATGCTGCAGATTGTGGCAGCGATAATGGCCATCACAGGCATTGTCATGATGGCCTATGCCGATGGTTTCCATGGTGATTCCTTTGTGGGAGTGGCCTTAGCTGTGGGCTCCGCCTCCACGTCGGCTCTCTACAAGGTTAGCCTCTCAGGGAGTGTTTTGCTGTGCATCGTGTGATCGATGGTGATGTGGTATGTGTTGATTTATTAGCTGCTTACTCTAACCAATCAGAGTTTAGATTAAGATCGCCCCTTGTGTTTTTGGTTCCGGCCCACTACCAGACCTATCAACACATATCTTCTGCAGTGTTGAGGCCCCTGGTCCAGCTGGATATCATTACCCAGAGGCTTGTCTCTCCCGCTGTCCCCAGGTGCTGTTTAAGATGTTCCTGGGCAGTGCCAATCTTGGAGAGGTGGCTCATTTCCTGTCCACCATGGGCTTCTTCAACCTAATCTTCATCTCCTGCGTGCCCCTCATCCTGTACTTCACCAAGGTGGAGCACTGGGGGTCCTTCTCCTCCCTGCCCTGGGGGTACCTCTGTGGCCTGGCCGGGCTGTGGCTAGGTGAGAGTATGGAAACACACACACACTCACTTGATTAAAGCACACACACACACACGGATGGATGGACGCACACAAGCACGCAAGCACACACACACACACACACACACACACACACACACACACACACACACACCACACTCAAATACATACACGCATGCATGCTCACACACCCACACACATAAACATAAACACACACACACACACACACAGACAGACACACGCACAAATGAATGCATGCACACACACTCACACAGATATATAAACACACATACCCACACAAAAAAAGTGTGAGTGTGTGCTCAACACAATGTCTTTTCCTATCTGCATAAAACAGGCCCAGAAATACTTCTGTATTGCCTTCTTAATTAGAATACCTCTAGCATATTTTGACAACAACAACATGTCTTGTAGTCTTCAACATCTTGGTGAATGTGGGCGTGGTCCTGACCTACCCCATCCTCATCTCCATTGGAACCCTGCTCAGCGTTCCAGGAAACGCAGGTTGGTGTCACATCAATCATAGTAATAAGGCTGTCGAACATTCATACACAAAACAGACAAGTAGATCACGAATCGCAAACATACAGTTCTATCAGCTCGTGTCAAAAAAGCGATTTTGATATGACACAAACACAACCCGCACTTGTCATACATTTCACAATGAGCGTAAGAGTAAAACTCCCGCTCCATGTCAGTGTGATAACCTACGGCCGAGGTCAGCACTTCAGACCACCGTAGCAAAGCGATGACACAGCGGATCTCGCTCTCCCGCCCCGGAAACCCAAGCATGGTGTGCCTCTCCAGACGCTGCAACTATCCCCTCACCCAGGGAGGATCGGGTTGCCCGGGGCGACGTTAAATGCCTGCAGACATCGTTCTTTTCGTTAACCATAATGAACCATACATGCATACGAAGGTCAGTGTGTCAGAGCGAACCCCCCCCCGACCACAGAGGACAGCCAGGAGAGGGACACACACACACACACAGAGCAGCCCTACTCATGCTGATTGTTAAGCCGCCCGCCCGCGCACTAAGCTACGCTCATCCCCCCCACCACACCCTCCACCCCCACACACCCACCTACAGCCCCACCGACGCCCTGCCCGTCGCTGCCCTCTTGGCTCGCTCCAAAGTAATTAATCTCAATTTGTTTTTCGTTCCACCGAAACCTCCTTACCTCACCCGACCTCTCATCATCTCATCTCTCTCCCTCCCTGACTCATCCCTCTCTCCCTCTTTCCCTCACCCTCCCTCTCTCTCCCCCACCTTCCCCTTCCCTCTCTCCTTGCCTCTCTCTCCCTTACCTTCCCCACCTCACACTTCCCTCTCCCACCCTCTCTCTCCCCCACCGTTCACGCCTCTCCCTTCCCTCTCTCTCTCCCTCCTTCACCCTTCCCTCTCTCTCTCCCCCCCTCACCCTGATAGCGGTGGACGTGCTGAAGCACGAGGTGATCTTCAGCGTGGTGCGCCTGGCCGCCACCTGCATCATCTGCCTGGGCTTCCTGCTGCTGCTGCTCCCCGAGGAGTGGGACTCGGTCACGCTGCGCTTCCTGGCCAACATCGCCGAGAAGAAGTCGGACCAGGACCACGGCGAGGAGCTCACCGAGTCCAGCGTGCACACGCGCAGCCGCAGCCGGGCCAACGGCGCCGTCTCCATACCGCTGGCGTGAGGGCGGAGCCTGCGCTCCTGCTACTGTTAATCGCCCACTTTGCCTTGCATTGAAGCTCTGTCTGAAATCTTTGAATGAAAAAGCCCCTGTCTTGCTTCTCCATGGCCACACACACACGTAGAGAGAGAGAGAGAGAGAGAGGCGTGAAGTTATATGGCAGGGCGCGCGCACACGCGCCCACGAGAGACAAGAAGTCATCCGCAGAAAGACGGCTGAGACGAAAGTACTGAACCTTTAACTGTGATTGGTTAATGAGAAACCTTGTTGTTGTCGGGGGAGGGGGCGGTCCGGCGTCTGTATCCCTGGCACGCCCCTCCCTCCAGGAGAGGGAGAAATACATTTAAAAAAATGAATGTTAATGCTAGATTAAAAAGGGTGGAAAGTATCTTTTTTTTACTTTCTTGAACTCCCGCACGTACCGGAAACACACAGACCTGATTGGCCGTGACGCAGCTTCTCAGACTGTATTCTGTGAATATCAATATTGGCAGGGCCTGTTTGGCTCAATTTTATCTGTATTTATTGAATTGACTAGGAGGTATAAGAGTATTTAAAATGTGCGTGTAATTACATAGTATTATATCAGAATGGGAATTATAACATTGCAAATGTACAGGATCTTTTTGTTTTCTAATAAAAGACTGAAGACACACTATATCGTATTTGTGTTATTGTTTTTGAGGGGAATTACATTGCAATGATGCGATAGTCAAATCAGTCAGCTTAAAAGAAAATAGATCTTAGTATGGCTCAAGATTTAAAAGTCACCCAAGACCTCATGTCAAATCCCATATAAGCATCACCTACAGTAACCTTGGACTGAACAAGTGTCCTGATAAACGGCTCTTTATAGAACCGCCATGGCTAGGCCCTGTTCATGTCTGAGACCTGCTGGCCCGGCTTCAAGCCTTGTTGGCAGACCGGGCTAATGGGCTTCATCCAATCCCAGTCAATTGTGAAGCGATTCGATTTATTTAGTAGCTATGATGACTATGCACAACTTTGTATTGTTATGAAATGCATCAGGGTTCTTTCCCGTAATATCTATCAGTAATACGCACACTTGGTTAGAGAGAGCATGCCTCCTTCTTATAACAACG
Source organism: Micromesistius poutassou (assembly GCF_964030765.1). Lineage (NCBI taxonomy): Eukaryota > Metazoa > Chordata > Actinopteri > Gadiformes > Gadidae > Micromesistius > Micromesistius poutassou. The sequence continues at coordinate 9,740,563 of NC_140287.1, forward strand.
GCCCAGAACTAGAAGCGATTCAGTCTGGCTTACAGACCAAGACAATAAATCTGCAAACGTCAAGTCGATGTTCAGCATAGTAGAAGTAAGCTGAAGTAGTCAAAGTAGTAGTAAATTGAACATGACCTAGAACATTAACATGGTCCCACTGGGAGTAGGATGAGATTGGCAGAGTGTCAGTTCTACTCAATGGATGCTGTTTCACACATGAAGTCATCTCGCGGTCACTGGTGCCTTAGAAAGCCTTCACTGGGATGATAGCGAGCAGTTATGAGTGGAACATTAAAATAAGAATAGAGAATATAAATGGCTGCTACATCAGAGATAAAATAATAACATCAATAAAATAGGAGAACAGATTTAGTCAATTTCTAGTGCCTAATATGCAAAGTTCACTGAAGAACCTCTTTTTTTCTGGAGAATAATCTGTCAACTCTAGAGGTCCCTGGGAGCCCTTTACCCCTGTCTGCACTTTCTTTTCCTAAATAAATAAAGAATAACAGGCGCTTTCAAGCATTTACTTATGAGTTACAAAGTAACCTGTGGGGAGAGTTGCCATAGAAACTTCCTAGCTCATTATCATAAGAAAGTCAAGCATGAAGGAAAGGGAAAGAGCACACACCTACAGCACTGCCACAAGTACAGCTGGTAGTGTTTCTCCTCTGGCTTATTGGATCTACACAGAGGGGTGTCTGGACGCAAAGCTTCACAGAGGTGGTGTGAGAGACCTTACTACTTCGGTTGGGCATGCAGAGGTCAAGGACCATCTACACAGTCAGAGGACGTCAGAGTTCACACCTGTCTGACTGGCTGAGAGGTCAAAGGCTCAGGAGTTTCTTTAACACGGGCCATGGATGTTCAGCAGGATTTGATCATGCTCTGCATTGTATCATTTGACCAATGCCCATAGAAAAAATACGTAGCTGGAAGAAGATTCCAGGGCATTTCGGACTATATGTCAAAGTCCAAAGTTGTGGAGGAGTGAAGTGAGTTAAAGTAAACTGCTTAACATAGTGGTCTACCGCCAATGGGCTCCAGGGAGTCCAAGCCCAGGTTGAGCCAGGTGGTCCCGGTTCACAGCCAGGACCAGGACTCAGAGGCCCAGAAGCCTGGAGAGCCTGGACCCCGATGGACACTCCCCGCTCTGCCCGTCCCAGCGGAGCAGAGGACCAGGCTGCCGCCGCTGAAACAAGCAGAGACAACCCTGTCCACACTCTCAGGTCAGTTCCGCTCCTCACTCTCAATCACGTCTGTAAATGGAGACTTTGTTTGTGCATGTGCATTGTTACAAGTCTTGCTTCACAGGGAACCTTAAATCTGTTGAAAGTAACAATCGGAGCATCATTCACTCTCATCCTCCCAAGAGACTGCAGGTTAGAATGCATCATAAAAACGTTATTCATCTTTTCCATGTATTGTACTTTCAGGTTGTTTGTGACTGCTTGCGTTACGCTGTTGTGGTTGTTTTAGGTTGTGATCCAATGCATCCATTGCCTCTCCATAGATACTGCAACCACTGGTGTTTCCTATTGGTCACACAAACACTGGCACAGCAAATGCCATGGTAAACCAAAACCAACAAACACATAGCCATCCATTTTGTTTTGTCATCCACTGACTGAACTAAATAAATCAATGGATAACGGGGGTATTTCTGGGTTGTTCTCTCTTGCAGTTGAGTGGGGGCAGAAGTGGGGTTATCCCGCGGTATTCTACACCCAGAGAGGAAGAGCACCATGGATCCATCAGTCACACGCAGGTAGGCCTCAGCCTAGAAAATGTCTTGATAGTCTTTCTATCACGTGGCCAGATGTTCAACAACAACCTACTTGTGGAAAGGAATGCTTGAGATAAAATAAGAGTGAGAGAGAGATGGAGAGAGCACGAAAGAGAGAGAGAGAGACATCTGGTGAACTGAGAGTGGCAATCCAGTGGGTCTGATTAAAGTACCGTTGGGAGTGGTAAGTGTTGGGGGTGGGGGGCAGCCTAAGACTGGCCCTCAATAGGAACCACTTTTGGGGGAACAGGGTACAGGAAATACCCTGTTGTTATATACATGCTCCCAGACACACACACTCAAACACAAACACTCACACAAGACACACACTCACAATATATATATGATGTCATCTTATATTTCATTCATCCAGATCAGATTCCCCATACTTGAAATCTTATTTTTTGTGGCCCCCCAGGAGGGGTTCCTGAGGGCCCAGGGGGCTCTCCGTCAGCAGGCCTATCAGCACAGACGGGCCCTCCACCGGCAGGCCAGGGAACACAGGAGGAACCAGAAGACCGCCCACCCCTCTAACGGTGTGTAGGAACATGTTATCATATCTTCTGGGGCAGCTCTTCTCTAACCTTCCCTCATGGTTTGTGTGACCGCCCCTTCCTCCTCCAGCAGGAGGTCCGGGCAGAGAGGGAGGTCCGCTGGTGAGACGCCCCACAGAGAGGGACCTCTTCTGGGGGGAGTACAGCGGAGGAGAGAGGGTGGATGTCAGGGAGCTCCTGCTGCAACCAAGCCCCCTGCCCCCTTTAGGGAGAAGGGATGCAACTTGACCGGGCTGACACCCCCTCGTGACCCTCTGGACAATAAGGACTGTACCTGGCCCGAGTCAGAATGATTGGACTCTGGGGCTGGGTGAGGCAGCACACCTGTTGCACGTCAGTGTGCACAGGTTCTAAAAACTGACAACACAGAATATATGAGTAAAGTCGTGGAGAGAGAGAGAGAGAGAGAGAGAGAGAGAGAGAGAGAGAGAGAGAGAGAGAGAGAGAGAGAGAGAGAGAGAGAGAGAGAGAGAGAGAGAATAAAAGGTGTACATTATTATTGTGCAAGAAGGATTTTGGGCACTAATCATGATCAAGTGCAAAGGTTGTGTTTGTTAATCTGGATTACAGAGGCTTTGGAATCTGAGATGAGATAAACCAATGACCAATGCAACCATGTAACCAAACCACTTCTATTACGATAATTATAATAATCCTGGCTGTGAATCAATTCCATACTTTTCAAGTGAAATTATAGCTTACTATGTAGTATGTAAAATATATTGTATTTGTCAGTACTATAGTCCATGTATATAGGACAATTTGTCCCTGTGGATGAAATTGGAGTTACTTTTAGAAATAGGATATGGCACCATCTAGAGGTGACAGAAAAGCAAAGCCAGAATTCAGCCAGTGGACTTAATTCACATTTCAAACACACTATATTGATGGTGACTATAGTTTACAATTGAGAATACGATTTTATTTCATACAAAGAAAGGATAGTTTGTATCTAGGGCATATACACACTTGCTGTGGGGGTTGAAGTAACCCATCACCGATGTTACAGAATGAGGTATCTTCTGGCTCATTGCCACTCTACTTCTCAAGCTCTTAAGCCTGGCTCTTAGGCTTGAGGGGACTGAGATATCGCATGGCTTGAAATTAAACACCTGGAGCCACTGCCACACCTGGGGCCTCTGAGGGGCCACAGTCGCCAACATGCTCCTCAGATCGCACTGAATGTTGTTCTTGTCTTAAATTGTTACAAGCTGATAAGAAACACCATATACTGCCAATGGGAATTAATGATGCCAGCACATGGTGGAATACAGGGCTGAATTTATTATTACGTGTTATTGAAGGTTAATGGAATGAACCAAACTCTACCGCTGGGTGTCCTTATTGGGCTTGTCTGTGGCTTAAATCTCCACAGATTAGTTGGTAGTAGTAATAGTGGTGATTAGTGAAAGACTTATTAAATAATGCAGACCCTTAATAACAATAAACCCTTTTGCAACGACCACTACACTACAAGTCCTCCCTCTGCTTTGACTCCAACAGATTACTCTGTCGTTTACCAAACAACGACCAAAGGAGTAAAACATGAATAACCTCAGGCACACCCGACCGTTCAGACGGCCGCATTAAACCCACCCATCTACTTAGCAAACCATTTAATCAACAAAGCAAAGTCGCCCAGTCAGGGGTCCCGAGATGGCAGACTCAAGGAGCCAGGCTGACCCCAGGACTAAAGATACTGCCGGGCTTTAAAGCAGCTCTTCAAAAAGAACCTATTTCTCCCCCCTCTGTGTTTTCCAGTCCACCAGCCATACACACTAGGCCTGAAAGCAAAATCAATGAGGAGTCGCGGGGAACGCGGGCAGGCCGGTGTCTGCCACTTCATACGACTACATAAAGGAAGGTGAAGGATGCCGTGTGAGCAATTGGTTCCAATTGATAGAGGATTGGTCACGGTCAGCTTTCTGAGTGGAAATCCACGTGAGAATGTAGCGCTCGGACCAGCGAGGGGGCACGAGGGGCCAGCAGTGGACAATAGGCCCCTCAAGAGAAGTCTGGCTGCAGTAAGAGAGGGGACATAAGCCCCTGTGATTTAACCCTTCCTCTGCTGCTTCTCGAAGATATGCCTAGTGAAATGCAAGCTTTCTCGTGTGTGTGTGTGTGTGTGTGTGTGTGTGTGTGTGTGTGTGTGTGTGTGTGTGTGTGTGTGTGTGTGTGTGTGTGTGTGTGTGTGAGAGAGAGAGAGATTTGGAGCTATAGCAACATACATACATGTTCATGAGTGAGAATTGTAGAACTGACTGAAACATCTGAATGACTCTTTAACCGAAATCTGAAGATACCTTTTTACGATTTGCAACAGTTACAAACTACGGCAATCGCCGGAGGCACCAAAGTGCACCCCTCCCCCTATTACTGTATTCTCTCTAATTAGCCTGGCATTACTAGCTGAATGGGAGAGGCTGCTTTTGACAGCCCAAGGGTCAGATCTCAGTCGTCTGGCTGGAGGGGCTGTGTGCTTCAGCCAGTCTCTGGGAGCCTGGGTGGGGTCAAAGGGTGGGTGAGGGTGAGGGGACTGAGGGAGTGCCGACTCCTGCCAGATCTCAAGAGGAGCCCCTTTTGTGGCACCGAGACACCCGGGTCAGTCCGCCCAGGGCCCCTCGCAGTCCCCCCACTCCTCGAGGGCCCCAACAGCTGACAGAAAAATAAAAAGGGCCCCAGCTGCTAATTATGTGGGTGATGGAGGGCCGGTGAAGTGAGACTGTCAGAGAGAAGGGCGGCCCTCATGTGTGACAGGGTTAAGGGGCAGGATGACAGGATGAAAGAAGCTGCTGCAAAGTGGCAGGTAATCACAAAATGTCGCTTTTTGCAAAATATCACATTGGAAACACCTGATCATTTGCACACCATAATGTAAGATGGTATAAAATCCTCCTAAAGTGCCAATATCTTCAAGTGCCAGCATATTCTGCAATGGACAGCACTTTAAGCAGTGTAGCAAACTTTTTCTTAATTATTTCACCACTGTTATGGTCTTCACACACACACACACACCTGTAATTATTGTGATCCTAGTAACATTAGAAAGAAAGAAATTGGACGTCTCCCATGACATTCTTCATCCTGTATCCATCACACATTTATCAACAATTTGCTGATGGAGCTTCCTGTCCAGCCTACAGCATCATCTGCCCAGAAGACACGGGAGCAGGACCTGTGGAGTTCCAGATGAAGTACTCTTTGGACTGAAGCTCCCGACCTGCAGAATATGACCACAGGGTTGGAGATCTGGATGTGTGCAGCCACAGAGGAAGGTACGTTGCCAAAAGGTGTGAAAGTGAAACTCACATGTGAGGATCTTTGGCTTGGCACAGGAATAAACCTGCACTGAATGCTGGTCCACGGAGCACCCAGAGAGAGTCAGGTCAGGTACTTTGAAATACAACTGAAATACAAGCAGTATGGTGCATTTAGATCAGGCACACGAGGGAATGTGTGTGTGTGTGTGTGTGTGTGTGTGTGTGTGTGTGTGTGTGTGTGTGTGTGTGTGTGTGTGTGTGTGTGTGTGTGTGTGTGTGTGTGTGTGTGTGTGTGTGTGTGTGTGTGTGTGTCTTCTCTCTATGGATAGGTTCTTTGAGAGGAATGACTAATACAGAAATAATAACGCTGCATTCAGTAAAGGCAAAAAGGTATTTTGACAACCATATGTTGTGCTCCTCCTGAAGTTGGGGTATTTTAGAAAGTGAAATAGGGTTAGGGGATAGGGTCATTCAAATTTGAAAATTTGAATGAGGAAAGGGATGTGACTCTTACTTTGATGTAGGCTGTGAGGTCTGTACAGAGGGGGTCCGCCGGTCCCGGCAGCTGACCTGAAAAGCGGATCCCACCTTCCATGGTGACCTCCCTGGACTTGGGGAACTTTTGGCCTAGGTCACAGGGGTCAGTGAAGATATTTTCAGTGAGGGTTTGTTTTCAAACGATACAGCTATTTCAAGCCTTTATCCTGCTGCAGAAGGTAGAGACGTACCAAGGACCCAAACCAGGAGGTTCTTCTCTTTGTTGACATCCAGGTGGCCGGAGCTCACCTTCACATCCACAGTGCTCATCTGAACCCTGCACATCCCAAACAAAAATCATGTTTAGTCATTCAAGACATGTTTTAGTCAAACTGAATTCAGATCCACAGGAATAATCATCCATATATCTATCTATGTATCTATCCATCCATCCATCCATCTTGTGGTTAGGCATCTTGGTCCGGGATGCATACTACAGATGGACCCTGGACACTTCACGAGTCAAACGCCCTAATGAACCACCATCAAGTCCACTATGACCGCAGTACAATTAAGAGATTTCGATTTTTTTGGTCACCGTACAGCAAAACATAAGAGGAAAGTAAAACCTGTTCATATACTGTATATTCATACAACTTGCTTACCTGTTGAAGAAGGGCAGGCGTGCTTCACAGAATTCAAAAGTGTTCTTCACACTCTCATGCAATTTGAGGTTCACACACACACGCAGATGGTTCTCCTCCTCCTGCTGCTTCAGCTGGAAGGACCCCAGGATAGGAGGCACCGGCACCTGAAGAAATACAAAGAAATAAACGAAAATGTCACCTTAATCATCATCAATAACATTTCATTACACTTTGACAGGCATGTTTTATGATCCTTGTACCTGAGATGTGTAGCTGCATAGTTTAAAGGGCTCCTGCGGGGGGCAGAAGGGGAACTTGTAGGGCCCGGAGAAGGCCGAGCCGTCCCCGTCGTCGACACTGCTGGCGTTTAGGATGTTGGAGTCCAGCGACGTGACGCACGGATGGGCCAGGATGTCCTGCAGGGGGGAGCCGTTGGGGGGCAGCGTCAGAGTCACGGTCACGTTGGGGAGCACCCCTTCCACCTCACACTGAGGGAGACAGCCGGTGAGGAGGAACAGAGTGCATTGTGGGAGAAGGGAGAGAAATTAGATACGTTAGAGGGAAAAATGTATTCGGCCAAGAATCAAAACTTCCCATCGTATGACCCCTGCTTACTTTGCATGTCACGGTGCCGTAGACATCCCAGAGGTCTTGTTTGCTGGGGTCGCCGTACTGCATGCAGCGCACAGTCTCCGTCAGCGCCACGTTGACCGTGGCCCGCCCGCGGTGCTGCCCCGTCCTCCAGACGGGCTGCCTTGGGCTCCCAGCGGCGGGAGGCACCCCCGCCGTGGAAGGTGCCCCGCCCTGGGGCACGTCCAGGGGCGTGCCCAGTGGACACACCTGCTGCAGGACTGAGGGCATCAGCGCCAGGCGAGACGCCAACCCATCGCCATCAGTCTTGATGCCAGACCCGCCGAGGAAGCTTTGCAGTCCTTCCAATAGAGTGAGGCCCTGAGACACAGACAGTAGGCTGGATAACGGCGGTCGTGGTTCACCCGCTTCCACCAGAGGCAGGCAAGCCAAGATCAGCGGCCCACGAGAGATGGCCAACACCGGCCATAGAATTCCCTTTGCTGAACTATCCACATGTAGCTCCAGCGCTGGTGTCCTCTGTTGATTCAGACAGTCGTCTCTAGGAGCAACGTATGGTTTGCCAGGGTCGGCCAGCCCTAGTTCAGTGAGGAGCAGTTGAAGCACCGCGCTGTCCTCTGGCACTGCTTGATATGAAGAACCCGCCAGAGAATTTGCCCGATATTCAACGGTAGGGAACCTCCTGTGAAAAATAACAGCATGCACATGAGCTGATACATAAGGTTCCTAACCGTTACACAACGGTTCCAGGAATAGACATATTTGTGTTACAAACCTTGAAAACCGCACAGACACATGTTCTCCCTTCTCGTGCGTAATAATCCATAAGGCGCGTAAACTCATTTTACCGACAACACCGAACGCACTCCAATGACTTTTAACTCATGTGGTCGGAACATTTAAACCTTTCACATCTGATGTATTTAGTTATGCATCCTGATAATGAACGATAACAAACAACGCCACCACTTCCTACTGTTTCACGTGACATTCACTACTATCAGCTGACTTCTGCGCATGCGTATTTGTCAGCCGCTATCCCCACCCTTTTCTCCCATACAGGAAGCTGGATTCCTCCCTACCTAGCTGTCAACAAAGGGCACAACTGTCAGAATCACACAATTCCTGGGAAAAAGTCTGCGCCGTTGCAGGCTGTGGGTCATCGGTCTAACTCGCATTTGTCCGCACCGCTCGGCCGAGTGCGATCATGGCGACGACCGCTCAGCTGTTCGAGGTAAGACTCCTGCTGAGCCAGCTAGCCAGAAGCTAACCAGCACTGGCCCACTTGTTCACTGCATGCAAGAAAGCAGCAGATTTATAAAGATGGTTGAGCAGCTTATTGGCCCGATGTGGTTAATCAGAATATGCATGGAGTTTTAGCTGCCACGATGATTTAATGTGTTGCATGTGTAGTTATCTCGTCAGCAGGGTTAAACGAAGCTAAACGAGCTGGTGGGTAAATTCGGATGTTTTTGCATATTACTCAAATGCGTCTCTTCTGGAGGAAAATGTTTTGTTAGTGGTCACAGTGTTGTGCTGTTTTGTCGGTTGCACGTAGGAGCCGTTTGATGCAGACGAATACATAGAGAGGCTGGCCTGGAGAACGCCTGGCGGAGGGTCAAAGGGCGGGGCGGAGGCGTTTGACCCCAAAAGGTGCGCCTGTTGTTGACCTTCATGTTGTGTTCTCTACCGCCAGATCATCCTTGTGTTTTTCTCTTGACAAAATGCCTGAATGAGCTGTTCTACATAAAGAGTTTATGATTATTGCATAATGTCTTTATATGCACACATTTGAACGTCAAGCTAAAAACAACATTGTATGCAGACCTGTTATCTTTAGATGTTATCATCTACAGCCACAGCAGGATGTAGTCACCCTCAGCGCTCACTTGTCAACATTGAATTCTTATTCTTATTGCGAGATATCAAGGTATATGAGACCTATCTAGATCTATGTTGTTTTAATTTAATCTATGTTTTAATTATATACCCAGTCCATAGCAATGTTGTTACTGGGGTTTGTAGGAGGACATTTTTAAACTTGAAGGCTTCATAAGTAGTCTGACATTGAATGCATCCCTTAATTCCTTCAGAACCCAAGATGCAATTAGAAATAAATTAATTAATCAATTATCAACAATAAGCATCATGAAACCCTATGAGCCAAAACACAAATGTACCAGAATGTATATGCTCTTTTTGCAGTGCTAAGAACAAGTGCATTTTCCATTTCTATTTCTACTTACATTTATTCATGACTAAAGTTGGATCTACAAAATGTGTTAAGTCCAATATTTAGAACATTCCTACTTCTCCGTATATTTCTTAATCAAACTGGACAATGTGTCATAATAATCCAACATTCCTTGCGAGCGAGAAAAAAACGTGGCTTCATTTGATATTGTATTTTCCTGATATTGCTTGGTCTTACGTAAACATATAGTGGCCAACTTATTTCTGGTAAGCACAAATACCACATGCAGCAGCAGCAGCAGCAGTAAGAGCCCCACTAAATATCCCATAGATCCAAGCCAGCCTTATCTGCGTCTCCCCCGAAACTATTGCTACAGCAGCCTCCTCAGAAACTATTTAACAGTAGTGAAGAGTCAGAGACAAGGTATCTATGGAGGCCACCCTACGCTGTGAGTCACCAGCCAGGCAGCGGGTGTGTACGGGGGGGAGAGGATGGGAGATGTCTCTTTCTAAAGCTGTAGCGACTGCTGAGGGAATTAGTTAAGAGATTATATACTCATCGTTTTGGGATGTTTCCTAGTCTGTGAAAATACGATGCTGACTTAGAACATTTGCTCTGCCGTTCCTGGTGGCACTTAAAATGCAGCTGACGAAGCTACTAGGTGTCAGAGCTTCTTAAGTCCGGGCAGCCGGGAATTAAGCACCCAGCCTCGTTTTGTAACTAATAACTCCAAAGTGTTGGGTCAGTGGGACAGGTTTAACCCTTTCCTTTTCCAATTACTGTTGTGGAATTAGAGTGTGTGTGTGTGTGTGTGTGTGTGTGTGTGACTGTGTGACTGTTATTATGGTTCCCTGTGATTTTTTTTTAAATCAATGGGATTCCTTTTCCTGGGAATCTTCAATCCCGCCGTTTCCTCCCGCCGTCTGATAGGCTGCTGGAGGAGTTTGAGAACCACATCGAGGAGCTGAAGCAGCTGGACGAGAAGATCCAGCGGCGCGTGGAGAAGCTGGAGCACCAGTGCCACCGCGAGGCCAAAGAGTTTGCACACAAAGTCCAGGACCTGCAGCGGAGCAACCAGGTCAGTGTGTTCCTCCGTCTCGTGACGCACACATCACAAACCCCCAGTCACTCACCAACCGGGTCCCAATGCCTCCGCTCTTCCCGCCCTCCCCGTCTCCTCAGGTGGCCTTCCAGCACTTCCAGGAGCTGGACGAGCACATCAGCTACGTGGCCACCAAGGTGTGTCACCTTGGCGACCAACTGGAGGGGGTGAACACCCCCCGGCAGCGAGCGGTGGAGGCACAGCGCCTTATGACCTACTTCAACGAGTTTCTGGACGGAGAGCTGCGCAGTGACGTCTTCCACAACCCAGAGAAGGTGTGTGTGTGTGTGTGTGTGTGTGTGTGTGTGTGTGTGTGTGTGTGTGTGTGTGTGTGTGTGTGTGTGTGTGTGTGTGTGTGTGTGTGTGTGTGTGTGTGTGTGTGTGTGTGTATGTTGTGGATATATAGAGGTGTGTATTAGGGATGCACCGATACCAATATCGGGTATCGGGCCGAAACTTCATTAAATTACTCGTACTCATAATAGTTTTTTAATTGCCGATACCACTCACCGATACCACTATGTCAGTAATCTGAATCTAATCAAGACTATTTCCTGATTCCAGGGAAAGGTTTGATGGGAAATAAAATAAAATAAAAAGTGCAATGAGTGCACGTCTATTGTTGTCATACTGTAACATTGATCGAGGCGAAACTCGAGCCCTGGGAAAAGAACGACACAAAAACGAAACAGCGAAACGCTGATCCGTGTCCCCCTCGGGAGCGGGTCCGTGGATTCCAGCCATGCCGGACACACACAACCACACCGGACATGCACAACCACACGCAGCCTAACTCTAGCCCCGGGAAAGGAGCGACACACACGGCGAAACGCCGATCCGTGTCCCCCTCAGGAGCGGGTCCGTGGACTCCAGCCACACCGGACACACACACAGTCGCTGCGGTTTCTCACTGTCCATGGTTCTGAAGTCTGTCGCTGCTGTGTGTGCGCTGTCATGATACAGCGTGCACAGCATTACATGAAATGTTATGCACATTTACCGTGCATAAATAACTGCGTTTTTAAATAACTTACCCTTTGATGATCGTCATCTTCGGGTATTGCGTATAGTTGGTGGAGTTGAAATGCCTTTCAAAAGCTCATAGAGACCAAATCTAGAAAATATCGGTACTCGGTATCGGCAAGTACACAAAAAAGTATCAGTATCGTATCGGTTTGTAAAAAAGTGGTATCAGTGCATTCCTAGTGTGTAGTGTGCATCTTCTTGTGTGTGTGTGTGGTAAGTTGTGTATGTATTACAGAATATGTGTGGTGTGAATGTATTCGCCCGTCACTCCAGCAGTGAATCAATGGCTCCGCCCCTGCAGTGGTAATGCTAGATGTAAGGTGTGAGGGGAGCGGGATTATATAGTTAAATCATGCACGTTAAATCTCTAAATTCATCCCTTTTTAGTTGAGGGCCCTCGGCTAATTTGGATTAATCAGGGTGTCGTACACTTGCTAAACAACAGTTGACTGATCGACTTGCATGGCTGTCAAAGTGCTCATGTCAAGCCTAATTGCTTTAATTGAAGGGTGTCTGATTAGACAAGATGATGTTCATCCTCCTCACTGTCCTATTAAAGCAGAGGAGGCCTGGTAGGACAAATAAGTTATGGGTAGCGTAGGAAACTTCCAGGAGTTGCGGTTGTCGTTGAAACACCAGCCAACTTGACACAGCACAAGTGACCTCCCTGATGATCCACGGCAAAGCTGCATGGGGGAACGTAGTTTATAGCGAGAGGAGAGATGGAGACTCCAGGTGAGCTTCCTCTTCCCCCGCTCCATCGTTATTGGAACGGGAGCAGGGAGCCTGGAGGGGGTCAATCCCACAGACGGGGCTGGGTTTGTGGAGAGTCAACACGGGGGAATCTCTGGCCAGTTTCCTCTTCCTGAGCATACTTCCAGACAAGAGCGAGGGGGGAAAAATGAGGAAAGCTGCGAGTGAATAGCTGTAGGGGGATGGCTCTGCTAATCCTTCTGAAAGGGAGGGCTGGGCCGCCAGCATGGAGACAAGTGCTGCTAAACCCTGACTGCAGGGAGACGGCTACATTACTTACATGGGATTTAGCTAATCTTAGCTGGGGGACAGATACTTAGAAAACCTTCGCCGAGCAGAAAGGCTGGATCCTCCTCGCGGGAACGGGCTAATGATGTTAGCTGAGGCAGGCGTCTACGGGAACAGAGGAGTTGCGGACGGCGGGCCTTTTCCACGGGTCTGGCGCTGTCCTTTCTCTCTTTCCAGCCGGTGTGCATGTCAGGGGGAGTGGGCTGGGAGGGGGGGGGGGGCCCGGCCTCCCCCCATCTTTTCTACACAGATATCCCTGGCCGGACAGATTATTGAAGGCGATTTAGCCTCCTGTGGGATTACAGTCCCATTGAGCAGAGGCACGGCCATAAAGAGCTGGATATGCTGCTGCTAAGTCAACACGGTGGCGGCGGCCGCTGCCGACGGCCAGGTGGGCAGCGGCTGCTTGTTATCTGCCCAGCGGCCGACATGGGAAAGGGGCAGGGGGGCTCCGCTTAGGATGATGACTCCCCAGGAGGAGGCACTGCGGGCGGTCCACCTGCTCTCCCATCCTCCTCGCCCCCCCCCCCCCCCCCCCCCCCCCCCCCCCCCCCCCCTCTGGTGGTCCATCCCATATGGTTCTCACCTGCTCTCTCGCTCTCTCTCTCTCATACTTGCTCCTCCTCCTCCTCCTCCTCCTGCTCCAGATTAAGGAGGCGGCTGATATCATTCAGAAGCTGCACCTCATTGCCCAGGAGCTGCCGTTTGACAGGTGAGTCAGGCATCCTGCAGGCAGCTTTACACAATATCACCTCCAGATAAGGAGAGTCCATCCTGCTCCCCACACTACGGTGTCCATCCCCCACCGGCAGAACCACATCTAAAGGTTTCCAAATGGAGGTTTTCATCACTAAAGACAAACACACATTGAATAATTAAGAAACTTTTGTCTGAGGCCAATATAGGTGACATTTGATGCTGATATTCATTCATGATTTTCCAGAGTATATTATTATTACATTTATATGTTCCGCCTCCAACAGATTTGCAGATGTCAAGGCAAAGATCGCAAGTGAGTGACCTCAGACTTAGTTGATTTCCGCTCATATGATAGACATTAAATATTCCATAGAAATTGGCACACACAGTTGGCTGTAAAGTGTGTGTGTGTGTTCCAGGTAAATACCATGACCTGGAGCGCCAGTTGATCCAGGAGTTCACGGCGGCTCAGAGGAGGGGGGAGATCGGACGCATGCGTGAGGTGGCAGCGGTCCTGCTACATTTCAAGGTGAACCACAGTTTTTAGAACACACGAGTCTCTCCATGACTTCAGTGACAGTATTGGTCCCAAAAGTCTCCCTTTGCTTTGGCAGAATTCGTCCAAACAAAATTGACTCTATTTAAAACATTGACGACTCTATTTAACATGGAATGTTTTGTCACTTTCTCGTGAAAAGGGATATGCACACTGCGTGGACGTGTACATCAAGCAATGCCAGGAGGTGAGTGGGTCTTATATACACACAGACAGACAGACAGACAAGCTCTCAGCGTTTCACACTGGCTACACCAGCACGGTCCACAGGGCCTGGTCACTAAGCCCAGTCATCATGTGTTCCGCCCCAGGGAGCCTACCTGAGGAACGATGTGTTTGAGGACACTGGGACCCTCTGCCAGAGAGTCAACAAGCAGGTCGGGGAGGTGTTCAGCAGCCCGGAGGCCGTCATGGCCAAACTCATCCAGAACATCTTTGAGAACAAATTACAGGTAGGTGGTGCATTGGTGCCTCCGCTTCCACCTGCCTGTCATCCAGCAAATCCTAATCCTTCGGCCCCCCGCTGGCCATCTCCAAACTCGTTTTGTGGTCCTCTGACAGTTGTGGTTGTTTTGTTTGTGTCTCCAGGCCCACGTGAAGGAGAAGCTGGACGGGACCAGACACTCGGACGCGGAGCAGTACCTGAAGAACCTCTATGACCTTTACAGCAGGTAGTTGACCTTTGAACCCTGAGCACTTCCTGGGTGTTCCACCAACTAGCCTTGTGTTAATGGTCAAGTGCTTGTGAAGTACCTTTTAAGAGGCTGTAGTATTAAGTTAAGCTAGGTAGTAGATTTAAAACTAGGTTCCCTCCTTCTTAACCAAACCTTAGCCAGATCTCAACCGTCTGTATTTGTACTTGCAGAACAACTGCATTGGCAGCCAAGCTGACTGAGTTCAACCTGGGCTCAGACAAGCACACGTTCCTGTCCAAGCTGATCAAAAACATCTTCTCCTGCTACCTGGAGAGCTACATCGACATGGAGAAGGACTACCTCCGCAACCGCAGCGCCATGATCCTCCAGCGCTACTACGATTCCAAGAACCACCAGAAACGGCCCATCGGCAGCGGCAGGTCAGGCCCCGGTGCCCCCTGTGATCAGACACAAAAAGATCACTGTTAGTAAGAGTAGAACAATGACTGATGGAAGACACCGCTAACTGCTAAAGGCTAATGACTAACAGCTTATATTCATGAGTAGCACTAAAGAATAAACACCAAACTCATCCATTTGTGAGGAGGGACATTTTCACTCTCAGTGAAGGATTAATATTATGGGATGTGAAGAAGCTTCCAAGAGCAAAGTGTTAGGCTCCTGCCCTGCCCATGAGGGGTGACAGGTTTATGTCTAGAAGTCAGCCCCGTAGGACAGCAGGTGCTCAGGCCTACTAGCGGGTGGGGGAGGGGGGTGTGAAGGGGGGCTTGAGCTTGGCCGACGACCTGGCTCCGAAGACCTTGCTCAGAGGCTGGGTCGCCGCTGATATCTCTTGCTGGCGCGGGCTGACCAGGTGCACAGGAGCCAAACCTTGGCTATGGAGCCTGCGCTTCAAGCTGCACTGATTTTTAATTTGGCTTGTGCATCAGAATGCATCATGGGATTTTTTGTTGGCAGTACTCATACTCACATTTTGAGAGGACTCAAGAGTGTCGTAGTACTGTAAATCCTAAATCAACGTAAATATACACTAACCTAAGCTAATGTAATAAACGTTGTTTATCCAGGTCTCGCATGACATGTTTCAAACAAAACAATGTCTTCCAATAATGACAACGATTGATAACTAAAAAATGACCGAAAAACATAACCACCAACACAATAACTAGCAACCCAATCCAAGCTATGCTTCCAAAGTGGCAGCGGTTGCGCAATGTGATGTCCCGACGCACAAGCCTTACGTTGTGTGTTTGTGGCTCCTCTCTCTCTGCAGCATCCAGGAGCTGAAGGAGCGGATCCGGCAGCGCACCAACCTGCCCCTGGGCCCTAGCATCGACACCCACGGGGAGACTTTCCTCTCCCAGGAGGTGGTGGTCAACCTGCTGCAGGAGACGCGGCATGCCTTCGAGCGGTGCAACCGGGTGAGGGGACACCGCCACCATGTTCAGCCGCAAAGGAAGCTTGAGTCGAGATGTCGACTAGTGATCGACCGAAATATCGGCCGATATTTGTGTATTTTACGTGTGTCGGTCGATGGCGATTTTTTTTTTTCCCCGGCATGATTTACAGACAGTTCAATAAATGTTCCTTTTTTAAATTGAGACTTGTAACATTTTTTATCATCGTGTCATTTTTATGATGTAATTTGAGGGAGCAAAAGCAGTATCGGTCATCGGCTAAGGCTGATGAAAAAAAAAAAAAACTATCGGCATCGGCCCTAAAAATTTCATATAGGTTGATCCCTAATGTCGACAACTGCATTTACGCTTTTATACAAAGCGACTCACAATAAGTACATTTGTCAGAAGAATCAACCTAGCGATTGTCACAATCGCTAGGTTAACCCATTCCCCGTAAACAACAAAGATAGCTAGGATAAGAGCATCTCATTTCAATGAATGAATTGTATGAATGTGCTGTTTCTGTGTCCTAGCTGTCAGATCCCTCTGACCTGCCTAAGAACGCCTTCTCCATCTTCCTGCTGCTGGTGGAGCACCTATGTGTGGATCACATCGACTACGCTCTGGAGATCGGCCTGTCGGGTGAGTCCAGCTCCTCTCTGCCCCAAGAAGCACGACGCCATTCACTATTTCTGGCTCTGACAAAATCTGATAAATATGTGAACATCGGAACCTGATTCCACCGGTCCTGATTGGGACTGAATGCTTGGATGTGTATCCCAGTGATGGGGATCTGCTGTTACTGATGATCTCTCCAACCCTCACAGCGATCCCCTCAGCCGATGCCAAGAATGCCAACCTGTACTTCCTGGACGTGGTGCAGCAGGCAAACACCATCTTCCACCTGTTTGACAAGCAGTTCAACGACCACCTCATGCCTCTCATCAGGTCAGTAGTGGACCGCGTTGGATCCACATTAGGGCTGCCAAGATGAATCCTCGTCATCGCGGATAATGCGTCAACGTCAATATTTTTAATTGTATTTCTGTTATACAAATGTGTTACTTCAATTTCACTATGTAATTGCTGCTTTCACGTCATTCGCTTTTGGCTCCTGTCAACACCCTCAGATTTCCAAAAGACATTGCAGCTGCAGCAGTCTGCTACCAAACAGGTTGCATGTAAAGATTCCCCCAGACCCAGAGATTCAAAAGCATGGGAATACTTTAAAATGGCAAAATGTACTTTTGTTTGCTTTGCAAAATGTCATAATACAGCAGCACTACAACCATGCATCCAGGCACATTAATCAATCAATCAATAGGAAAATAATTGTTAGTCGTTGCTCTAATCTGTATCGGACCAATTCCATATTCACTTGGAATTTCCTATTTCTGCCATTATTAGCAATTAACTTGGACATTGTCCATGGAATGTTTTCTAAATCTATTTTAACATGTGTGTCTCCAGCTCTTCTCCTAAGCTGACAGAATGTCTGCATAAGAAGAAAGAGGTGATAGAACAAATGGAAGTCAAACTGGACACAGGAATCGACAGGTCAGTGTGTACGCTTCACCGAGACCTGAGCAAACTACAAACAGCCTTCAGTTGTCCGTTCATTCACTCAGTTTCCCGCATCAACCCTTTATTGTTCCCACTTCTCCCCAGGACGCTGAACTGCATGGGGGGCCAGATGAAGCACATCCTGGCCACGGAGCAGAAGAAGACAGACTTCAGGCCGGAGGACGAAAACAACGTCATGATCCAGTACACCACTGTAAGAGAACTTAAACGCGTTGGCTGATCAATCTCAGGCTAGTTAGGTTTGTTCCAGTCCGTTTTTGGCTTCGCTCAGACTAAAGGTTTTCACTTCTGAAATACAGTTTATTTCAGAGATGCTTTCTGAAATATAACCATTGTCATTGTCAGTCTACATTCAGTAATTTTCCTCCAATAATCAAGAAATATTGATTATATATTTCGATCTATTGACAATGTACCAGCTGATCAGGTAATTTCCCTCACATGCCATCATTCCTTCCCGCGCACCACCAGGCGTGCTCCAAGGTGTGTGCGTACGTGAGCCGGCAGGTGGACCGCGTGCGCAAGTCGATGGACGGCAAGAACGTGGACACGGTGCTGATGGAGCTGGGCGTGCGCTTCCACCGCCTCATCCACGAGCACCTGCAGCAGTACGGCTACAGCTCCATGGGGGGCATGCTGGCCATCTGCGACGTGGCCGAGTACCGGCGCTGCGCCAAGGACTTCAGGGTGAGTGGAGGTGTTGGTGATAGTAGAGGAGGTGGAGGTGGTTGGCATCGGAGCAGGGAAAAAGAAAATCAGACTTGTGTCAGTGTGCGGTTTACTCGACTTCAACGCTAAATCACGTGTAAGCTGTTTCTCATGTGGAGTTTTTATTTCTTTATTTGTCCTGTCTCTAATTTGACTGTAGCTAGAAGTTATGAAGTTAAAAAAATATAGTAATCAATAGATAAAGGGGAGAAGAATTGAAAGAGGGTCGATAATTAAAAATCATCTAGAAAGGGAGTATCTACAAAAACGGCATTACGTTACAAAAGAAGGGCCTTGATAACGCTGGTCGAACACATCCCAGTCACGAGACAGTAAACCCTGTTCCCCTCTCCTCCCGGGCCGTCCCGCAGGTGCCCCTGGTGCTGCAGCTCTTCGACACACTCCACGCCCTGTGCAACCTGCTGGTGGTCGCCCCCGACAACCTGAAGCAGGTGTGCTCCGGCGAGCAGCTGACCAACCTGGACCGGAACCTCCTGCACGCCTTCGTTCAGCTCCGGGTGGACTACCGGCCCTCGCGCCTGGGCCGCCACTTTAGCTAGTGGCCGAGCTCCAGCGCGTCGCCACCGAGACTTCCGTCAATCGCATTAAGCCCCACCCCCTCCCACTCCCCCCTCTCCTTCTTCCACACGCCAGCCCCCTCCCCCCTCGCCCCTACCTTCAGACCGGCATTCAAGACCTTCACCTCTTGGATCTGGGATATGTGCATTTCAGCCTCTCCCGCCACCCTGAATACGTTTCAACTGTCATTTGACTGAGCTTTCCTTTGTTTTTAGATACTAATTCAATTCTAAACAAAACTGTGGCAATTTTGTTTTGTTATAATTGTGCCAAATATAGTTCTGTGGCTGCACTCACTTAAAGGACCGTGTGGCTGCTCTCGTACAAAAGGGAAGGCTAGACTCCAGCAGAGTGCTGCACTGGGAACCACCAGCACCTTGTGAAGAAAGAACACACACACACACACACACACACACACACACACACACACACACACACACACACACACACACACACACACACACACACACACACACACACACACACACACACACACACACACACACCTGCCCCCTCCACCCCAAAGCACACGAGAGACACATGACCGCCCTCCCTAAACCTTGACCCCTGATCCCCCTCGCAGAGACACAGGTCAGGAGGTCATCAGAGAGAAGTGTGATTTTGGCTGGGGTGGAGGGTGCTGGGCAGGTCTGTGGGAACCTCCTGGGAGAACCGGGTGGAACCCACCTCAGCATGGGACCTCAGGGGTCACGGGGTCAACAAAGGGGGGGGGGCGGGGGGGTACGTGTCAATGTAATTGCGCAGATCAACACCTGCTTGTCCAGCAGCGCTGCGCCGGGTATGGACGGGATCAGCGAGGATTCTGGGTCAGGGCACAGCGCCGAGGTCGCCCTGCGCTGATGAGGGGAACACCATGTTAAGTGGACTTCTTCACACAGGGCTTACCGGGGGGGTCAATGTCAACAGTCTTGTGCATCATCCCGCCTGATCCCTGAAATTGTTTAGCTAGGCTAAGCTGTTCCCAGTATACTGCTGCTTACCTTTTAATCAATGACTTATTAAACAAAACAAACGATCTCGGTGATTCGTCATTGTCTCGCTTGTTAATGTATGTTGCCGAAAACCAGGAGCAGTAAATTGAAATTTTGACCCATGGCAAATGTCACAGGAAAAAAAGGCGAAGATTATAAAAGTCGTCTTTTTCGGGGGGGGGGGAGTAATCAAGTATTCATAGGGATTGTGGCCCCCGAGAGTAAAGTTCTTTCTTTGACTTCAGGAAGTGAGCGGAACATGGAGGATGCGCGGGGGGATTAGATGCGTGTGACTTGATGAAATGTGTGCGCTAGTCACGGGCTGGGGACGGCCACAAAGATAGAGGCGCACAGGCTCACAGCTCAGTTCCAGCTGCGGCTGGCTGCTGTTGTGTGGAAGGTACACACGGCACTGTGCAAAGTCAAACAACATAATTAATTAGGCTAATATTAATATGATCAAATGCCACGTTGGAAAAAAAAAATTCAATTCGCTCCGTGCCTAATCACAACTGTATAGCTTGTAAGAATTATTGTGTTAGGCTCCGACGCAAACAGTGCGCCTGTTCCAAACATTTGAAAAACTATTTGTTTTTCCGTGGCGATTATACTGGGAATGGGTCTGGGAGGGGGAGGGCAGTGATAACTGGTGGAGGCGCAGGCTGGCCCCAGGGATTCCCAGCTGAGGCAGATGGAAAAGGGGGAGGATGCTGGTCTTTCAGGGGGGGTGGGGAGGGTGTTTGAGCAGGTGGAGGGGATTAGTAATACTGTCAACACTGGAGCGCTGGATAAGACTGTCCTCTCTTGCTCGTCAGTTGGAGCACATATTCATACGCGTAAGATGCGCAGACGTTAACATACACATCAGGGCCGCTGAAGGCTGTGGCCTGGGGCCCTTCTGGTGGGCGCTGGTCACCCTCAAAGGAAAATATTTATAAATAAAGAATTAAAATTAAAATTTGCTGTGCGCCCATCCTCATTTCTTTCTTGAGGTAACAAATGAAAGTAAGACAAAAAACAAGTAAAGACAAAGAAATACTCAGTATACATTGTAATCTCATGACCGGGTTCAATTCCTGCTGATGTTTGTTTCCATTAAACCATAATGTAAGTTTAAAACGTAATGATATCTATCTGTGATACATAACCTCAAACCTTCAAGAACCAAAAGGGTCCTGAAACTTTTTTTGTACCGTTGAACTTTTGTTTTGAAAGTTACTTGACTTGTTTTAAAAAGCACATAGGTTGGACACCCATTGGGACTGGGCTCCTGATAACTGTTAATACTACCTATGCCCCTGGGGGTGGGGGGCACCAAATCCTAATCTCGCCTAGGGCACCAAAATGTCTAGAGCCGGCCCTGAGGCTTCAACAATCCTGGGTCTGCGGACAGGAGAACCAAACTAGAAGTAATGGTCGAATGACTTCTGAGGTGTAAAACTATTCCAACTCTTAATGTCTGTTCATATAGTTCAGCTAGAAGATGACATTAAGGTAGACAATAATGATTCCTGAATAATAAAAAAAACAAATTACATGAAATGTATGTTCAAACTCCTTCATACTAAGTTAGGAAATTCCTTTCTTAGATGGTGTGATGTGTTCAGGAAAGATTAACCGCTATCCTAAAATATGGATTAAGAACAGCAGGCTATCCAAATTGTTGCATAACTGCTTAAAGTGACATCATATTTTCAGCCAAAAGTCCCAGATTGCGTCACCATGTTTTAAGAGGCTGTGAATATATTACTTTGTATCACCATGGTAACACCATGGTAAGCATTTGATTTGTAACCTTACCTTTTAATAAGATGTAGCCTACACTTTGCCTCCCCCTTATGTTTTTACACTCAGGTTAGGGTAAGATATTTTAACTAGGATACGCATCAACACATATCTGGTATCCATCGCCTTGAATAACCACTCAACTTCATTAGCCAGCCTCTACTTCCTGTCTGTCCTCTGCCAGAGTACCCAGCCTCTATTTCCTGTTTATCCTCTGCCAGGGTACCCAGCCTCTACTTCCTGTCTGTCCTCTGCCAGAGTACCCAGCCTCTACTTCCTGTTTGTCCTGAACCATATTACCCAGCCTCTACTTCCTGTCTGTTCACTCTACGCACAGCGGCGGTCCTCGAACGTGACCACAAATCCCGGCTCTCGGCGCATCCATCCGCCTGGTAGCCGTCCCTCCCTCTGCCTCTGGAGCCCTGACAATAAAGCATTACAGCAGTCAATCCATGTCAACAACAGCTTTGCTTAATTCCAGCTAAACACGTTTAAGCTAAATCTTCACCTAATGATGCATAATGATTAGCACTTGCTCTTTGGGCCACTGCCGGCCCGTGTTTCGCCCCACATCAGGAGGAAGGCTCTCGTGTTGTGTGTGTGTAGACCTAAACAGGTTCCCCTCTCCTCATTCAAATAGAGATAATATCTCATACACACACACACACACACGATGGTGCAGACAGGAAGATGAAGGCGTACTGGCTGCGATGCAGACAGATGTGTTTTGATCATGATGAGCCACTCGCATAACGCTGATTATCATGTTTTCACTCTAAGGGTGAGCGCCACACTCTACGGATCCATAAACAGAGCAGAACTCTCCATCGCGATCTTCTGTCTGAGCTGTTCTCGGGGTCACGGCTCTACGGGAGAGAAGAGGCTAATGGGCTAGGAAACACACCACCAGGCTTCCTAATGGCGTACAGATGTCGGCCTGGCCTTGACCTCTTGCCCACACCACGCCTGGGCCTGGCCCCGGCAAAAGTGCCCGGCCCACCTTTCGTCCCCGGGCATCCCGGAACTGCACCGGTGTGCCGGCTTTGAGCCGTGCCAGCTCCTTTCTCTCCTCCACTAATACTCTGCTCGCTGTCTCTCCGACACCAGGGCTGGCTTTGCCTTTGCCATTTCGCTGGGGCTAAAACTGAGCTTTCCCTATAATCACCCACAACCAGGCCCGCGTTTGATGCTGCTGAATCAATGCCTGCCTCTTTGTTCCTGCACCCCATCCCTCCGCCTCGCCCATAGAAAAAAGAAACTCTCTCCCTCTCTCTTAATACTCCACCCATTGTGGGAACGTTTTCTGATGCCGGCTGCTGGCGCCGCGCCCGCCGTGCCTGCGCCTGCCTGCCTCGCTCGCTCGCTCGCTTGCTCTTGGCTCGGCTCGCGTGTTTGACTGCTCCGCGGGAACAGACTGGCACTCTAGCAGAGGGCTCCATGGTCTGCACATAGCATCCACTAAACACATCTCTGTGTGAGGGGCCCACTCTCGCTCGCTCTCTCTCACAAGGAGCAAAAAGGTATCAGCGTCGCTTTGCATGGATGAGCATCGGTGGGTTTTTTAAGGATCACATGTTTTAGTAAACAAACCGTCCCCCAGATGAGGAATAGTGTATGCACGCAAACAGACAGACACACACACACACACACACACACACACACACACACACACACACATACACTTGTAGTGTTTACACTTGGTGGTACTCCATGGAAATTGGTATCATACACCCTACAGACATTGAATACACTACAGCAGACGTTTTTAATCACCCTTTCGAGGGTGCAAGGTAAGGAGGGAGCAGCTAAACAACAGGGGAGGGGCAGCAGATTGAAACAGGTTAAACGGTTGAACTACAGTGCTAAACACATGCGCTCACTGGGCAAACAAACATCTGTTACAACTGCAGGCTCCGCGATGGTCCTCCCAAACCAGTGATGTTGAACCAAGCCCCGCTACGCTTGTCAGGAGGGGAGAAGTACGGCCTTCTCTCCCCTCCACTGAAGATGAAACACAGCAGCAGCAAAGCGTGTGCGTTTGTCTAATCAAGCTATTGCCTCGGGGCGCACTGGATCTAAATGAAAAGAGCTTGAGTGTTGCCAGCCTCTATTTTCGCATCAGACGGGGATTGTCTGGCCTGGCGTTGGATGGTGCCAGCATGCAGTAGTCATGGCGCGCAGCTAGGGGGCACTAGTGCTCCAGAGTTGCTCTGCCTCCCTTCGCGGAGCACCGCTCTTCCTCACGGCTCCTCGCAGTGGGGATCTGCCTGAGGGGGGGAAATGTTGCTCTTTTAGGTCTGTGAGCCCATATCCCTTAATCCCCAGCCATGATTGACAATCATGATTTAGGGTATATGGTGTCCCATTCTAATCCACGAGCAATGATTTCATTTGCATACCTTCCATGCGTGGCCTCATTTTGGAAGAAACGGCTGCCTTTGTAAGTGATACAGAAAGACAGCGACGGGGGGAAAGCGAAGAGAGCGAGTGCAAGATAGAGAATAAGGAGCAGGAGAAGAACGGATGTTTTTTTTTATGACAGTCTTCATGTCGCCTTCCACGTGTGTGTGTGTGTGTGTGTGTGTGTGTGTGTGTGTGTGTGTGTGTGTGTGTGTGTGTGTGTGTGTGTGTGTGTGTGTGTGTGTGTGTGTGTGTGTGTGTGTACACACACACACACACACACACACACACACACTAGTAGGCCAAAACACCTGCCATGGGTAGCACGAACAGGTGTGTGTGTGTGTGTGTGTGTGTGTGTGTGTGTGTGTGTGTGTGTGTGTGTGTGTGTGTGTGTGTGTGTGTGTGTGTGTGTGTGTGTGTGTGTACACACACAAAAAAATAATATTAATATATATATATATATATTTTTGTGTTATATATATATATATATATATATATACACACACACATATATATATATACATATATATGTAGGCTATATATATATATACACACACATATATATACATATATATGTAGGCTATATATGTATATATACACACACATATATATATATATATATACACACACATATAAATAATTGCATTCTAGCACTGCAGAGATGAGTAGTAAACACAGCAGAACATTAGAATATGTCGACATGTAGGGAGACGGAAGCGAGGGAGGTTGCGGAGGGAAAGACGCTCCCTCACACGTTGCAAAACTAAATTGGTATTTGCAAATTTTATAACCAAGTCGGGCTTAATTATAATCATGGGAGTTTGGGAGTTACAGCATAATCTCTAGAATGTATTAAACGTTACCCAGAGCGCACCAGAGTAAAAAAGAAACAAATACAAATACGTACAATTATATCCCCGTCATTAGGCCCAGGGGACTGTGAATCAAATATAATGCTCAGTGTTTGCTGCGTCCTGCGAGACCCTGCTTCCTTGTTTACGTCTGCCGGGGCTGCGGGGAGGAAGTGATGCACGCTGGAATGAAAGGTCGGTGCGGGTCACGGCGGAGGAGGAAGTAGAGATGTAAAAAAAAATCGAATTAAATTAGAATATTATTATTTATTTATTTTACCCGCTAATTTATAGATAGAAGATTACAGTTAATTATTATTCGTTAGGAACATTGGGGCGATGAGAATTCCCATTGAACATTGAATTATACAACTATTTGAGTGTAGGAATAATAAACGTTTGACTTTTATAATACTTTTTTTTATTGAAGAATTTATTTGCACATATTTATTAGTGGAAAAAATGTATGCATGGGGAAAAAAAAGGAGTGGGATGACATCATAGCCTCATCGCAAGGTGTGATGCTACATCACACAATTACCTTCTTTAAACACAGACATCCAAACCACCGATACTGCCGCCATTTACTCACACATCATCATACTTCATTCCATACATATATCTATATCCTTTTCAGACAGAAATGCTGTCATGCTGTGTGTATCTTGGGCCGAATCCCCCCAGGCTAAGTCATCAACGGAACCGAGTACTTACAATGGTGAGGTGTCGTCTCTCTAAGTAAGCACCACACCCGGTTCCGTCCCTGAGTGACTGCACCCAGACACCGCCTCCCTCCACTGGAACATTAACAGCCTGATAATCTGCTCTTATCTGCAGTGTGCTTAGCGCCTGGTTAACAGGCAGCCGGCCTGATGGGTCTCCACACCCAGGATGGTGGACAGAGCCAGGAGAGAGAACGCCCAAACGGTGCTCCGATCTCTTTGCAAAGATGATGTTTGATTTTATATATACAGGATGGTCTGTTTTGAATAAATAAGGCCTCCATGATAATAGAGACAGTCATGTGACCATGGTTGCTATGGGAAAACCATCCATAGTACCCAAGTCCTTGCCCCCATGAACCAACCATCCACACTTCTTCCCTTCCTCCTTCTCACTTCCTTGCTTCCCTCCTTCCTTCCAGGGAAGGAATCAGTCTCAACCTAGACCTGCCCTGACACGTCACTGGGAGTAGTGGGATTAGCCAGCCTATGGGTGTGGGTGGTGTGTACTTTAGCATCCACACACACACACACACACACACACACACACACACACACACACACACACACACACACACACACACACACACGCACCATCATTGTCCCACCTCCATGGGTTGTCCCACCCCCTCTGCAATTAGTGGTGTTTACCAGGCCTGCCCTAATTGATTCCCACTCTTTATCTCTTTACTTCCCTAATTTTGTTATTAAGTGTAGAGCGAGAGAGGCAATGAAGCTCCTATTTTTTTTTTCATTTTGAGAAATTATACTCTTGTACTTGATCCAGCTAACAGGATTTTCTTAAATTACTTTATAAAAGACCATCTTTTAACTTTCTTCTTTCTTTCTCTATCCATTCATTAGCTGGTCTGCCTGAAGGCCTGCTCACATCAATTTCTTGGGTTAAAGTTACAAACTTAGGAGGCTCAGCTCAGCGCTCATGGTGGTTCATGGGCGAGAGAGTGAGAAAAAGAGAGAGAGAGAGAGAGAGAGAGATAGAGAGACGGAGAGAGAGGGAGAGAGAGTTTTGGGGGTGGATTGGGGCTGAATTATTAATTTCCCAAGTATTAGAAAAATAAAGAGATTGAATTAAGAGTATTGGTCTTCTGTTATCCAGCATGGTTAGCCTCAGGGACTGACTGTGGTGGAGGACATTATGCAAATGCTCGCTCTCTCTCCCACTCTTTCTCTCTCTCTCTCTCTCTCTCTCTCTCTCTCTCTCCCTCTCTCATGCCTCTTTCTTTCTCTATATTTTGCTATCTTACGTTTTTACATTGTCACCCCCTGCCAGTCTTACTCCCTCTCTCTCTCTCTCTCTCTCTCTCTCTCTCTCTCTCTCTCTCTCTCTCTCTCTCTCTCTCTTTCGCTCTCTCTCTCTCTCTACCCTCTCCCACTCTTCTCTTGCAGTCAATCTCTGCTCCACTATAATCTCTGCCTCTCTTTAATCTTTATCAGTCAGCAGAGACAGAGAGCACTGTCTCCTGTCAAAAAAGCTCTCGTCCTCTCTCTCTTCCTCTTTCTTCTCTTCCCCTCTCTCCCTCTATTCCTCCCTCGCTCTCCTGCCCTCTCTTCGTCTCCCTCTCTCTCTCTCTGCCTCGCGTCATTTCTTTCATCTTTTATTCAGTTCCTCATTCATGAAGTGTTGATTACATTCCCAAAATCTCCACAACCAAATTATAGAAAGGAAGGAGGAGGCGAGAGTTTCACTTCATTTCATAAACCAAGGTTATGATACTTGTTACAAACTCTCTCTCTATCTAGCTCTGTCTCTTTCTGTCTCTCTATTTCTATCCCTCTCTCCCTCTATCTCTCTCTCTCTCTCTCTCTCGCTCGCTCTCGTCTCTCTCCATCTCTGTCTCTGTCTCTGTCTCTGTCTCTGTCTCATCTCTCTCCGTCTCTGTCTCTCTCTCCGTCTCTCTCCGTCTCTGTCTCTCTCTCCGTCTCTCTCCGTCTCTCTCTCTCTCCGTCTCTGTCTCTGTCTCTGTCTCTGTCTCTCTCTCTCTTTCTCTCTCTCTCTCTCTCTCGTCTCTCTCTCGTCTCTGTCTCTGTCTCTGTCTATGTCTCTCTTTCTCTCTCTGTCTTCTCTGGGTCTTTTCTTCCAGACTTCCAGACGTTACCAAATCCCCCCCTTACCTTTATGGATCTTCGGATTCAACTTCTCCTCAACCTAATGTAAATAGTCCTCCAAACCCCAGGAATAAATTGAATATGAATTTACTGTATGATAGGGAATTAAGATCGGTTCAAATACAGGTTGAAGGCATGAAATAATGTAATAAGCCCGTCTGAATTAAAAGATAAACCTCTGCTCAGTATTGAAGAGGAACGGTTTTCTAGGAGACACAGCAAACCAATGAGCAGAAAGGAGCATTTCATGGAGCCTCCATCAGGGAAACAAGGCCACAAAGGGACGATGAGCCAGGAGCGTGGCTGGGCAGCAAAGTACCTGGGACCAGACATCTCAGGAATGGTGTTGGTGAGGGGAGAAGGTGGGATAGGTTCAGCAAAACAAGGTAAGGGTGTGGGTGGTGATGAGGAGGGGAGGGGGCCTTGTTTCAGCTGTACGCATGACACTAGAAACATGAGAGACAGGTTTGGCCGTCTGTAAATATTAGCTCCATCCAGGGGACGTGGATGTGTTCTCTTTGACAGGCTCATTGCTTATTCACCCGCAGATGTTTCCACGTGGAGGCGAGGAGGAGGAGGAAGAATGAAAGGCCAGGGACAGCGGTGCGGCGGTGGTAACGCTGCTCTCGGAGGAGCGGGTAATTGGCCCCTCGACGGTAGCAGAGCCACTCTCGCACCCTCTGCCATCCCCTCCTCCCTCCCTCCCTTCCTCTCCCCTCTCCCTCTCATGTCTCGGCGCAGCGGCCTCGCTCCCCTCTCTCCCCAGATCTGATAAAGGTAAACGTGTAGCAAATTTGTCATTTGATGAGGGAGGATTTCCACAAACAGAGCTGACATGATGAGCCTGTGATCTGCCTGTATGAGAGTCAGCAGGGGCCCAGGCAGGCAAAGATCTCAATCCTCCCTCTGCCACATCCCCCTCACTCACTCTCTCCCTGTCTGTCTCTCTCTCACTCTCTCTCTCTCTCTCTTACATACACACACACACACACACACAAACTCACACACACACACACACACACACACACACACACACACACACACACACGCACACACATGCACACACATGCACGCACGCACGCACGCACGCACACACACACACACACACACACACACACACACACACACACACACACACACACACACACACAGACACAGATTTGGCTGTGTGCACATTGAGCCTCAGCTTGGTAATTGGTGCCTGCCATCCATATCTCTCTCCTGCGCCGGGTCCCTTCGCTCCGGTGCCGTCTATCTCACTCTCTCAGAGCCAGCCTCTCCTTCACTTCACCACCTCAACCTTCCTCTCCTCCTTCTTTCTTCCTTTTCTTCCCCCCCCCCCCCCCCCCCATCTAATAAAATGGGGCCCCGGCACGCACACACATACACACACACACACACACACACACACACACACACTCACACACACACTCACACACACACACACACACACACACACTCACACACACACACACACACACTGACTCTTTCACTTATCTCCGGGTTCCATGCCTACACGCCGTTCAATTATCCCCGCGCACCTAGCTCCTCGCCCACCCACCCATGCGAGAAAGGGATGTATTCTTATGAATAATAACTCGCCTGCCTCCACTTCCAGGTGACAAGTGAAAGGTGAAGGGTCAACAGGACGGGGACAGTAAGGGGGGGTGGTGGGGGGGGGGGGGGTACCAGGTATACAGTACCAGGTGTTTTTCTTTTTATTATGAGGGGCTGTGTGGTTGCTCATATCCCCGTTGCTCCTCACAGACTCCCAGGGTCAGAGTCACGGTGGCCCGTTCAGCTCGCTCAACCAGAAAACCACCTCTATTAGCGGCAGCGCACTCAGCAGCAGGAGCCTCTCAGAGGCTATTGACACGCCATGTCAAAGAGATGAGGAACCTCCTATAGTCCGTAAAGAATGCATCTTCCCTCACTCCACACTCTCCATCCTATCCCCCTCCGACTTCCATCCCTATTGAGCCACTGCCTCGCTCGTTCTCTCATTTGTGCTCGCACACATACACCTTCCTCTCTCTCTCTCTCTTTGTCTCTCTCGCTCACGCGCGCGCTCTCGCTCACTCGCTCACACTCTCTCTATTAGTTAGTCATTTTTCTTGCTGTCCATCTGATTGGAGCGGGAGTCACTGGGTTCAGCTTATCACTCAGGGGTAATGGCCCTCCCTCTGCCCAGTCCCATGACTCTAATCCTGGGACTCAGAGACCCAAGCTACTGCCCGCCCTGGGCTCCAGGCTCCCCTGACTGGGAGTGTAGCGCCCCTGGCCATGTTAACCCCTTTATAACCCCCCTCGCTCTGTGTGGATGGAGAACCCCGGGCAGCTACAGAAGGGAAGCCTATAAACTCTTACTCACATCTTTCTTTTGTCCATCCATCCATCCATCCATCCATCTATCTATTCAAATTGGTACAGACCAATTGCAGAACAAGAAAATACTTTCCCAGGCTCTCATCATTTCTTGGCATCTCTGGTTCTCGGGGGATTCCACTTGCTTAACTTAAGTCAGCGTCGAGACTACAAACCTGCTGTCTCTGGACAGCCCCCCATCCATCACCGCTGTCACTGAGTGAGTGATGACATGCGATGTTCAGAATGGGATGAGGGAGCGTTGTCCAGGGAAGACAAACGCTGGGGAGAACATACCTGAAGTTTTGACGTAAAAAGGTTCTTTCTGGGCGAGGGCTGTTGGGGTGGTGGTGCCGGAGCAGGGGGGTGTGCTGTGGGGGGCTCGGGGGAGAGCTGAAGTTTGTTAATGGAGTGTTTTCTCTGCACACAAGTATCTCAGCTTTGAAAGCCAAGCCCTCGGGCGGAGGACTCGGAAAGCGCAGGGAATCAGACATGCACAATCGGTTCCACTCCTTAAATCTCCTTTAGAATCATATCTATTTGAGCAGCTTTTCCTTAATTTATTTCTCTATCAGTTAGTGGGTTGTGATCTGGCGAAATGCTTCCGGAATAGAAGGCACATCGTTGAATGGTGAAAACGGAGAGGGCTCCATTTTCTTTCTCTCCTTTTTTTATTTCCTATTTTCTGTTCCCTAGTTCCTATTTCTCTCCCTCACTCCCTCCCCCCCCCCCTCTCTCTCTCTCTCTCTCTCTCTCTCTCTCTCTCTCTCTCTGTCTCTCTCTCTCTCTCTATCTCACCCTCTTTCCCTATCTCTCTCTCTCTCTCTCTCTCTCTCTCTCTCTCTGTCTCTCTCTCTCACTCTCTCTCTATCTCACCCTCTTTCCCTCTCTCTATCTCTATCTCACTCTCTCTCACACACACACATTCCCTATCTCTCCTGCTCTTCCCGTACCCTCCATTGAGGCATCGCCTCTGACTAATTAGCCTATCACACTTGCTGTCTGGTCCTTTACGGTTGGAGATGTTTTGACACGTCTCTCTCGGCTCACTCACTCCACTGGCACTGTGTCTCTCCCCGCTATGATTAAGAATATTCTGGAAATAAGCAAACGCCAAGAGTCAGCAAACAGCGATGGTTTCACCAGTGTTGCAGTGCAAACAGAAGGTTGCCATGGCGTGCGATGCTCACTGCGAGACCATGGTGAATGTGTGAGAGGTTCAGAGGAGGTACTGTGAAATGATAAGGGGACAGGTGGTGGAGGATGACAACATAGCATTCCCACTGGCGACCAGACAGAACTCGCTTTCCCAGAGTTCATTGTGTTTAGCTGCCTAAGCCAGCTCATTGTAGTAGGAGAAGCTGCTTTTGAAGAGGACTGCAAATGAACACCAGCTGCGGAGAAGTGTGTTGTGTTCAGAACCAGTACCTGACTTCTTTGAGAAGAGCAGTTTGTTGTTTACACTGATGTTTCTGAGGCTGATCTGTTGTTCTTCCACTGATCCTTGGTGACAAAAGCTGTCCTGTAATTAAGTTAAAGGTTCAAGTGTCAAAGTGTCTTTCTGTCCGGCTGACAGAAACATCTCAATAATACTCAACATTTAATTTCATAGTAAGCTCATCCTGCTAATATACAACTCACCTCTAGAGTCGATGGCCAGAATCAATTAAACCAAATAAAAAGTATCTATTCGTTGTTAAGCCTTCGACCATTTAATTGCATTGTTGTTATCGGGCCAGGTTCACGCCATGGAAACCGTGATGCTCTGTCCCACTGAGAGGCCTTCTGCTCCTCATTTGTCCTGCCGAGGTTGCTCGTCCAGGGGGAGGAATGTGTGTCACTGTATCACTGTAATAGGGTGTTGTGATGGCATCATCGTATTGAACTGCATTTCTTAGAGGGCTTCGCTACGCATGCAGATGCATAGGCCTACTGATGTCAGTCGAAGTAGACGCTGTTACAGTGAATAAAATGGATGGAACCATTGAGGGCATTTCAAGCATTCTTGGCTCAGTATTAAGCCATAGATTATGTTTCACAAATTTACAAGGATTCAGGGACAGACAAATACAACAAGACCCACGGACATACATGAACTGGTTGAGATTGGACGTGAAACAAACAACAGTGAAGTTCACTTTTTTGAAATATGGACTTTACATAAACACTATCTGCCTTAGTCATCTATTTGACTTAATACAAGATGAACCGTAAAATACGACTGAGGTAATCATGCTCTCATGCTAGGCTGACAATGTGATTTTACCTTACTGGAGTAAATAACTTTATCATCTTAATCTTAACTGGGGTCTGTGTTGTACCACACCACAGTTAGGGCGCATTGAATCACGTGTTTTTCGTGAGCTCTGAACTCTGAAGCCCGCCCGTGTGGAGCCGCGGGGGTCTGTGGAGGTTCTTAGCGGTACCAACGTTAGCCTAGCTGTGGGTGCCACACGCATCAGGATACCCACGTGCCCCCCTATCCTTAGGTGGGGGGGAGTGGGGCGGGGACAGTGAAGGGTTGGGCTCCTGGCACCCAGTGGTTCAGCCCTGGAGGTCATCCTCTCTGACTCCCCCCACAATCCCCCCGTCAAAAATGCAACACAGGGCGTCGCTGACAGAAAGAATGTGTCAGCCCACCAACGTCTACGGACCACCCACCTCCCCCCTCCCTCCCGACGCCTCACCACCCACACCACCGTCGCTCCCACCCCTCATGTCCCCACGGACCTCCACCCACCAGACCCACCAAGTGATTAGTTGGGGATTAAAATATTTGCTGTGCAAATATCTGCCTTGGCTGTCTGACCCGACACCACAGTTCAAAGACACAAGCTTAAGCAACTCTTCTCTTTACTTGACACACCGTCAAAATGTCCGCAGACCGGCGTCCCTCCCCTCCCCGGACGAGGTCTTCACTTGAGATCAGGTCCGCTGGCTTGAGGGTTCACATCTCATGAGGGGTGCTCAGATTTTGAGGACAATGCAGTCAAACTGAAATGAGCCAGTGGTACAGACATGCGTGTACTATTGATTGATTAACTTGAATTGGAATTATATGAAGGTAGTTCCTCCACTGAAGCTAGTTTTCTCAAATGATTCAGACATTTGAACTGATAATGGTTGACAGGGTATTCCATAATCACTCATCATGATTATGTTAAATACATTAACATATTTGTTCCAGGAAGCTTGGCCTTACTGTTTGACTTACTAACTGATTTGGCAGCATAACTGTTAAAGCACAGACACTCGTAGGTTCATAGGGAAGTAGATAGCCAGGAACAAGCAGACCTGTGGACATTACTTCAACAGCGGTCATTGTATTCACATGTACACCAGCCCAAACCTGTTGTACCGTGGTCTCAAACAACACAAACAGTGCTCAGCAGTCCTTTCGACGTCCACGCCAGGAAAATTTTCCTAGTTTCTGCCATCACAGGCTGAACGACAAGCAGACATGTTGCCAAGTACATTATTGCCCCTCTGTGTCAAACACCGCTGCCCCCCCTGAGGCTTTCCACCACTCAGCAAACTGAGGCTCTGAGACTGGGGCCCTTCCACCCTCCGCAGACTTCACCTCCATTCCAAACAATGCAGCCTGCAGCGCCACCGCAGAGCGCCGGACTCCGCTCTCCGGCCGGTCGTGTTAGTCCTTTATTACTCGCCCCGGCCCACCGCCTCACGGGGCTAATATTGTTTTGCTTCCGACAGTCATTTGGCACAGAGTGTTCTTAATTCCGCGCCCCCCTCCCTCCTACCTCCACCTTGTTCTTTGTGCCACGTAAGGGCCGGGGCAGACCAGCCCTGTCGGCGAAAAAGCAAAAAAGGTGTAATTACTTTTCTGTTGAATTAATTAAGAAGGGAAAAAAAGAGGAAGAAAAAAAAAACAACCTTTGCTTGGAGAGAGCAAAGTGTGGCGGGGCTGGAAGGCGGCGAGCCTGCGGGGACAGGCGCGGGGCAGCCAGGGGAGAGAGGCACAGCGTACTGCCAGACTTCTGGAGGATTTAATTTAGAAAGACCACTCAGAGGGCCTTATTGGGACCCGGCTCACAGCCATCCATCACTGTCACGTCAGCGGTGCCGCCCCCCCCCCCTCCAGGAGCCGGGACGGTGCACTGCTGCATGGCATGTGGACCGGGGCCCCTACGGTCTGTGGACTGGAGGGACCAGGATGGGGGCCTTCAAGAACTAGTATGAAAAAGAGAAGGAGAATAGAGATGATGGAGGAGGGGCCTAGGAATAAGACTTATACGTTGTGATGCTGTTGTCATCATTAAACTCCCAATAATCAGTTGCATTGATTATTAGGAGTTTTATCACCTTTATGTGGTTTTATTTAGTAGGATGTATACAAACACAATAACTGTCCTATAGTAGTTTGTCTGTTCTTTTTTGTCACAGTCCCAATTCTGCTGCCTTGGACTGATTTTCCTCTGATAGCATCTGAACGGATCGCTCTTGGCAGTGTGAGGAGAGAAGAAGAGAAGATGTAGCCTTTGGTGCTGCTGTGCTCTGAGAGGTTCCAGACTTAATGCTGGGACAATGGCAACTTGAGTCAGCGCTGTTTGATTCCCGCTCTTGGGACGTGTCCAGGACTTTTTTGACCAGCTTTTATTTTAGTCTTATCTCGATCCAACAATGCACAATGTTGTGTGGGAACGCAACGGAAATGGGGAAAAATGGATCACATTCCATTGTGATCCATTTTTGGAAATATTCAAGTATACAGCAGTTTGCTTTTTCTTTTTGTAAACTTCCTAATTGTGTTTTGAAGCCTAATCTGCTCATGGCAATATGGTGTACTATATGAAGTTCAATATGAAGTTCTATATGAAGTACTATATGAAGTTCTATATGGAGTACTATATGGAGTACTATATAGTAATATATGGAGTACTATATAGTAATCTATGGAGTACTATATGGAGTACTATGTGGTGTATTATATGGAGTACTATATAGTACTATCTGTTGTACTATATGGAGTACTATATGGAGTACTTTATGGTGTACTATATGGTGTACTATACGGTGTACTATACAGAGTACTATATGGTGTACTATATGTAGTACTATATAGTATTATATGGTGTACTATATGTAGTACTATATGGAGTACTATATAGTACTATATGGTGTACTATGCGGTATACTATTCATCCTTGTACCTCAGTCCAGTCCACTCCCCTGCTGGAGGAGAAATCTCCAGGGGGCGATCCGGGAGCCAGGGACCGGAGTTAGCGGTATACGTTCACGGCGTGTGCAGTGAGGTTTGTTTTTCTGTGTTTTCTCTGCTTCTGGCAAATGGCGGCTGGGGGATGGGTCGGGGAGCGCGTTGTGAATAGGCCCACAACATCCAAAGTGTGCATGACGGAAATATCGCCAAATTAGATGTCTCTTCTAATCCCTCAGGAATATGAATTAGGCGGTGGTGAATCGCTCCTCAAATGAGTAGGTGTTTTTGAGGAAAGAACGGCAGCGCAATAACACACAAGCTGCAGCCAGTAAACAACCATCCACAATGAAAATACAAAAAGCTTGCACGCAGACACACACATACACACACACACACACACACACACACACAGACACACAGACACACACTACCACACACACACAAACACACACACACACACACACACACACACACACACACACACAGATGTAAACTAACACACACACACACACACACACACACACACACACACACACACACACACACACACACACACACACATACACGTACAGACACAAACACACACACACACACACACACACACACACACACACACACACACACACACACACACACACACACACAAGCACACACAGGGGGGTGCATGCAAGGCTGTCAGAAGAAGATGCCAATGAGATCTAAGACACTACATTCAGAAGAGCAAACAATGAGACTGGGGCATTGTAGACGGGGGATTTTCTCTCTCTTGTTCGTTACCTTTGGCTGCTCGTGTTTGTGTGTAAAAACTCTTTTGAAATGGCGTTGGCTTTTGTAGTGGCTTAGTTGCATTGGTTGAGTTTGTGCTTGTGTGAGTGTATTTATATCAAGCTTTTTGTTCCACACTGAAGTATCCACCATTTATTTTGGGGAGGGGGGGGGCGGTGTTGGGGGGAGGGTGTATTTGTTGTGTAGTTACCAAGATAAAGGGAAAGAAATCTAAACTAACTTAATAAAAAAAAACACCCGCATACACACACATATACACATAACTTTCAACCACTTTGATGCAAACTGTAAAAAAAGAAAGAAAAAAAGGATCAACAATAAAATAAAATGCTAATGGAAGCCAATATGTTTCATGTGGTCACAGCCAATTACTGAATGATCAAAGTAGATACGGCTGCAGCCGGTGGGTTTGTCACTGTGGGCGATGCAAAGAGCTGGTGCTGAACTAATACCTCCAGCCGCTCAGGGTGGAGAGACACTGCTACCGGGTGGTCAGGCAGCCTGTCCACTCTCCCAGTGTCTGTCTGTCTGTCTGCCCACCCACAGTATGGACATGTTCAAAAGCCCTACTAGGACATGGATCACACTGGTCCTTGACTCTCTCTCTCTCTCTCTCTCTCTCTCTCTCTCTCTCCCAGTTGTTTTTGGTGCATACATGTAAACACTCATCAGGCTGCAAAATGCATCTGTAGCGGCAGGCTGACACTAGAGACAGATGCCAAAAACATGTTTTATGAACAACAGTTTGTACGGTGGCCCCTGATGTAATCTACAAGTGTGCAATGTTTTAATAGCACTATCAACGTGTAAGATCAATAAAGCTTAGCACTTAAGCTGTGTTTTTTACTTTAGGGAGGAAAATGGAGGCAGTGTGCTTTCTGCAAAAGAGGATGCATGCGGATTTCTTTGCACTTAAATTAAGGAGGATTAAAAGGGTAGAGGGGTGCGGTGAATGGGGGTGTGTGTGTGGGTGGGGGGGGGGGTGCTGCTCATGTGACAACAGTGTGTGTGGTGTGTGTGTGTGTGTGTGTGTGTGTGTGTGTGTGTGTGTGTGTGTGTGTGTGTATGTGTGTGTGTGTGTGTGTGTGTGTGTGTGTGTGTGTGTGTGTGTGTGTGTGTCTGTGTGCATGTGTGCGTGCGTGCATGCATGTGTGTGTGAGCGTGGTCAGTTCAGACCCTCTCCCCCCCAGCAGCAGGGACATCAACTGTAGCAGGGCAACACTATAACCGCTTAGAGACCACAAAGCACCACGCTATGCAGAGATTATAAGCCGTGCTGACAACCAATTTGCATCGCATAAGTGAGGTAACTCTAATAGTGCTGGAGGTAAGCGCCGGGCGAGGAGGTGGGCTCGTGTGGATACAGAGAATGCCTCTATAGCTCTACGGTGTGATAGTGATGCACCAGCCGTCACCAGGTGAGGCTGCTCCATCAGGACACCTATAGAGCGGTGCATTGAAAAGGTGTGCAGAATGAGACCGGCAGCAAGTGCACATACAACAGATCCTGGGATCCACAGAGCATTTATTTCTGGCTTGAATTGTCAATGCTCTTGCTCTCTCTCTCTCTCTCCCTCGCTCTCTCTTCCTATTCCTTTCATCTTTTATTTCTCTTTCTCTTGCCTCTTTCTATCTCTGACATACATACACACTTGAACAACACCACACACACAGACACACAAGCGCGCACACACACACACACACACACACACACACACACTCAGACACACAATCACAAGCATACACACACACATACACACACAAACACACACAAACACAAATGCACACACACATAATCACACACAAACACAATCACAAACACACGCACACACCCACACCACATACCACATGTATATTGGTGTCATAGTAATATAGAGTAACTGCACGCATAACCCCCCCCCCCCCCCCCCCACACACACACACACACACACACACACACATACACACACACACACACACACACATTCTTGCACTCTTCTGTATCATGTTGACCGAGAGCAGCCAGGCCTGGAGAATGGATGAGGCGATGGGCCCCAGCGTGCAGGGAGGGGAGAGGGGGGAGAGGGGGGGAGAGGAGGAGAATAGGGGAGAGATGAGAGGAGAGGAGGGGAGAGGAGGGGAGAGGAGGGGGGAGAGTGGGGGGTGAGAAGGGGAGAGGGGGGAGAGCGAGGGAGAGCAAGGGGGGTAGAGTGGGGGGTGAAAAGGGGAGAGGGGGGGGGGGCAGGAGGCCCCCAGCTTGCTGGAATAGCTTAGGCTCCAAAAGAAATGAGATCCAGGCTCTTATTTGTCAGTGCGTCTGTCTGCTCCCGCTTCTCGCGCTCTCTCTCTCTCTCCCCCCCCCCCCCCCCCCGGTGTGTGAATATGCATGAGGATTTGGGCGTTATAAATAGCGGAGGTGTCCACGTTGTGCCTCTGCCTTTTACCATCAGCGCACAGAACGTGTTTAATGGGCTTATTATGAAGCGCATTACATCACCAACGGCCAATTACAAATTCCTTGAGGGAGAGTGGGGAGAGAAGCTCTCTCCTCCGGGTGAAGTTTGTATGGGGCTCACGGGTTCTCCATTGCGCACCCGGCGCACAAGCTCGGGACGGGGAAGGGAAGCCAGCTGATAGGTCAACGAGTGACAGGCAGAACAACGCCTCGAACGTGTTTGTTCCTTACTGTCGTCGTCATCACATTTAAATGAAAAATTCGGTCCCCGTTTTTGTGCCTGAGGATTATTTGCTTTCTTTTGTCACAGTCCCAATTTTTAATATCAGATGGAAGCGAGTTGCAGGCGGCGGCGGCTGCTCCTTTGATCTGCCGCCCGGGCCTTTGTTTACAGAAATGCAGAGGGATTCTGTTTGCAATCTTACAGATAATGTAACAAATAATTGTCGTACGAAAACAACATACCATTTTGAAAATGTCACACTTCGACACCACTGTCGTCGTCTCCGTAAATACGCTCCGATGGCAACATAGCCTAAATGACCGATGTTGTGTTCACCTTCCACAATATGTTCAGGAATAGATGTGTGTACCCTAGAAAAAAGTGTGTCCCCTAGTAGTGTACAAGTGTACCCTCAAATACAGAACATAGCTGGATGGCTCCCCCATCAACAACAACAGCAGCAGCATCAATAGGGGTTGATCCTGGTTGTATTCGTATCAGATCACTCCATGCCTTTTCTGAATATGCGAATCTGAAACGCATCGCTTTCTTTCAGCATTCAAATTTGTTTAGCAGCATGAACGCTGGCCCACTTCTACCTACGGCCCCTGGTCCCCAACCCCCCCGACCCACCCAGCGACCCCCCCCCCCCCACACACACACCTTCAGTAAGAACTCCTGCTCCACTTCCTCCACAGAGACCTCCGCTCTGACCCAGTTCAAGTCACCTCATCGAGGGCTGCAGGGCCTGGGCTGGATCCATCCCTGTGGTTCAACAGGGATGGAGCAGGAGACAGAGCAGTCTGGGGGTAATGCAAAGATACAGGCAGATACCGGCGTCCCAAGAGATGCTTGAGATGCACACACATCACCGGCGAGCATCATGAGCAGATACAGTCACACATGTAATGAGGCCTTGAAGATCACAAGGAGAGCAGCCAAGTAAAGAGTTTTAATAGCGGCAGCAGGACTC
>NC_140287.1:9782752-9786701 GCF_964030765.1 Micromesistius poutassou
AACAGAGTAAGGGAGAGCGCGCCAGAAAGAGAGAAACACAGAGAGAGAGAGAAAGATACAGAGAGAGAGACAGAG
Source organism: Micromesistius poutassou (assembly GCF_964030765.1). Taxonomy (NCBI): domain Eukaryota; kingdom Metazoa; phylum Chordata; class Actinopteri; order Gadiformes; family Gadidae; genus Micromesistius; species Micromesistius poutassou. Next base: position 9,782,828 of record NC_140287.1, read on the forward strand.
AGAGACAGAGAGAGAGCGCACTCCTGCCACTGAGGTACCAAACGCCTCCCCCCCACCGGCCCCCGGCCCCATCCTCCCGCTCCAGGCTGGGCCCCGTCTCCAACGTGACCGTCTTTCAGTCCCATTCTGCTCTGTTGTTGCAACTTTCTCCCTGTGCTCCACTTTAGTCTTTAGAAGGCCGCACCGGGGTCCTGCTCACAGGGTCGCTGCTTTGTTGGCGACCGGGGGTCTGCTTTCTGATGTGGAGGCGAGCGGCTATGGGAGGATTAGTGTGGCCAGTTGGATCATCTTACAGCCCCCCCACTCACAGCCACAACCCCTCCCCCCCCCCTCGCTCCTCCCAACACACACACACACACACACACACACACACACACACACATATACAAACACACACAAACACACACACACACACACACACACACACACACACACACACACAGGCTCCTGGACAATGGGGATTAAAAACTTCTCTTATTCTCGGGCCCCCAAACGGCAGGATGACAAAGACAGTATTCCTCTGGGTCTTTCAGCACCGGGCGACACAGCTGAAGGAGTGAACGGGGCGGTGGGTGGAGGGTGGAGAGTGGAGGGTGGGTGGTGGGGAGGGGGGGGTTGGAGGCGGAGCCCCAAGCAGGGGTCTTATACAGAAAATTAATCCTATGGAATTTTCTCCTCATTGCAAATGGAGATTTGCTGCCTTTGCCTCGGCCTCCGCTGACCGGTCCAGCGCAGGCCGTCCCGTCACTCAACAGACGCCGGCTGCAGCGGCAGCGGCGGCCATGTTGGAACCATGGGGCCTCTGAGGCCCTGGACACAGCTGATCTGCGTCCTCGCAGTGGCGTCCATACAAAGGCAGCCGTGTCAACGGCCCGTTGGAAAGAGACGTGAGTAATTAAAATGATTTTACTCTGGCGTCCCACCGGATAGTTCCTTTTGTCAACTCAAAAATAAAAGAAATATCCCCCGTAACCAACGGCGACAAACGCCGTCAACTCTGCGAACGGACGCCATTACGCCGGTACACCACGTCAACAACTCGCTCCAGCGGGCCGCGACCACAGGGCACAGAGAGAACCTCCAATCAGGGGACGGCGAAGGATCTAATTTGTAAATGTGGATTGTTATGAATGCAGCGATTGTGTCCCCCCATGTGTACGACATGGCTGGCTGTCGCTCAGCCGTACGCGATGGAGCAGGTCTCTGTGACAGACAGGCCCTCCCTCATCTGGATGGAACATCAATCCCCCGGTTATTGGACTCATGATTACTGGTCAGAGGAGACAAAAGGTGACTCCTGGAGTCAATTATGGCTCAGGGGCCGAAATCACCATGCAGTCGGCCCGCCGCATTGTGTTCTCGTAGTGGTGGTAGCCGTATCGCACCGGAGGAAACTCACAATGTCATTCAGTTTTCGCTCCCTGATTGGGGGGGGGGGGGGGGGAGGGGGAGACAATGTTGTCTTTGGGAGGGTTGGGGGTGGATGCGAAGCAATTTCTAGCAACACCAAATAAACAACCGCCCCTATACACACACAACACACAAACACAACATAGACAGACATACAGACACACACACACACATGTACACACGGACACACACAGACACACACACACACACACACACACACACTCTCCCACCCCCATCCGCCCACCTAAATGTATGGTTAAATCGTTTCGCTAATAAAAAAAAGAGAAATCTTTTGATTGAGGGTGGGGATATTATAAAATATATGCATATTATCTTCTCTCTCTTTCACCCTAGCCTCTATCACTCCCCACCCCCCTCTCTTCTATCTCTCCTCCTCCCCTCTCACTCGCTTTCTCTCGTGTTCTCCCCCTCTCCTCTCCTCTCCCTCCTCCTCCCCCCCCCCCTCTTCCCCCTCCCCCCTCTCTCTTTGCAGTAAATAAAAGATTAAATGACTGTTCTAAAAGCATGGACTGGTCACCAGAAGATAATTGTTTCAGCTTTGTTTACTGTGCGTGAATGTTTTCTCCCTTTTTACTTCTTTTTTTTCTCCTTCATTGTGTCCATAATTAAAATTCCTTTATTTTCAAAGTAGTTCTAAAGAAGGAGCTAAATTGCCTTTTTCTATGTTTGTGTTGCCATTAGAGAGGAGGAGGAGGAGGAGGGGAGGGATGGGGGAGGAGGGAGCTGGGTGGGGGGGGGGACAGCGCCAATGTCCTTGGGCTGGATGGTAAGATCAACTTGAACTGTGTGTATGTGTACGTGTGTGTGTGTGTGTGTGTGTGTGTGTGTGTGTGTGTGTGTGTGCGTGCGTGTGTGTGTGTGTGTGTGTGTGTGCGTGCATGTGTGTGTGTACGTGTGTGCGTGTGTGTGTGGCAGCTAAGTATGTATGGTGTGTAATGGTATGTAGTATAGTAGTATTGTGTGTGTGTGTGTGTGTGTGTATGTGTGTGTGTGTGTGTGTGTGTGTGGTGTGTGTGTGTGTGTGTGCTTGTGTGGTAAGGATATATTATTGCATGTATGTTAATGGTAAGTGTATGCGTTTATTGTGTGTATGTGAATGGTTAGTGTATGTGTATGAATATATTAGTGTGTGTGTGTATTCATCTACAATGGAAGGATATGAATGTGCATCTACACATAATGAAGGCATGTGCATGTGTATATGTATACATATATATAGGTTTGCACTGTATGCTATGTTTTGTCCCTTTCTCCACAGTGTTAATGTTATTTCAAAGCTCCAATGTTAACACAATACCACCTGCTCTCCTCCTCCTGCAGTGTGAGGACTGTGTCAGTACAGCCATACCTGCAGGGACTCCTCGAACATCTTCAAGGAGATCATTAATCCCGATCGAGCGGTTGGTGTTGATGGATCCCGGCGGAGCAGACGGAAGCCAATGAGATATAAATGACACCTCTTAATGAACAGCCATTCGAAACAAACACACAACTAACTTCAAAACATGCTTATCTCGCAGGCCGCCATAGGATTGAATTTCCGGAAGCCTTTTTTTAATGCACATTGATGAAGACAGCCCCACCCCCCCCCCCCCCCCCCTCCAGCCCACCCCCCCCTCCCCCCATATTCAGCTCCACAGCAAAGCAGCAAGACCCTGGAAGTCCTCACCTCCCCCGCAGGGGGCTGTGACAAACCTCGCAGCACATCTGACAAGCGGGGACCTCATTAGAAAAAGGTGACAATGAGGTTTCCAGATCTGAATTTGCACCGCAGCAATTGTGCGCGTCTTCCTCTGCTCCCTCAGAGCATGGCAAACAGGGGCCCGACGTGGCCAGCCTCCGAATGAACTGGGGGGGCCTCTCCAGGAGACCGGGGACCGGAGGACACTTCTCTTACCCGGTGATTGGAGGCCAGGACAACAACACCACGACCACCACCACGACCAAAGGTCTAAGCCTCACATGTATCACTCACACCAGGGCCGCATTCTGCGATGTTCAACGCGTACGCACACCTCCCAATTCACATGAAACCCGTCAATGGGGGGGGGGGGGGGGGGGGCGGGCCACACTCACAGTCACACATCCGATCACAGCGCCATGCCGCCAGCATCTGTGTGTGTGTACAATGATATCCCTCTTCTGCTTAGCCAGGCGCCAATAATTGAATCTCAGGTTGGGATTAATCCTAGGAGCCGCACTTGACTCGGTCAAACAACTATTACAGAGAGGGCAATGTATTTTTTTACACAGCACTTCACATTGATTAGGCGATGTGCAGCCATGGGCGCCGCGTTACATTCCCGACGACTGCCATTGCATTAAGTGAGGGGTCGGGCGTCCAGGGATGGGGGGGTCCGCCCGCCGCCGAGTGAGGCAGGGGGAACATCCCATAATGCACTGGGAATGGAACACACAGAAACCGAATATATAGAAATGAACA
>NC_140287.1:9786901-9966901 GCF_964030765.1 Micromesistius poutassou
GGTGCACGACGTTTGATAATTTTGTGCGGAACTCAAACTTAAAATATAAAATATTAATGTGGAAAAATATTTATGATTATTTTTTATAAACAAAACTTCCATCACCATTGGTAAAATAATTTGGCTTTTAAAGCTCCTTCTTTCCTTTCTGCTCTTCCTCCTCCCCCACCTCCTCCTCCTCCTCTACCTCCTCCCCCACCTCCTTCCCCCTCCTCCTCCTCCGCCCCCCCAACCTCCTCCTCCACCTCCTCCTCCTCCTCCCCCTCCTCCTCCTCCTCCTCCTCCTCCTCAGCTGTTGTGTGAGGAGAGATCCTTTTGGCAGTCGCCTTCCCTCTGGACAAAGGGCTTTGAGAGGAATATGAAAAGGCAGATTTAAAGGTGACGCCCGGTCAAAGGAGAGCGAGCGAGAGGGAGCCTTGTTATCGCTCCTCCGGTGGCTACATTTAGATAGCGCCTCCCCTCCTCACCTCTGACTGAATGACACCCAGAAAGAAACGCTGAAATTGAACAAAGTCGCTGCCAGAGTGGTCTGGTCGCAACAAAGATGAATAAAAATGATTCTTACATATGACGGCAAAGCCTTAAATAAATATCTAAATCTGTCACTATTCTCTGTGCTAATATCGCCATGGATAGCAGCTGCATTCAGACGTATTTACACACTCTGAAGAAAAGGGCCCACGGCAGAATACATCAAGCGTTATAACAGAAGACCACGATGTATGGCTTTTGAAACCAGAATTTGTCAAGTCCTGATATGGTACAAAAAAGTGTTTTGTCATTTGAGCAAATGAAATAATGATCCCAAATGAAGGAAGCTGGCAGGTCTCTGAGAGAGCGCTCCTGAGAGCATCTGAGGGTTTGCCCGTAGATTCGGTTTTTCCCTTAAGCACCGGAGCGGCTCCCTTGACTTGACAGACCAAACAGATCAGACGGAGAACCGACTCTTAATGGTGAGGATTATGGGAACCGCTCTTTGGCCTCCAACCATTTGGCCCGCTAGGAGACACAAGAGTGCTTGGGATTGAGTCTGTGGCTCAATGCAAAGAGACCCAATGATAGAATGAGTGATGCAATGTTAATGTCGCTGTTGTTATGGGATTATTAACATTTAAATAGAAACACACCAACAAACACCAACATGTCATATTTTGGTGTGATTGTTATAATTATTGTTAGATTATAATTACTGTGTGCATTTATTTATATGCATTTCATTTTGTATTATTCAATATTATTTAATAAAATAAGAACACAATAGTAACACGAATAATATAGAAAGAGTGAGAAAAAGAGTAAAATAAATAAATACAACTATTTAATAAAAAGACTGATTTCGGTAGAAGACAAGTAGTCCTTGAAGTAGTAGTAGTAGTAGTAGTAGTAGTAGTAATTGTAGTAGTACTAGTAGTAGTAGGATTAGTAGCAGCAGAATTATTATTTTCAGTAGTTTTAGTAGTAGTAGTAGTAGTAGTAGTAGTAGTAGTAGTGGTAGTAGTAGTAGTAGTAGTAGTAGTAGTAGTAGCAGTAGTAGTAGTAGCGGTAGTAGTAGTAGTAGTAGTAGTAGTAGTAGTAGTGGTAGCATTGTAATGAGCAGTGATTCTCCACCACTATATTAACCTCTATTATTACAATAAATGACAGATAAGGCTGTAATCACAGATGCACACCGCGCACACGCCTCACACACCCTCTTACATCTGCCGTCCTCCTTATCACCTAATGTGTGGATTCATAGACTGCAGGACGACTGCATCTCACACTGGCATCATTGGGCTTCCCCTGGGACTCGACTCGTATACACTGTGCAGTTTAAGCCATTCCAGCCACAGCTATGATCTTAATTAGCTCCACCTAAAGCCCATCTCTTCCCCCCTAGACCAGCCTAATTAAGCCCAGTGCCTTCCCTCCGCCAGGGCCTCCGCTGGCTAACGGAAAAGAAGCCACAATCTCTTGTCCAAGGATTACAACCTGGGATACATCACAGGCAATCATCCCCCCCCGCCGCCACCAGCACCACACACCCAGCCGCCAGCCAGACCCTGGGCTGGCACCCCCTCTACTTCCAGCTGCAGACTCCTGAAAGGCACAATGCTTCTAATTTGCTGTGTGCATTAAACAGCCTCTTCAACCAAGTCAAGTCAGAGAATAAAATTCTCTCTTACGGGGCCGCCTTAATAAGTCCAGGGAGAGAGGAGGAAAGTAGCAAAGAGAGCGCTTGTTCCTTTGTGCATGGCGGCGGCGGTCGCTCAAGCTAAACAGCTTGTTATTATTGGACGGGGGGTGAGTTTCTTCCTCTGCCTCTGCATTAGCTTAAACTAGTGTCACTTGCTTGACTCATAATGATCCAACTTTGTGTGAATGCTGTGTTTTTTCAAAGGCGCACGGCCTTAATTGGATAGTCTCCTTAACCCGACCGGGATCTTTTGATCCTTATTGTACACTTTCATTGTTGTCCGTCAGTCTTAAGACAGCTATGGCAATTGCCGGGCCTCATCTTAGCATCCTAAACTCCTTAGTGTTAGTATCAGCTCAGGCTCTGAGCACTGGATAAGCCCTAGCTAATGTCATAATGGTCATAATTTGGCTGAGCTCTCCAGCGCTATGTCAATTCTGCACGGGGAAGTTAACAGCTACAATTAACAAGAAATTAGACAAATGCTATCGAGTAGTTACTTGGTCCCGGGCAGCAGGGGCACTGACTCTGTCTATGAGGCATTGTGATCGCTGTTCATGATAATATCCATTACTCTGCAAAGCAGGTTAATGGTACCATAAATAATACCATTCTGGGAAAACAAAGTGTCGAGACGATAATATTTCCCTGCACTTGACTCCTGCAGACTCAATTTCTTCTTTCCCTTTATTGTTAATAATTCTCGAACTTAAGTACAACTTCAAATATAAAACGCTATCAAAAAAATTCACACCTGGATTCAAAGCAGGCCAATAAGAGCACAAGGCATCCCAGTGCAAAGTGTTCACGGGGGATAAACCGCTGAGAAGCGCCTCCCTCAATACACACTTTGAAGTTTGCCTCTGCTATCAGCGGCGGGTCGGACCTCCCGAGGAGACGCGACTCAGCGCGCCGGGCGGTAAGAGAAAGTGCCTCACTCCTTTGTGTCCAATCACCAGCGGAGTCTGACGGGGAGCGGGGGGGGTGGGGGGGGGGTTCTGTCAGGCCGTGGCGTGTGATGCAGGGGAGGGGGACGCAGACACTCAAGATACCCAGGGACCCAGAGACCCAGGGACACCAGGGAGGCAGAGCGTTTGCGGCAGTCTCTCCTCCAGTGTGGACAGCCAGCCCTGGGTGGCTCTCGCCTTCCAAAGCCTGTTTGTGGATGAAAGTGTAGCGGCCCTGGGGTCCCCTCGCACAGAGAGACGAGGGCAGTGATTAAGGGGGCGCAGGAGCACGGCGGCCCTTTAATTTGGGGGGGCTGGGCTAGGGGGACGTGGGGGGGGGGGGAGGTGGCCGCGGTAGGGGCTGTGGTGGTGGTGTCGGTGGCGGTGCTGGTGGGGGTGTATCTGTAGCCAGACAATGGCGATTACCTTCCTCTTTATCTGGCGGAGAGGAGGCTTTGAGCGAGCAATCTGAGGAGCGGAGGAAATGGCACGACACGGGATTAGTGGCACAACAGGACGGTAAATTAAATGTTGGAGATGAAAGAATGAGGCTCTGACATGCATCAATAGAGAGCATTGGCCGGGTTCTAATAACGGCAGCCCGGAGAAATACCTGTAGAGATTAGTGTGTGTGAGAGGCAGCAAGAGGGAGGAAAGATACACAATACAATAAATGACTTTGGACGCCTTTTGTCATGTGACAACCCTCGTGGGGGCGGCGAATGAGGAGTGTGTGTTTCTGATCATCAATGAAACAAAACAAAAAATCAACTAAAAAAATGTGTGTGTGTGTGTGTGGGTATGTGTCTGTGTGTATACACCTGAATATGGGTGGATGTGTGTCAAGCGAATGTGGATGTTGGCTTGTGAATATGTCTTTGTGTGATCACGTGTGTGTGTGTGTGTGTGTGTGTGTGTGTGTGTGTGTGTGTGTTTGATGTTGTGTGTGTGTTTGCATGTGCGTGTGCTTGTGTGCTTGTGTGTGTGTGTGTGTGTGTGTGTTTGTGTGTGTGTGCTTGTGCATGTGTGTTTAATGTTGTGTGTGTTTGGGTGTGTGTGTTTGACGTTGTGTGTGTGCGCAGTTGTGTGTGTTTGAATATATATGAAGGTATAACAGCAAGTTAATCACCAAATTGCAGAGATGTACTGAAAGCATTACTGTAGGAGAATGTGCAGCTAACAGCTAATGGCATAATCAATAGTGCCCATAGCTCATTTAGGACATGAGAAAGCCGCACCACTCAAACAGACTGCGATTGCATTTTTAATCGCTAAAGAGGACGTTTTAATGCCGGGAAGAGACGATGTGTTTGCTGGAGCTCAGCCAATTTGGGTTGTCACTCCCAACGCTACACGATAGGTTAGAGTACCACTGCATTGGCGCTCTTCAGAAGGTAATTCGATAAACATTTTTAAAGACCTTTGCCTATACTGAACAGGCAAAGGATGCGCAATAAACCGCGAACACATCACAGAAAACATGAGACCGTGAGAGTTTAGATTAATCATTAATTCTTATCATGTCATTAGGAAACATTCAAATTAGTATAAATACACCATAAACAAGCATGCATTAGTGTCCATCGTCATGATTGACGGGAATTATCCATCAAGAATTAAATATAGAAGGAGAAACCATTGAAGAAGGTAGAAAGGAGAAGGAGATGAATGGAGTCTGATACACTGGTGACAGCTGAGTGAAAGATTCAGAGAGAACAGGTCCTGAATGATTCAATCAAAGAGTAGCTTTATCTGGGTTATTACTATACTAAAGCAGCAAGATGAAGAGGGTTTTTTTGCCTTAATCTCAGTTACAATAGATGGGAACAAAGGCACACTTACAAGCACTATCAGCCACAAATATCAAATCAGCTCTAGCTGGGCCTAATCCTGCCAGACAACATTGTTGATTCATTGGACCTGTGGTCAGGCCCATACACAGCCTTGTGTCCAAAAAAACACACACTGACTTGCACACACACACACACACACACACACACACACACACACACACACACACACACACACACACACACACACACACACACACACACACACACACACACACACACAAGCACGGGTGTACTAAACACAAGCACACACCTTTCTACATGGGCATACACATCCACATAGAATCTAGTTTTTCGTATGGACGTGGTCACCTTTTTGTTTCGTCCTCTGGGTTTTTGTTGTACATCGATGGATAAGACACGTATAAGCCATAAGTCATTGTGCTCCGACTTGAATCGTATGGTTCGAGATAACAATCTCAATGTACCTGAATGGGAGGAGACAGCATCAGAACACCACAAAGACACCTGGATGATTAACCTTAAAAGGCCCGGTCCTTACCACCGGGGTTCGATTCCTGCCCGTGGTCCTTTGCTGCATGTCTTCCCCTCTATTTTCCATACCTTCCTTTATATTTCACTGTACAATAAAAAGGATAAAACCTTAAAAATAAATAAATTAAAATAAAACCTGCTCTCCTCAGGCTCTCTTCCCCTGTGATGTGTCGACTGGTGTTTGCATCGGTAGTATTACAAGGACATAGAGTAGTGTTTGTAAGCTTGGTTTAATTTAACATAATAATGTCACTTTTTTGCTCTTAACTATAAACTCACAAGTAAGTTATGTTATGGGAGATCTTCGTTGTGGCACTTGCTTTTGGTTGACATTGGAGCCGCGGTTCGATCCCAATTAGTCTGAATAGTTTCCTACTGCAAAAAAAACCAGATTTTTCTTGTCACATTCTGTGCAACGAATATGCAGCCCCATTGTCTTTGCCTCTCTGCCTCTCTCTCACACACACAGACACACACACACACACACACACAAACATGCAAGCACACACAAACACACACACACACACACACACACACACACACACACACACACACACACACACACACCCAGACACACAAAGAGTTGCTGAAGCAGAGAATATATTTACATTGCATCTCTCCACTTTTGGACTCATCATTTCTGACACCATCTTCTCATTTGGATGTTTACATGGATGTTGACGTATTCAGTTGGAGGTTACAGCCCTGAAACCAGAACTACAACATTAAGCATGCACTCTTTTTAAACAAATGTGTCCTCCATATATTAAAAAGTGATGCACTCATTTGTCTCCGGCAGAGAACTTTAACAAAGTACAAACTCTGATTACTTTACCAACCGGCACAAGGCGAATTCTGCAGCATTTCCATGACAGCAGAGCTCCACACACAGCACAGTTGGTGACTTTCGAGCGAGTGAAGGTCCTGTCCATGCCGCTGCGACGACTGCAGCGGTGGAAATGTCCTTGTTCAGGACGGCACTTGGCAGAGGGAAAAGGACACTGCCAACTTCATTATCCCACAGAAAACAGGGTAATTATTGTATTTGTTAGCAACAAATCACAGCACAACAGACTGCATGTCCCTGTCCTGTTCTGAGCATCTTAATTACTAGCCACCACCACCACCACCACCACCACCACCACTCCCCCTACATCCCATCCCCTCCCTCTGTTGTTGTTGCTGCTGCTGTTGTTTTGCATATAAAAGGAAATGGCTAATTGTCTCGGCTATAAATATTCGCCATGCAATTAGCGCCCTGGCCCGTATTGTCACCTCGCTGTTTGGTGTGCGCCGCTGACGACTGCACCGCCCGATCCTCCCCATCTCACGGAGGTTTGATAGTGGTGCGCAACCTTTGTTTCCCGCCACACATGACAGTCGGCGTCTGAACTGTCCTCTCACCCCCTCCGCCCAGAGCAGAGGGAGAATACACCTTGACACCCGGTCAGGACAAGTCATTGGTGATGGGTGAGGCGCTACAGGAATGCTACATGGAGGATGCCATGTTGTGTGGGGTTCTTAAAGTACTGAAGGCCTGACATGCGGCCAGGGGGGAACGGAGGACTTACTGGTGCATAATTAGAGAGGTTAGAGCTGTTTATTACCTACAGACTATTAAATCACATTTTATTCAATTCAATTCAGCCCTTACTCACAGGTACAAAGGGCTTAACAGGCCATATATTCATGACACACCCCTGACCCTAGCCCCCCAGAGGGCAAGAAAAAAACTTGCTTAATTAGCAAGGAAGAAATCTTGAGAAGAAACGCAGAGTTGGGGATCCCTACTTCCAGGGATAATCAGGAGTGCAATGGGTGACATAATTGACATACATACTTACATACAAAACATTTTAAATCAGTGATGGGGTGCTAGCCGGTTAACCATAGGGAGTGTTTAAAAGGGAGACTTGGGGAACATTTATCAGACCACTGAAACAGGGCCTGGTGAGAGGGCCTTGAGAGGGCACGGGGTAGGGAAGGAAAAAAAGACTAAAAGACTGGCTAGAAAGGCCAAAGAACGTTGCCATTCTCCTCCACCTCACCTAAAATCAAAGGAAAAGGGGGAGGGGGAATAAGAGAGAGGTGGAGAAGAGAGCAAGCGGACGGGGTATGGGAGCCTTCACGGATGATTGCAGCCCAGTTTGAGCTGCTAAAGTGCAGACGTGAACCGCTTTCATCTCCCTTCGGGGTCACTATCCATGGAGGGAAAGCGCCTGTCATCTCGATCTGGCTTGCCCAAACCGAGCTTCTCAGCTCCTGCAGCTTCCCACAGAACTGAGCCATGCCCCCCCTTGGGCCAGATCCATCCACCCCAGCAGGAGAAACACCACCGCCCAACCCTCTCAGAAGGCCCCACCATCCAACCCTTGGAACCAGATGCATGGGGAGAGTAACAGGGAGTTGTGTTAACCTTCAAAGTGAGTGAGGAACCAAAATAAGTAGAGAGAGAGAGAGAGAGAGAGAGAGAGAGAGAGAGAGAGAGAGAGAGAGAGAGAGAGAGAGAGAGAGAGAGAAAAGAGACAGAGAGAGGGACGGAGAGACAGAGACAGAGAGAGAGAGAGAGAGAGAGAGAGTGAAAGAAAGAGACAGAGAGAGAGACGGAGACATGGAGACAGACAGGGAGAGAGAGAGAGAGAGAGAGATAGAGACAGAGAGCATATAAATATGGTAGAGTGGGGCTGGGATGTATTGAGACTGACCCCAGTCGGTTTGGAGAGGCTGGCTGTAGTCTGGAGGCTCGTTAGGCAGGATCCTTGGGCTCCTAATTGGGAGAGCCGGGGCCTGGCGGTCTGAGAGGGGAGCGGCAGAGGGCCCTGAGTGCTGTGTTTGGAGAGGGGATAAAGAGGGGTGGGAGTTGGTGGTGAAAGGAGGGGGGCTTTCCAAGTCACATGAAAGTTTGCGGGGATGAATGTAGCGTAATTAGATTAATAAGTAGCTTAATTTATCGCAGCAGAGGATATCAGCAACTCCACGTTAGAGGCAGGCCAGAAGATTAGTCCCGATCGGCGTTTCCAAAACACGATTAGCCCCCCCGGCACAAAGACCAGGCTCTTTCACAGGTTCCGACCACAAGGGCCGGGATTAGACCAACATGGGGAACAATCAGCCGTGGGTGCACCCCCCTCCAGCCTGCCCCGGCCAGGGGGGCAGCGCAACCTTTGCCCCCCCTCCCTGGCCCGCTCACAACACTGATCAATTAGGCCATTGTAGGGTCAATTAAAGTGAAGAGAGGCTAGACCAATAGAAGACCTTTTGCTGGACCGTCCAGGTTTGAAACCCACTGTACCCCAACACACTCACCCTGCACCCCCCGAGTGCTCACTTTACTTCTCCTCTTAACCATCTGTTGGTTGGAGATCCGTTATGTGCTGATCCCTGAATACATTTGACCAGTTTCACACTTGAGCTCATAGCTAATGGTTGTGTTTAGGTTTATTTATTCTCAGTTGACCATCTGATAATCACTTCTCTGGCTTTGGGGGGCCGCTGGTCTGCTGGATCTCCCAGGAGCCCTGGGGATGCACAGCATCATTGCTAATTGATTGTCCCTCAGAATTCTCTGGAATGCCAATAAAGACTGCAGCATATGCTCACTCCATCCCCAGCCTTTTGAATCATGAATGCAGCCTCTTTTTACACAAAGCTTTAGATCCCTTGATCCTCTACATCCTTCTACATCCAGCTTCCTGATCCGGGGAAGAAAAAGTAGAAGAAGAAAGGGAAACCCTGATGGACGCAGAGCCAAGATGTTTGCTGCGGAGCCAATCGACGCAGGAGAGGTGACAGGTGTCAGGGTTTCCCAAAAATGTTTAGGAAGTGTCCCTTTGTCAAAGAAAGGTTGTGCACTGATGTTAGGACGTTCCTCAGCTGTTATTGAGCCATTCAGAGTTCGACTTGCAGTAACCTAGCTAGCTAGCGTCTTGCAGCGGAAACATACTATAAGGCCGGACGCCTTAAGCCGTATAGAGAAATCCATCCAAATATGGTCACCACTTCCTCAATGTATAACGTTTAATAAATACAACAAAATATCACTTGACAGTATCATCTTGACAATGTGAGTCATGAAGACACTGGATTTTTTTTGTCAAGGGTACAAACACTGATAATTAATCAATAACCAATATAGACCTGGCTTCCCACCTTATGTTTATCAATTGCCCCTCGCCTGAGAGAGACGAGCCCTTTGTTTACCCTTGGGCAGCCGGTACCTTCTCCATCTCCCAGGGCTGCTGGAGGCCTCTGGGGGGCTATTATCCTGTGCGACTATGCAGCTCCATGGAGTGGTGAAATGGGCCGCTTGAGAGTCAACATACACCTACAGACTCAGTATGCTAGTGGCGGCCACACCAGGACACAACCGACCCATTCCGTCCGTCAGCTCACCGTGGTGAGGCTCGCATCTGCCGTTAGAATAGTACAACCCAATGTAGAAAGCCATAGTTGCAATAGTACCGTTATTTACCTTTTATATTTTTACATAGCGTTGGTGTCTTAGCCATAGCTGTTGCTAGCCTGGCTCCAGTGAACACACGTTGCAGAATCCTGCTCGGTAGATAGTAACAGTGGATGCTGCTGATATCATAATACATTGTGTATTAGCGCAGCCATTCCTTGCTCCACTGCAATCCTGTGACTAAACGTCTAATTCCTCCAAGCTCTCTATAATTCTCATGATCTGAACTAGTCCTTTGGAGCAGAAATCAAGCTTGCTCAGACTTTTTATTAAATGGTGTCTCGACCTTGGAAATCCCTTGGTGGCATCAGATTGGAAGATTTAGGAGTTGAATAGAGATGATGGGAAGACTTACCTAAAGAAGATTGGCACCTGTGAGGAAAAAGAGGAGGGTGCCCAGGTGACAAAGATCTGGTCAACCAGATTTCACCACTGCTGCAAAACTTTTATTGCATTGTCAGTTACTTTGAAATCCTGAAACATAGACTTCAAAAGACTAAAAGTCCAGAAAAATAGGATGGAATAGACCACACAGACTCAAGGACAGACCAATCACAGCCCTGACCAATATCTGGTCTCCACGATGGACTCTCCTCCCTTGGTCTCTTAACATCCCTCAACAAGACTCAACGCCCAAACTCAAACTCAGACTCCTCTTGTTAAGCCAGCAGCTGTTCGACTACTGTATTCATGGCGAAACAATGCCTGGGAAAAACAAACAAACCCTGAGCTCAATCAAGCAATGTGCTATGTGTGGCTTTTAGCGCGCCCTGCCTCGCTCCGCTAGCTAGCCCCGCCGCGAGCCTTCACCGCACAGCAAATTAGAAGCCGCGCCATCAGGCAGACAGCTGGCAGCGTCCCCCTGGGACGCCAATTAAGTTTGTAAAACATTTAGACAACAAAACTGTACAAGACACAGAGAAAATATCATCCCGCCAAGGCAATCGTCCCCGCCATTCCCGGCGGTCCTCACAATGACCCTTGTTGCCACCCTCCCCCATCACCCCACCACCCCCCCCATCTGCGAGCGCCCGGAAGGAAATACCAACCGTAACGCAGTCAGGCCCCAGAGAGCGACAAATATGCTGGGAGAAATACATGAATACCAAATCAAAGCTATTGATTTATCTCGGTAATTGTTGTTTTAAGCAAATTAAGAGATGATGTTTAATTAATGGATATCCCGGAAAATGGGCAGCGACAGGCCATTACCGATTCAACATTACCCATCTAAACTCATGCCGTAGTGAGGGGCTCATTACAGAACCGTCGTCTTTAGGACTGCGCTGCTTTTAATGGCGAGCCGACAAGCAGAAGCAATTTGAGGCAAACAGAGGCCCTGGAAGCGGAGCAGGGACCGGGGCTGTGTAGAACGGGATATTGACCCGCTACGCCACACACAACACTGCTGGAAACCAAACCACCAAGGAACAAGTCAAACTCCCCTAACCTGACAAAGGCGCTGTGCTCGTTCGGAAGTAGTAACTTGAGGTTTTCGTCCCCCATCCCTCCCCCCCCATCTCCAAGAATGAAAAAAAGAGTTAGGGATTAGAATAATACCTAAGTAGCTTTTAGAAAATTTGACTCTTAAGCAAGAAAGGGAATATGGCCGCCCGAGGCAGGAGTGTGACCCACGCACTCTGCTGGACTAACTAGCTCGGAGGAGGCTATCGCTGTAGCATCCGCCTCCTGGAAGCCCACTCGGGAGTTGGTTCCGCGTTTCACGCAAAGGGAGAGTGACAGACGCAATGACAGCACACGTACCTCATTAGGACCGGATCTAAAACCCAGGCCCGTGGCGTCAGTACATGAACACAGGAACCATTAGCCCCGCCCACACACCACAGGAAGGCTCAGGGCCCCTTAATCAATGTTAATTAGCCGCGCGGTGATTCATGTTGGAGCTAAATGAAGTTATTCCATCGCGAACCGCGAGTTCCTTTGAAGATCGTTCATTGTGTCAACAGCCGTCTGTTTGATTTTCTTTAAGACAATATTGTAACAGCGAGAGAGAGAGAGAGATGGGAGAGAGGTGACAGGAGATAGGCAAACACACAGTGCCATGCTACATCGGTCTCTCATGAACCAAATAAGCCACACACACACACACACACACACACACACACACACACACACACACACACACACACACACACACACACACACACACACACACACACAGGGCCTTATTTGCAGATTCACCATGGAGGTGGGCTGTCACGTTTCATTTATTTTAATAGGACAGAAGCTTTCCTCACTGAGGAGAGGTTGATTTACCTGTCTTTACATTTATATTTTACACGTAATAACATTGAGAACTCAAATGTACATGGGCCACAGAAGCAATGGGCTTGAGTAGAATATTGAGCAGCAGAGTTTTTTCTGAATGAAAATCTAAAATACGCCTCATCTCCACTGTTATTATTGCAGTGAATGTTCCGACAGTAAACTGAAACTGAAATGAAGCACTAAATGGCTGTCAAACCCAACACAGATTAGAAGACCGAGCAGTGTCTGACAAGCTTGGTTTATATTTTGGATTGTTATTTTTTACCTTAATTCCTTTGTCTCCTTCGTGGTTTGATCTTGTGGACAGCAGGAGATCAAACCAACTTGACTAGCAGTGCTGCAACACAGGCCCTGTCTGTCTGCTTTCAGGGACCTGTCTGTCTGTCTGCTGCTCTCAGGGCCCTGTCTGTCTGCTGCTCTCAGGGCCCTGTCTGTCTGCTGCTCTCAGGGCCCTGTCTGTCTGTCTGCTGCTCTCAGGGACCTATCTGTCTGCTGCTCTCAGGGCCCTGTCTGTCTGCTGCTCTCAGGGCCCTGTCTGTCTGCTGCTCCCAGGGACCTGTCTGTCTGTTTGCTCTCAGGGCCCTGTCTGTCTGCTGCTCTCAGGGCCCTGTCTGTCTGTCTGCTGCTCTCAGGGCCCTGTCTGTCTGCTGCTCTCAGGGACCTGTCTGTCTGCTGCTGTCAGATCCCTGGTGGAAAAATCACATTCTTTCTGTTGACAGAAAGAATGTGCCAAAATGAAAAGAATGTTCATTTTGGCGGTGATAATAATAAACACATACAGGGGTCAGTATACATTGGTTGTCTATGTGTTGTCTAAAGTGAAAGGTGGAATTGCCCAATCTTGGCAACGCTGCAGTCTTTGCTGTAAAGCAGCAGCACCAATCACTGCACAGAACTATGTTCCTTGTTTTACCATTTTCCACACCGAAAAACAAACGAGGCAGAGAGACGTTTCATCGGGATCCCCAATCTGATGACCTTCGTCTTCCCCCCACTTGCCAAACCATGATACCAGCGCCACGTCAGACCGCTCATACCACACAGCGATCTCAGGCTAGGGATCTTTTTATTCACTCTGGGCTGAGTGGACATGGGTCTGTCTGCTCAAACGCACACGTCCTAGATTGGAGACGGCAGGTGCTGATAACATGAACAAATGAAAGGTTGTCATTTTCGCTGCACAAAGTATACATTAAATGCCCGCCTGGTGTAGCTCCCTTCTGATGTTCTCACCTCTGAGCTGGTTGTCAATATGCTCAGGGTGCTAATCACCCTTAACCTGTCATCAAAGCCCGTCTCCCTCGTTTCTGCTGCCCTCCGACCATTTAAACATCATTTTAACATAATAGCAGGAGTTTTATCAGCCAGTGGCTGCAGCCTCTACCAGGATAACCACAACTAATGGGATCTAATCTTTACAATAAGGGGCATTAATATATATGCAAATCAGCAGAGGCCACTGCTATGCTGTCACACATGCACACATGCACATGCACACACACACACACACACACCCAGATACACACACACACACACACACACTCACACATGCACACACACCCAGAGAGACACTTTCTTTCTCCCTCATGCACACACACACACACAGATGCACAGGCACACACACACACACACACACACACACTCACAAGGCTAGAACGAGTTATCTGGACCGCATGTGTCACTTAGGCCTTAATTGTGGTCCACTTGTCCAAAATGTAAATATGTCGTTTTCTCTGCGCTGCTGCGTAGCATGTGTGTTTGAACAGGGCCGTGCTTGTTACTACGGGGGAAAAGGGACACCACCACCCCCCTCCCCCCGACCCCCCCACCCATCACCCGTTCTAAAA
The DNA here is from genome assembly GCF_964030765.1 of Micromesistius poutassou. NCBI lineage: Eukaryota > Metazoa > Chordata > Actinopteri > Gadiformes > Gadidae > Micromesistius > Micromesistius poutassou. The sequence goes on from NC_140287.1 coordinate 9,800,968, forward strand.
GGTTCCCTCGTGGAGGTAGTGCAGGCGGAGGGGAGGGGGTTAAGTCATTGAGGTTGGGGCCGTTGAGGATTGCAGGTTGGCTGGACAAAGCCACTCTGTGCATTGTTGGGTGGTAGGGGATTAGGTCTCTCCGGGCCGCAGAATTTGCCTTCTAATTAAAAGGGATAAGGGTTAGAAAACTAGAGAGGAGGGAGAGGGAGAGGGAGAGGGAGAAGGGGGGTTCTACTACTGTAGGCCAGAGGGTCGGGGGTAGAGACGCTGAAAGAGAGGGCTAGAGGTCCGGGTCAGCGTGTTTGATCACATGATGGGGAAAGAGTAACAGAGGACTTTTATTCAGCTGCTCAGGGTTGCATTTGGCCTCCTTTCCTCCAGTGGGGTATATATACCAGGCCTGGAGGACACGGCAACCACACAACGATCATGGCTCCTAGGTCGATGCGGTACAGTACGAGTGATCAAAACTGAGTTATTTAATCTATCAACGGATAGGATACGCAGAATAAGTGCTCTGGTAGGTGAGCCATGGCTAACAATCGCACGCCACTCACACAGAGCTCGTGGGGCCCGCTAGCAACAAAATTCTGCTTATTCGCTTATTCAGTTATCCAACATTCAAGTTGATCTCAAAACCAAAGAAGGCCGCAACTCACAACATTTTCACCCTAATGAACGGGTGAGAGAGCACTCGGGTGTTTGATGACTGCAGCAGCAGCTTGGCAGGCCCTGCCTCTGACTGGTCCTAGTGGGGGACCCCTTCATGTGTGTGAGTCCTCCCGGCTCATCTCTCTGTAGTGGGCTCAGCCCTCCGGAGCCAGCATGCGCCTGTTTTGTTTCTCTGTCCGCCGGCAGGGGGCCCGCACCCCTCTGGCCCCCCCTGTGTGGGGAGCCCCTGGTTTTAAACACACACACACTGCTTATTTTCCCCAGAGCCCTAGGAGGTTAACGACATGTCAGCGGAGAACAAGACCACTCCCCCCCCCCCCCCCCCCCCCCCCCCCCCCACACACACACACACACACACACACACACACAGAATCCCACCAACGCTCCTCCTCATCGTCCGCTAATCAACATTTAACATCTTCCACGGTCATCGACTCCCATCCCAAACACAATCCCACATGCAGGGTCTGGTTGCTGAAGCACTACTTCCCCCCCCACCCTCCGCAAAGCTCTCACCTTTCCTCCAAGGCAATCCGATTCCTCCCGGGAGTGTGTGACGGAGGAGGAGGCAGGGGGTGGGGAGCCTCCATCACCTCACTGATCAAGAGCATGCCCCCCCACTCCCTCTGTTCAGCAGGTCCAGGGATGAGCAGGTACCGATTTGGGGGGCGGCAGGGGGGGAGGGGGGGGTGGTGGTGGTGTAGTGAAAGAATCTATGCTGAGCCAAAGAGAAGATTAAACGCTGGCTGCCCCCACATCCCCCCCCACCCCCATCACCCCCAACCAAACCCCCACCACAACCACTCCTATCACCAATCAAACAACCAACCCCACCACCACTACCATCACTACCACCACCACCCACACCAAACCCCACCACCCACACCAGCCTCACCACCACCATAACCATCATTATCACCAACACTATCACAATCCCCACCACCACCAAATCTAACCAACACCACCCATCCAACACTCACTGCTACTTCACTGTAACCCCTTCGGGAGGGAGGGAGGGAGGGAGGGGGGGCGTGGGGGAGTGGGGGGGTGGTGCAGGGCACAGTGGAGAGCTGAGCCAACTTGTCATCATAGCAGGACAAGCACATTCAACCGTGTCCCTGGACCCTCCCATCTTATTCCAGACCCTCTGTTGCCCCTCCACCCAAATCCATCAAAGCCCTCTCCCGGCCCCTGCCCCCGTGGTTTGCAGGAGCGCGCCGCTGGTGTCTTTTCTTCTTTAAAGGCCAGGGGGATGAGTCCCCGGCTCCGCCGTCTTTCCAGGCATCCAAATTAATTTGCGTCTGGGCAGCGATGGAAGCAGCACGGGGCTGTGTGATGGGAGTGTAGGGCAATGACATGCCTTGGCAGACTTGGCTCCAGCGCTTGCTCTCCTCGCCCCTCCACCGCGGCACCTTTACGCCCGGGCCCATGCCAGCCCCGGAGCACATGGGTGGCACGGTACCACGTTCAGGGAGGAAGAAAAGCGGTGTGTCGCCAAGTACATTATTGACAACCTGCATGGTGAAGCAGTCCAGTGTGGGTTGATTGGCACGTAAAGTGTGCACTTTAAAACTATGTTGCCGTGCATGTATTAATCATCCTTCTCGTTGCGAGCGGACGGCTCTGTTTGTGAGGACTTAGCGCCGGGCTTAACGGAGAAACATGTTGTCCTCGTTGAGAATAAACTGAGATTATTACTATTGGATTTTTTCCCTAAATCCGCTTACTAACTTTCTGATCAATACTTCAAAACAAGATCAATTACGTATTAATAAACCGGCTGAGGACATCTACAAAACAGCATTCCTTTAGTTTGAAAAAATGGATGTCAAAGTGAACTAAATGCAATTTGACATGCAATTGAAGTGGTGATCCAAACGAGGGAGGCCGCAGTTAATGCTTAATTAGCGCGGCTAAATAATAATGCAACATACACTAATAATTATTGCATGTACCCATTATGCTAGCTGCACTGACAATTAACCTTTCTCAAATAGCGATTTGCAATTTGAGTAAATCCTGTTATCAGCAAATATAACACATGGCTCACACACCCACCCACAAACACACAGGCGCCACAGTACTCAAGGAAATCTATGCAGTGTTTACGGATGGAAAGCAGAACAACAAAACAAACAGCAGATATCCACTTTCAGTAAACACCACTCAGCCACTTACATCTTTCCAAAGGCTTAGAGAGGGCGGGGAATCAACTTTAGGTGGTTGCTGTGAATGTCATTGAACTACTTGTGTTTATGCAGGCTTAATATCGCCGTGACAAGGTCTCCTTAAACATACAGAGAGTGCTTCGAAATGCATCGGGTCACTTCTCTCCAAGGGGCGATTTTATAAATGCTTCGTCTTGGCTGGTGTGGAAATTGACAATAATCATAAACAAATACAATTTGAAAGAGATCGCTGCGGGAGAGAAGGAGAGGGGCTGACGGTGAAGCACAAAGGAGGAGATGTAGCAAATCATGCGGGCCGTGGTGACGGACCGTCCGTCTCCGACCGGGTTCAAGCGGGCAGATGGCCCCGGCGTGTCCAAGTCTGTGATACAAGATCACTGGAGCCAGAAGCACACAATCATCCAGGGACATAATGTAGGTGAAACACATTTGGGATTTCTGTGAGTGTTTTTCCCCCGAAATGCCTCTCCTTCATCTCAATTTGGCAGCACTTGGCCCGCTGCCCACTCACATTGTGTGGACGGCCTTGCCACGGTTGCCATGGCGATGTGTGGACCTACACGGGCCCTGGAGGCAACATGGCGGAGGGGGACTGGGGGGGGGGGTTATCAGCAGCAGACTCCACTGGGCCCCATCCCAGAAAACCCTGGAGCAGGGGGGGCACAGAGTCTACACGGACTCCTCTGCCATGTCCCCTCCGTCTCCGGAGAATCCCTCTCAACGATGGCCACCTCACAAGCCTTGTTCTGAAGGGGCCCCCGACACCAGTGGAGGCCCGGGGATGGGACCCTGTAATGTAGGGCTCCGGCCTGTCCACTGGGGGTCGGCTGACTGACTCCCGTAAGCCCGGGCCAGACGGGGTGTGGGCTGGGGCGGGTAGGGGCCAGGCGAGCTGGACCACAGCCCAGTGCGGTGACTGCCTGTCTGCCCAGGCGCTGGGCCATGCTGCCACTCCTCCCTGGGCTCGTGCCCCTGCACTTGGATTTCAAAGGGATGTGACAGGGAGGACTGGCTTTCCCTGGCCGTGGACAGAAACCATGCCCTTCCAATACCTTCTCCAACGCCCACCCCTCCTCCCCAAGACAGCTTTCGGGCCCCGGCTCTCCTCCCCCTCCGCCCCAAACCCCGAGCCCTCCTCCTCCTCCGACAGCTCTTGTGATCCAGCCATGAGTCCAGGCTCCCACTCACACTGGGCCTTTCCCACCACTGCTGCCTCGCATTCGGGGAGGAGATGGGGGGCAGGTTGTGCTGCTACACTGCACCCATCTGCCCCACGTCTCTCCATGCTGGGGACCATGATGCTGCAGCATGGCTCTCAGGCACCCTAAAGACGTTGGCAAGGAGCACCGCTGTAGGCCTTGGGGGCTCCCCTCCTCCCCTCCTCGCCTTTGTAGTCCCCCCCTGTCCACCACTCATGTGTAAACCCTGTTTGGTTTCAAATGTACTTACACACACCGTAACCCCACGTGTAATCATGTTTGTTTAATTGAGGCCACTAGTCATAGAGGGAGCTTGCAAAGCATGCATGAACAACCAGCCATCGCTGTGGACTGATTCAGCTGGTTTCCTCCAGAAAGGAAAAAATGTGAAGTACTTGTGTTTTTGTCTTCGAATGAACTATGATACGAGGGAAAAAGGCAGAATCATTTGAAAGTACAACATCTTAAAACACTTGTGTGTACTGTGTGTGTGTGTGTGTGTGTGTGTGTGTGTGTGTGTGTGTGTGTGTGTGTGTGTGTGTGTGTGTGTGTGTGTGTGTGTGTGTGTGTGTGTGTGTGTGTGTGTGCGGACATGTCTGGAAAGCCTCAAGAACGTGTGGATTATGTTCTGTGTCTGAGCGAGATGCTGTGTCTCACTCTGGCGGAGCCTCGCTAGAACTCATTTAGCGACTGGCCCGTCATCAGTGAGTGTCTCACAAAACCAAAGTGCCATTGAAAGGCTGTGTCTCCATCGGCCAAACAAAATACCCTCACCACTCCACCACTTCTAGGTAGGTTCCTCTCTTCATCTCTCTCCGTCTCTCTCTCTCTCTCTGTGGCATTTCTCTGTCCGGTTTCCTCTCTCCTGCTCCCAGCATTCCTACAGCCAGACTCCCTGCTCCCAGAAGGAAGGCACTGGCTTGGGTGGGTGTAGTATGGGAGCAAGATGCCCCCCCCCCCCCCCCCAATTCCCAATGTCCAGCCCACCCCACATTCCACTAGCTGCTAACTAGTCTCCCCAGCAACCAGGAGAAAGGTGAAGACCCAAGAGAACGGGGGCAGAGTGCTGTAGGGCTAACAGGGTATTAGCAGCATTAGACTTGTAGCATAATCATGGGGAAATACATACGGGGCATGGAGATGTCGCCACACCGACTCATCTAGTGTAGTTTATTGTCCTCAACCTGTATTTACGAAATATTCTCATTTGAGTTTCAAGAGCAGGGGCCCCCTTCAAACACAGAAGTCCCCCATTGTGCTGCCAGCGCATCTTCAACGTCAAGGATCGACGCAGCCCCCACGTACCCCCACGCAGCCCCACGCAGCCCTCACGCACCCCCACGCACCCCCATGCACTGGGGCTAACACCACCATCGCATTGACCCCTTCACCATGACGATGAGGCTTATGTTATTCCTCAGTTGAGCACACACTCTCCCCTCCATCCCAGGCATGTGAGATAGGGGGAGTCGCCTCGGTGGGGGCGGGGGTCTGGCGCGGTGGGCATGCGTGCCAAGCGGAGCCAGGCAGAGTGTCTCGGCTCGGTCCAAGCTGCCAGTGGACAGCTCAAGTAGCGGTGCCGCGGAGCAGGGGGGCAGCCACACAGTCCTCCCCCTTCTCCTCCCCCTGCCCCTCCCCTCGTTCCCAGCCCAGCCTCTGTGTTTACTCTCCTAATTACAGGGGAGGGGCCGGCTGACAGGCGAGCCATCACAGAGTCCCTGCGGGCCCCCGGGGGACCGGGGACGCTACAAACACCCGCCGCTGTCTCTGCCGATGGTGCCGGCGATGTCCAACTGTCGCTGGGGAGCCTGCGCTGGCAGGACCCCCGGCCCAAAGAGAGATATTAGAGACATGAGAGGAACTGGCAGAGTCACGCTAACAGGGGGGGCTACACTTGAGGAGTGGAGGTGGGGGCGGGGGGAGGGGCAAGGGCATCGCCAAAGTGCCATTCAAAGGCAATGGGAAGTTTGGATGAGGCACGGGCACACTGGTTTACATGCACACACACACACACACACAACCATACACACACACACACACACACACAACCATACACACACACACACGCACAAACACACACAGAAGTGCTCAAGAACTTGGCTCACCTTCATCTGACTGAAGGGAGGGGGTGAGATGTTTGAAATGTAGTTTATACTACATACTACTACTATGATACAGATATTGTACGAGACTTGTCCAAGATTCAATCTGTGATACTTTTATTGCCCTCCACCACTACCCAAAGTGGACTGTTGTGTGTGTGTGTGTGTGTGTGTGTGTGTGTGTGTGTGTGTGTGTGTGTGTGTGTGTGTGATCCACTAGAAGTCTAAATCCTCCGATGCTATTGGGAGGAGGAGGAGGAGGAGGAGGAGGAGGAGAAAGGGGGGGGGGGAAATCCCTGTTGAACCAGTGTAGTTGACCCCGACAAATATGTGGGTCAGATAAACAAGACAGAGAGGGGAATATCTGAGAGGGAAGAGGTATCTGTTAACTGGTCCGTCCTACTGGTGAGAACCCCCCCTACACACACACACCATTCCCCTGCAGGTAGCACTCACCTCCACCCCCTCTCCCCCCCACCCCCCCCCCCCACCCCCAAGAAGCAAGACAAGAAAAGCATTTTGATAAATCATGAATAGTCACAGCTGTGCAAGCGCAGTATGACCCTTTCTAAAAATTTATTATGGGGATTACACACAAAATCTCACAATGTAACATTTTCAAATGTGTTATGAATGCCTCCCAGAATTCAATTCAAATCCTAGGTTACCAAATAAGCCTGAACAAATCCCTCCACTCTCAGTTCTTCCTTCTTTGAAGATTTGAGAAGTCCAGTCTGCAGGGCAGGTTTTACCACGCCACACACACACACACACACGCACACACACACATACACGCACGCACACACACACACACACACACACACACACACACACACATCTCGGCACAGGGAGACAGCTAGCTACAGTGAGGTAGATCAGGCCATGCAGAGGCCGTGTGTGTGTCTGTGTGGGTATATGTGTGTGTGTGTGTGTGTGTGTGTGTGTGTGTGTGTGTGTGCATATGTGTGCATATGTGTGTATCTTTGGGTGTGATGGGGCGAGTGTAGAGCGGTAGAGAGAGAGAGAGAGAGAGAGAGAGAGAGAGAGAGAGAGCGAGAGCGAGAGAAAGGGCAAAATATAATACAGATTTATTATGGACAATCATGTCAACATTAAATATACCAATTGCTCAACTGGATTCAGAGAGACGGACTGCGTGATGCTGAGGAGGCCAAGAAGTTAATTCTACAAAACAAGGCAATAAAAACATTACAACAACATGTTTGATCAGCGTTACAGAATTGAAATAAAACTCTCTTGTAAATCCACAAAGAAAACCCTTAAAAAAACTAAAAAACTGTGAAAGAAAAGAACGGTTGTTGGTTTTTAGAGAAGCAATAACACTTTGTGCAACTTGGCTGAAGTGACCTCTTTCAAATGTCAAATTGAATCCAAGCTAGCTTTAAGTCTCACACACACACACACACAGACACAAGGACACACACACACACACTCTTTCACACACACACACACACACACACACACACACACACACACACACACAGGTCTCCCCATGACTTATATTTGTTTGTTTTCCATAAGTCTTGTGGTTGTTGGTTCCAGCGCGGGCGGCGGGCTGTTTGCTCACTGCTGAACTCCTGTGTTGACACAACACAAACAAGTCCAGCATTGGTTAAAAAAAGCATATGATATTAATGGAGGATATGTGGGGGGGTGCAGGGGGGGGGTATCCTTGGTAACCTTCACATTTTAATAGAAACAGAGCGCTGTTTCTGAAGATCTCTGGGAAGCATTGACTCTGTTGTTTCAGTAGACAGAGGTGTATCTATAAGTACGAGGTCCATCTATTAGTACGCCTCTACTATAACTCTGTTATGCTCATAAATACTGCTTCAAAAAATCTAAAGGAACCCACACTAGACCTAAAAGGCCTTTTTGATGCTGCAAACACACACAAAAAGATATAAAAACAACAACAAACAGCACACACATATATAGTGCATCGGTTTATGCAAACAACTAAAAAAAACGAATTGCGGTCCGGAAGACTTGATTTAGTATCAATAAATACATTTAAAGACAGAACAGATTCTTGTGTTTCATAAACGTGGGCAGTCGTGAGGAGGAGACGGCAAGCTTTCCCTGCTTGTGTCTGACAATCTCTCCGCTTTGAAGTGAGCGCATGAGAGTCAGCAAACTCTTCCCAAAACTGACACTGAATGGGGTCTCTCCCCCCCACACACCCTCCCCCACCCTCCCCCAGCCCCCCTTTAATCCCAGGGAAGACTTTGAATGTGTTTTGATGACCTCTGGGGTCAGTTACATGTTACATTACACAAAGGTTTGAGCTCCAGTGTGGCTCTAGCAGCACGGCAAGCGGGGAAGCAAAACCATCCATTACGGTATTTTATCAAATGTGTGCTGCAGCCTTTTTCTTCCCCCCCCCCCCCCCCCCCCCCCCACACACACACACACTGGTAACAAAATCTCCACCAACCTGCTACGGGCTAATTAAAATACAGCTTGTGATTATCTTCTTTTTTTTTTCACTTGCTCTCTCTTCCTCTCTCTTTTTATCACACATGCGCTGTACACACACTTGTGCGCACAAACACACAAACACACAAACACACGGCATCTATAATTGCTGTTTGCCTAGATGTTAAATTAGGGATCGCCTCCCCCAACGTCGTTCTGCCGACATCAATTGCAAATGTCATTTTGACACTAAATAAAAAATATCAAAGTCTTTAATAGACGACTTGTTTGTGTTCTTGTGGTATATTTTCTTTTTAAATATGCATATTTACAATTTATGTCATCTTGTGTTTGGACGAATGTAAGAAAAAAATATCAATAATTAGTTTGGTTGCGTTTAAATATGGAATGTGTTTGTTTTTATTTCAAGTGGAGAGTAAAACAAGTCTAAATGTTATAATTAACCATAAATCAGCTATTACGGTGGATGTACAGCAATGTATCTATTTTGCTGCGATTTAATTGATGTCTGAAAGATAAGAGGGGCTGTAATTGTTTTGTTTGTTTAGATGATTTCATTGGAGAGGATTCATGCTTAGAATACAATCCATGAGCCAAGCGCATATCCAACCAAAAATAAACCTGCTCCTGAATAACAATAATTAGGAGGGTGAGATAATTATTTTTATTGAAATGTTATTTTGTGGGATTTAAAATAAATTATTATAAATACAAGACTATGTATAGGCTACATAAATACCTGGCTATAATTTATGTGACCAATAATTTCCTTACATTTATATTTTTGTTTATTTATACACACCAAAAAAAGCAGGGAAATGGCAGCACAGAGAGAGTAGTAAAGCAACTCTCCATCATAATAATAACAGCAATGATAGCATACCTATAATAGACTACTTCACTTTGTAAAAATTGGCTGAGGTCGAACAACTTGGCCTTTTGCGTGTTTTAAAAGGAAATCGCGTTAAAGAATATCACAGGTTAGGCCCAGAAAAAAAGCTTTCCCCTCGGGACGATTCCGGGGAGCGGGGATGGAGGATGTCGTGGTCGTCAATTAGCGGAGAGTCAGGAACTGATTGCCGGAGGCGTTACTCGTTTTCCCGGTAAACGTTCTTTAAAGATAGAATCCCCGCGGAGGTCCTGCCTCCAGAATTTAATAAATTATTTAGCAATTTGAACGGCGAAGAGTAAAGAGAGATGAACAGATAGGAATATCATACGATTTTCAGCAGGGCTATTCGTTAGTTTAAGATAGGCGACATTACCATAGTTGCCCATAATAATAATTACAAAAACGACAGTAGGCCTAGGCATACTGTATTGTAGGCGGCCTACTATATTTATAATAACAGACTGATATTAAATAATGAACAATTGTAGGGCCAAAAAGCATCAGGTTAATTTTAATGTTGGGCTGTTAAAGCTAATTCATGCAATATCTAAATGTCATGGACATTTTGTATTAACCATTATGCTTTACAAAATGTTCGCGTTAATATCAGTCTATACTGGGACCGTTTAAAAGCTCTCAGATCTGATCCAGAAGTGTATCGACGTGTAGGCTACAAGAAACAAGTAGATGTTGAGTACCTGAAGGTGTACCTGTGATGCTCCACCTCGGCTCCTCCACCTCGCCTCCTCCATCTCGACTCCGCACCTCGGCTCCTCCACCTCGGCTCCTCCACCCCGGCTCCTCCACCTCGACTCCTCCACCCTGGCTCCTCCACCTCGACTCCTTCACCTCAGCTCCTCCACCTCGACTCCTTCACCTCAGCTCCTCCACCTCGACTCCTCCACCTCGACTCCTCCACCTCGGCTCCATTCCATCAAACTGCCGGTGAGGCGGCAGCCACTGCGAGCACGACCGTCACACACACTCAAACACACACACGCACACGCACACGAACACACACACACACACACACACACACACACACACACACACACACACACACACACACACACACACACACACACACACTTAGAACTTGACATCTGACGAGATGCGGAGGGGTCTTTTGTCTCGTGCCTATTAATCCATCGGTCATAATCCACAGATTCTTCTCGGGATCAGAATCTGTCCAGAGATACACGACGCTGCATTGTTACTGTTGGAGCCTAAAAGCGTTGCCTTCCCATATCCACCCATTCCTCACTGCAGCACGACGTGTGATGCTATTTCATAAAGTAGCTACGACCAGCCTCCACCTTTGACACCGGCCTTCCACCGGGACAGAGAGAGGCAAATGACGACTCATAGAACCCAGGGTGTGTGCCTGTGTTTATAAATCTAAATCAATATTCAAATCTAGTGAGCGGGTGTGTCCGTGCCAGCGGTTTGTGTGTGTGTGTGTGTGTGTGTGTGTGTGTGTGTGTGTGTGTGTGTGTGTGTGTGTGTGTGTGTGTGTGTGTGTGTGTGTGTGTGTGTGTGTGTGTGTGTGTGTGTGTGTGTGTGTGTGTGTGTGTGTGCGTAGGTGTCCCACAAAGCCTCTTAAGATGATACATTTACCAAGCCTTGACAAAACCCTCGGATATTATTTTGGGACGGGCACGCCGGATCCAGATTTAAGTGACGTAAAGCAGAATGTGTTTTATTTTACCCAGGTTAACATCAATGAAGAATAATGAATTAAACAGACTGATACTGTACATTTGCATAATTATAAAATAGTGAGAGAAAATAGCAATTGCTAATAAATATTAGCAATGTATTGTTGTTGTAAATAGTATTGTTATTATTAAAGCACTTATTATGGGCCTGGTTAAAGTAGCAGGCTAAAGGATACAGTTGGAAGTATTAGAGCAGTATTTTCATCTTGTTATTCATATAAACAGGTATAATAAATATTCAACTGTAAATATACACACTAATGAAACAGGCCTACCTTCAGAAGCGTTATGGATTTTGATGATCTTGTTTAGATTATTAGGATCCTTGAGATCCTGCTCAGAACAGAACAGGTCCAGGTTATCAGTAACATGAGGAAATGAGATGAAGCATCGTTAGGCCTATATGAGTTCAGCTCAGCAGCACATCGACCAGAGGCTCCAAACTTGGTCAACTCAATCTGAGCGAATAATGGTCTTGAATTTCCCCAACTTGTGATACTGATTCTGCAGCGGGGTCTTCATGGACCTCATCGGAGCCCATGGCCAGCTCACTGGATGTGAGGGAGTTTTAAGAACAATAAACCTCTTTAAATCCCCTGTTGAGGCCCATGCGGATCTAGGAGGAGTGGAATGTGTAGGAAGGTTTGATAACTGAATTATTATTAAAACGACTCGATTTATTTTACACGTATGCACTGTTTTAAAGCATTTACTTCCCATGTATGCCATTACGCATTGCACATCCGCCAAATTCCAATTAATAGTTAAAAAGTTGAGGATAGGCTGCAAAATGTTTGCATTTTAATAATTGTTTAACAAACACAAAAAAAACGGGTAAAAACTTTCATTCACTAAATATAAATTGTTCAGTTGCGTTTGTTATCATCCGCTCCTCTGTGAGAGGACGTGTCAGCCCCGTTCTTATCCGCTATTGGCTGAGGAGATTGCGTCTAGCGGGCGACATTTGTTCCTCAGCAAATCTCTCCTGCAGCCCGAGTGAGAGAGAGCTGCTCTGTCCTCCTCCCAACCTCAGCTCAGTCCTCCGGCTCCCATTGGCCAGCAGTTTGTACAAATCCAACTCAGGCGCCTCGACTCTCCAGACTAACCCATATGAACCGGCCGCCCTGCTTTTTTACAAACATTGGTGCCACTGCTGAGAATCTTTATTCGCTCCTATTTGTTCTCAGTTTGAAGACGTTTTTTCCTGCACCAGGACGCAAAGCTACATGATTTACTTCACCGGAGGAAAATAGACAGACAACGAATTTTCTGGCATTCACCAACACAGTAAGTTGTATTGTTATCATTATTATTTGTATTATTAGAATTATAATTATGCCTATTATAAGGCTATGGGGCTGTTATTACCTATTATTATTATTATTATTATTATATTGTTATTACAAGTCTTTAAATGATTAATTATGATTATTATATTATTATTATTATTATTATTATTATTTGTATTCCCATTGATTTTAGAGGGGCACCGTTTAAAATAGCCATTAATTTATCTCATCATAAACACCAAAAACATGTATCCTATCTACAGGTCGATATTTTAACAGGTTAACCGACTTATTATTTTGGCAATAACGCCTATACGCTTCATGATCTGCGTCTCTCTAACTGATCAGTAGGGATAGGCATACTTCTGCGTGAGTCGTGCGGGCCTGCAGGCTGCTACCTGGGTCTGGGATCTGGAAGTAGTTCCCAACTATTAATTTGTGTTCGATAATGTCCCTCGTCCTGCATTCCGTTGAAGGTCTTCGTGGGGCAGGTCTGGTAACAGATGGGGACGAAGGAGGTGGGTGCTCTCTCCCCGCACCTCCCTGCTCTCCTGCACTCAAATGGGCTTTTAGCGGACTTGCTATTCCACGCGTAAACTTGCCATCTCCAAACGGCCGGGCCTTTTCCCACCTGTGCGGGGGAGAGTTCTGCTTTACAATCTCGGATGTTCAAAACCAGACCGCAACCACAGAGACAATAAGTACAATAACGGTTTTTTAGCTCTATAATTGGGGGCAATACTTAGGCGGATATAAAAAACGAGATATATGGACCTAGACCTAAATATTCCTAAATCAGTGCAATTTGGGAAGGAGGTCTAACATTTTAATTTATAACCGTTAATAACAGGGAGGTCTGGATTTACATCATTGGTCAGCTATAACGAACATGGTTCGAGATTATATTTCAGTCTTTTCTTATCGAGATTTGAGGGCAAATGGTGTTTTAGGCGCTTGGCAACATGTGCGCAATGTTCACTAAATGTCGATTTGGAGCCAGCAGCAATTAGGGCGCGCGTGCCACTCAGATTAACTCGTTAATTCACTAACATTTATAATCATTAATTATTAGACAAGGCCATTATTGTTAAGCGGGCGTTCAACTGTTGAGGGTCTGCTTTAAGTGGGACAGATTGCGTCGAGGGGGGAAAACCGTTGGCTTTCTCAACAACAACATTGTTAGCCTACTGGTTGATTAAATGTCCCAGTGCAGAAAAACATGGATCGTAATATTATTCCATTTTTAAAAAGGCGGCAGTAAAAAGACAATTAAATCACTGTGTTCTATGGTTATTGGAGTTTTAAACCTATCCTCTTCAATTTAAAATATTAACTCATATTTAATGACCCATTCGTTTCTTTCGTTTAATAGCATAATTCACAATAACAAAATAAAAATTGTAAAGGTAAAAAGGTGCATATAAGTTATACAATTATAATAAAACAAAATATGTTACAAGTAGGCCTACAAACGCAAGCATTGGTTGATGAACACATTGATCTATATGTGTCTTGTCTGTATTAGGCTGAACGGGCCTTGTTTCAAACACATCGCATTAAATCGATCCTCTATTATCGGTAATTTGCGAACGGCTCTTATCCATTGTTTTGGCTTTTTCCACACATCATCCAAAGTGGCGTGTACGTCTGTTTGTCATGTCACATGACTTGTTGCAATAATTTGTTGCTACGTTGCCCAAGGGTGTGTGTGTGTGTGTGTGTGTGTGTGTGTGTGTGTGTGTGTGTGTGTGTGTGTGTGTGTGTGTGTGTGTGTGTGTGTGTGTGTGTGTGTGTGTGTGTGTGTGAGAGAGAGAGAGAGAGAGAGAGAGAGAGAGAGAGAGAGAGAGAGAGAGGAGGGGGGGGGGGGGGGGGGAGAGCGAGAGAGAGAGAGAGAGGGAGGGATAGAAAATGGTCGAGCGTGTTTTAATAAGCAGCACTCCGAGGAGGACAGCTGTGTGGCGCTCTGCAACAAAATCTGTTTCTTTCTTTGCAAAAACCAAAAAAGGAGTCGAGTAGGAACTAATTGTTTGGTCTTTTTTTGGGGACAGGTCGGCCTATCCGCGGACCACACGACAAACCGAGCAACACAGAGCACATAGCTGGTGCTTCAACCGCTTTCAAGATTTTCTCCAACTTCAACCCCCAGACGAACATTAGCATGATGTCGTATCTGAAGCAACCCCCTTACACAGTCAACGGGCTGAGCCTCACCACGTCGGGGATGGACCTCCTGCACCCATCGGTAGGATACCCAGGTACGTTCACACACTTCCCTGAGAAAGGAGCCACTGTGAGTCCAGCACTGCGTATTAATTAGGTTTGTAGTAAAACAATTAAAAGGTTTACGTTTATAATAGGATTGTATATTGTGGGCCGGTTCTCATGGTGGTCATTTGATCCTATATTAGAAATATAACCGATTTCACTTTTTTTTAATGTTTATTAAACCAAAATAAAATGATTAATTTCGTGTTTTGTTATTTTTAATCACAGCGACGCCACGTAAGCAAAGGCGGGAACGAACGACGTTCACGCGCGCCCAGCTGGACGTCCTGGAGGCGCTGTTCGCCAAGACTCGCTACCCCGATATCTTCATGCGCGAGGAGGTGGCGCTGAAGATCAACTTACCTGAGTCCCGAGTACAGGTGAGCAGAAAGAGGACAGAGAACCGCTGAACACTAACAGAGCCGGCGTAACGTAATGTTTGTAATTACGGTTTTCTAATTTATAAAAAAAAAAATCATAATCTTATTTTGGCAAAAAATATATGACCCCATAAACATTACAAGGTCGATAATATGTGATGCTCCTATAGGTGTGGTTCAAGAACCGGCGGGCCAAGTGCCGCCAGCAGCAGCAGCAGCAGCAGAACGGGGGCCAGAACAAGGTGCGGCCGGCCAAGAAGAAGAGTTCCCCCACCCGGGAAGTGAGCTCGGAGAGCGGGGCCAGTGGACAGTTCACCCCGCCGACCAGTACCACCACCGTCCCCGCTGTCCCGACCAGCACCGCGCCGGTGTCTATCTGGAGCCCCGCGTCCATCTCCCCGCTGTCCGACCCTCTCTCTACCTCATCTTCGTGCATGCAACGATCTTATCCGATGACCTACACTCAAGCCTCGGGCTACAGCCAGGGCTACGCCGGGTCAACCTCTTACTTTGGCGGCATGGACTGCGGCTCGTACCTGACTCCGATGCACCACCAGCTGCCGGGCCCGGGCTCGACCCTCAGTCCCATGGGCACTAACGCGGTCACCAGCCATTTGAACCAGTCCCAGGCGCCCCTCTCCACCCAGGGATACGGGGCGTCGGGGCTGGGCTTCAACTCCACCACGGACTGCCTGGATTATAAGGACCAAGCGGCCTCGTGGAAGCTGAATTTCAACGCCGATTGCTTGGATTATAAAGATCAAACTTCCTCTTGGAAATTCCAAGTGCTGTGAAAAGAACATTCTCGTGTCAAGTGCAGAATCGACCCCTCAAGCGAAGCGCCGCCATCCCTCATAAACCCGAATAGACTGGTCCATTTGTGTCGTGGGGCGGCGGGACTCGAAGGCCTCCAGATTGCGGCCTGACGTTCGTCCCCAGGAGGAAGTTTAATTTATTTTAGCCCGACAAAGACGTGTTCTTTGTTTGTGAACGCCACTGAGGGCAAACGAAAACCTGCGGGCCAACCTGGGGGCCAATTCAGAGCGGACTCTTAGAAACTCTTTCCAGCCACGAAACAAATGTTTGATTGCGAAACCAAACTGCCAGACACGACGACTTGTTGACTTTGGGATGGACAGGCCTCTTTCCAACGCGTTGAACCTCTTTGCCGTGTAATGGCAGAGGTGCGTTCACGAAGACGGTGTGGGAGGACTGCGCGTCCACGAGGCGACACGGATGCACTACTTTATTTAAGAAAAAGTGTTTATAAGGAATCAATATGTAGTTTCTAAGAGACAATCAGTGTGCGTCTTATATAAATGGTACATACGTGTTTTTTATCTGTGCTAGCCTTCGAAACTGTGATCTGTTGTATTGTATGCAAATTGTGAGCCCCGCGCATAAGATTCTGCTGTGATTTTAATAGATTTCTATACCTTTGTTTTGCTAATGGTTAAATTATTGGTAGTGCATACAGAGGTGAGATTTCCGGAGCACAAGCCAGTAAAACCAGGGCCAGCCATACTGGGAAAAAGTTCTTAAGGAGAGATCTACACTTGCGCAAGAATCCCCCACCACCGGTGTCCACACACACGATGGATATGGACCCCCGCTGGTTTCACAGACACTGTGGCCCCCGCCGTCCAAAAGACATGAATAAAGGTCCTGAGAACCGACCCCGCTCATTCATCAAGAAACTCGATCGTGTGTGTGCGTGTGTGTGAAAGAGAATCACGCGCCTTTACGCGTCGGTTGGATGTTAGCTTTTCTGTTGGAAAAGTGAAGTGAAGACGGAGGAATCGATGTCTTCATTTATATTTATTAAGGTTGTTTAAACGTAACCTATAAAGTAGTGTGCCCAACACAGCCCATGGGCCTACAGCCTTTTCACTAGTTTAACATTTTGGACCAAAGCATAAAGAAATCTTTTAAACCCCAAGAAAAAAACGTGAAATAATGGGTCCTAAATTAAACCGGTAGAATGTGTCGGGTTTTGGTGAAAGGTTTAAGTAGGATTTCGAGACCATCCTCTGCCATGACCTTCCCTTATTTAGGCTTTTAAATTACACATTTGGGGATTGCATTTATGTATTTTTACTTTCCATATTAAACGTAAAATCGTCGAAAGGTTTTCAGGGTCAGTTGTACAATTAGAGGCATTCCAATAATAGAAAATATTGTAATGTGTAATATTTATTTTAAAAAAAAATCATTATGAAACAATGTAAAAACTGCGGTAATCCGAGCCTAAAATATATGATAATCCCGATATTTCACCGGAGGGCTTGGTTGGGCCCCCTCTCCTCCCGGGCCAGATAAACCCCATGCTGCTGTTTAGACCCCAGAAAATACCACTTTGAACCCAAATTATTCAAATTCAACAAAACATCATAAATATACGCCTATGAAAGTTTTCCAAGAACTTTGAAACTGTTAAACGTCTGTCTAAAACGTGCATTGGCCCCCAGGAGCCGTGGCCCCCAAAACTCCTCCAACTGTTGAAGTGCGTTATTGTCTCGCCGAGGAGTCACGCAGCCAATCGGCTCTTTAATGACGCGTCGTGGCTCTGCGCTGGGCTAATTGTTAGAAGTCGAACATTCAATTAGGATCCTTGACATTGCCAATAATCTCTCTTTCATTGAAGTCTTCAGTGAAGGAGCTCACTAATTAAAAGCGTTGCTTGAAATAATCGAAGCGTTACAGAGGAAAGCGACTTTGATTGCAGTCTCAGCTCGGCCTGAAAGAGGGGTGCTGGCGCCCCTTTTCCCCTTTAAATTATTTGAACTACTTTATTTGAAGAATTTAAAATGGTCAGAATCAATAACACATGAAACAGGCTGAATCCTGGATGCCTGTGATTTAAATTAGCAACATATAATACACTGTAAATAAGGCATTTGTAATATTTACATCCACAAAATTCTGTTTATTTATTTGAACCCTAGGAGCAACAATGTAGGCCTATTTAATCTGTTCCCGGGTATCTCGTCATGGGGACCTGCATTCTTACAAAAAGCCATAAAAATAAATTACCTGATTCGGAAACAATCTTTAAAGAAACAAAACCAACAGGCCTGAAGTTCCCCATATTCTGTCAAATGATTATTCTTATCCATATTTGTCCAATAGCCTTGGGCCTCGATGCCGTAGTATCAAACTAAATCACTAATAGTCACGAACAGTAATGAGCGTCATAATAAAACATAATAATACTATTTTCTCCTATTTGACCTGGATTAAGCCATCGGCAGTGTATGGCTTTATTAAATGATTCATGTTAGAACTGTCAATTAATTTACAGAAATTGGATTATTAGCCTATACAGTAGCCTATATAGTCTATCAATCTAATAACTTTCTTAACTTGACCCAGAGTAGTAATGGATATCATTTACATTATATTAAATTCAAACCATATCATGCATCATTTTAAATATAGGCCTATATCGTTTTTGATGATAATAATAATAATAATAATAATAATAATAATAATAATAATAATAGGCCTAATAATAATAATAATAATAAAATTAGCGTTATTTGGACTTCTGGTGGGTGACACAGACCGTGCCCGGTAACGCACGGCCGGCTGGAGCGCTCTTACGCACCCAGCTAACTACAGCGGCACATGTTACATTAGTATCGTGCTGTAGCCTACTATTACAACAGCACGTGTTTCCTGCTGTAGTCTCCATTAACGAAGGTCGAACAATTACACAAAAAAGAAAACGTGATTCGTCATCTATAATTTACTAAATATTACATGAGGCAGATGTAGGGCCGAGTAACATTGTGTTAGTTGTCATTTTAATTTAGGCCTGCTTGTTTGTTGGCCTGGCGGTAGCCCGGAGGGCGGGGCCTGGCGGGGCCCGGAGGAGCGGGGCCTGAGAGCGGATAGTGGCCCCAATACACGCGGGGACTTTAATTTAGCAGGTCTTTTCTTTCTGATTCAAGGGCGTTCCGTTAAAAAATAAACACAACGACTCCTTTAGGCTTTAACTCGACCCCAAGCTCCCGAGTCTAACTCGGCAGGGGTGAGGATGGGAAGGAAAGGATCCAATAGGTCTACGAGTGCCCCACATCTTGGAAAGGAGAGAGTAGATAGCGACCATGGGTCACAAATATTGGCTACAGGTTTGAATCCGGACCAAGCGGTGCTGAAGAGCATATGGGGCAGCCAGACGCCTCGTTCCTCACTCTTCTATGTGGTCCAACAATAGTCTTTAAACTACCTTGTCTCGGTGTAACAACATCATGGAGGAGGAATCCACGCAGAGTTCGGCACGGAGAACTTTACGCACGGAGAACTTTACGCACGGAGAACTGTCCGAAGATCCGATAGCTGTTCCGAGGGAGAACTTTTAGACCTAAAGTGACCTTTATGATGTCCCAATACCCTCACCAATTATTTCACAATTTGCGTTTAAAGGTTTTACTCCCAAAACACAACAACACATAAATATATATAAAAAATAAAAAAATATCTTATAACAAGAGATACGAAATGTAAAGGTCAACTGGTTTGAAGTGGATTATCTACATGGAATACATCGAATTCTTTATGAGACAAACGGAGGAGGATGGATGATAAAACGTTTATCGACACATTTTCAGATTTATTTTTAGACTAAATATAGAATATAGAGGGAAGCATATGACAGAAATAACAACGAAGATACATGTCAGGACTAGTTTACCACAAGCGATTCGTATTGAGTTAATAAATAACAACAATAAAATAACACCGGGCTAAAAAGGCCTATAAACTTGAATTAATCATTTCCTAAAATAAAAAAAATGCTTGAAATAATCACAGACGTCATGAATAAATGAAATAATATGTGTAGTTTACGTAATAACAGCTTAACAGAAAAAAATGTTATAGAAAACATATCCTGGGTTTGAAAAAGGACCACAAACTGATAAGGAGCCCCAGCACTAACAGATGGGTGAAGACGGCCCCTATTTCCTCCACAGTAGCTCGTCGCTTATTGCTCCAATAACCCAATGGCTCTTTAAGTTCCTTATCGGTACCATCTACCTGTTTTCATTATGATTTATCAGTCCAACACACACGGACCCACTGTCGTACGTCCAAGGGCAGTATGGTTATTTTTTAAGGCAACAGTGTCTAAAGCTTTAAAATCCTTTAACTAAATATGCCTAAACGCAAGCCCAGTAATGTGCGTAAGCCTGCGTATGGCAGAGGGCTTATCAGTTCATTAGCCACTTGATGGCCTATTTTAAGTTTCCGTACGTGGATGTAAATGTGACCATCCATTAGCGGGTCATATTCTGTTAAGCTATCCAAAAGGGTTGAAAGACTGAACTGAATCATAAGAAGATTATCAAATCTCAGCATATGTAGGGGAAAAAAACACACACAAAAACATATTAGGCCTAATGCTTCTGGGTCAAGTTGATTCAGAGTTGGTTACAGGCCATCTAGTTAGGAATATAAAAAGTAGAACAGTGATCACGGGAACAATGTAAACAGTGTTTCCCTGTGATCAGAATCATTATTGATAATATTATGCTGATCAGCTCCCAGCAAAGGACCAGAGATATGTTTTAGGACCTGATCAATTCACTCAATTTTATTTCTGGAATATTATTGAGCCAAATTGTTTATTACTATTAATTGTAATAATTAAAGAGTAGGTCATTTTATATCTTAACTTTCTCATTGCAGAAAAACATAACCGAGAAATATAAGCAGTTAATATGTGCTTTAGGGTTTTGAAAATAAAAACGATATACCACTGACTGAAACGTATTCCAGAGTATGCTGTCAGATCAGTGATTTGGCTTTGAATTAGGTTTGTGTGCCATACATCCCATAATATTAAACCTTTAATGAAAATCTCCCTGGGAGACAAATGGAAACACTTTGATGGTGGATTATGCAAAGGCCCTAACGTCCTGCACACAAGCCACGGTGGTTCAGAATACCAGAGTCTTAGTGTGTCATCCACGCATGTTCTCAGCGCTGACCACTAATAGTCACCAACACAGCCCCAGGATTCCCTCAGATCAAACCCACAACATACATGACCCTTGACATCGGGCCGTGGTGCGCTGCGACGGTTTTAAAGGAGAGGATCTCCCTCTACTCTAGTTTTCTGTCGCACTGCGTATGCAGACCTGCAGTATGTATAACATAACTATCCAACACAGCCAGAGTTGGGAAAGGTACTTTATATCACACACTCACGTCAGAGTGTGTAAAAAGTACGTCTTTCAAATGGGACCTCATATTTTCCATAAAATCCTCCAATCCTCTGTTCTCAACTAAAGTAGCTAAATGTTGTACTCCAAGTGCTTCGCTCCACCGCACACAACCCAGAACACTCTGCTCCTTAATCTCTGGCCTGAGCTGAACCCTGGCTCTCCAACAGAGGATACTTCAAGTGACTACAGCTGGATCTTGTCTGCTTGTAAACCACAATTATATTGTAAATTAGGACGTGACACGATTACGTCAATCACAGTTTGTTTTTATCGATCTGATTGTTTCGGCAATAAGCCTACCAACCGATGAAGTAAGGCCACAAGTTTAAGGTTTTGGCTGAAGCTCAAAAATAGACTTCACGGTCAAGAAAAGGAATCGTGTAATCAGCTCTAATTAGAGACTTAAAAGAACGGCTGATTCTGGTGTAGACTATACTGGAAATATAATTAAACCTAAAAGCATTTGTTTTGGTTGTTAATACGTAGGCCTAGTATGTATTAATGCTCACAACAATTCTGAGATGCAATTCAGCAGTGGCCCAAAACTAGTATTCAATATTAAAAAGACAACTTATGAATATCGTCATTAAAATATTGACCAAATAGGCCTACATAAACGAGTAAACCATAACGAGCAACAAGCAATCGTCCGATTGAGTAGACATCGTTATTTTAAGAAGACAAAACGTGCCCTGAACTTATTCCCCACTTTAAATACACACAATATCACAATATCTCTGTTATTGTGAGTAGTAGTTTGTTTCCACCCCCCCCCCAAGGGCCTCGGGTAGGGGTCTTATCTACCTGTGAAGGCTCTTTCTCTCCTCCTGAGTCCACTGAGCCACAGGAGACGGCTCATTATGACAATTAAGTAGGTGCACCTAATTAAGTAGGTGCACCTAACGAGGCCACTCTGGTAATTGACACCTTTCTAACGAGCGCTCTCATCTCTTAATCTCCTGCAGCACACCGCTCTCTGGTGAGACGCAGAGAGAACTCGACAAATTAATTAGCTGCAACCCAAAAAAGATTATCACTAGGAGAAATCCTCCCTCCTCCCCCTATAGATGGACAGCAGAAAGTTGGAAAGCTGTGGCCGCATCTCGGAGATGTGGAAGAGAATATATGCGCAAATTCCCTCCCAGCAGAATCTCTCCCAACTTTTTGCAGCCGTCCTATTTCAATATTTCATTGAGCGTTATACATCAATGAACTGTTTCGGATCGTCATGGAGCGGAAACTAAGCCCTTTGGAGTGCATGGTTCACAAACGAAAAAATGTATGTTCCCGCCAACGTGCCGTGAATGTCTGAGCGCCAGCGTATATATCAAGCATTACTTTGGGAAAAAAAATACTCAATATTCAACCAGAGCTATTCTGACGACATCTGCTGTTCGCGTACCTACAGAAAAATGCAGCTCGTATTCAAGTTCAAACACGCTGAACATCACAGACACTGAAAGTTAACGCCTATAGCCAAGAAGAGCGCATTTTGTCTTAATTTGTCCAGACGTTGATCGAAAACATCAAGGCAAATTGGGAAATAAGGCCAAATTAGTTTATAACCAAAACTGAATTAAATGACATTTCTAATCACACCAACTCTCTTCACTTTCAAACTTTGTTCATTTAGTTGTGACTCCTTTTAAAGGACTTGTTATAATGTCGGTCAGTGGTGTACCCAGCCATCAGCACTGTACCCAGCCTCCCTGTGCCGCCTCCAGTAGGAAGAACTGGATTAGAGTGGCTGAGCAGAGCCCACCAACCTATCTCCGTGCTCCACAGCCTGCCTGCTCCTCCTGATACAACACCCCCCCCCCCCACCAGGCGGCAAAACCCAGCCTCCCATCCCATACTGGACCCAGGATCCTGCGGACCAGACCGAGATGGGGGCTATGACTTGACCTGAACCCCGGTTCAAACTGAACTACTATTAACCAACAAGCTAAATTCATAATTATGAAAGTGTCTAGATATGAATATTGTGTTTCAGTATCACGCTGCCTAACACGACTCATGTTCCATATGTCCTAGGTCGTTTCAGAATCTTTACATGCGCATTTCATCCAGCGCAGTAGACAGCAGGGATGAGGATTTAGCATCGTGCCAGCTTCTATAAAATGAAATCTGTAGAGCTGTGGCATAATTTTTAAGGGAAGACATGCTTTCTTTTTTAGCATCGGACCTGAAGTCAAAGAGATGGGCTTCACAAGGCACAGCTTAAGCGTTCTGTAGCAGCCTTGAAGACTGATCCCACCCCTCTACACACTCTGCCTCTCTGTCTGCGAGTCTGTCTGTTGTCTGTTGAAGAGGCCATGCTCCTTAACTCCCCCGCCCTCCAGAGAAAACCTTTACCAGGACTGTCACAACCCGCTATATACGGCTCACTTGTACAAATCCGCCTGACTTTCTGTTTTTACCAACGGAAGTTCTTTACTTCACTTCACACCCCATATCACTCCCTCCACCCCCCCTCCTCCACCCAGAGCATCCCTCCCCCCCTCTCTCCCTCCATCCACACCCCCCCCCCCCCCTCCTCAACCTGTTAGTCTGGGTCTGCATGCCTGCCTCCACCCTTCTCCCCTGGGACCAGATGGAGCGGTGGCTGGTGCTGGGAGTCGTTGGGTGGAGTGGGGACAGATGCCGCCTCCCTCTCTCCCTCCCCCCCCACCCCACCCACCCGCCCTCATCTCCTGTGCACCTGTTTGGGTCACGGGGCGGTGGGTTGGTGGGTGCCACGCCACCACCCTGCACCACCTCGTCCCACCACCGTAAACAAAGGGGGTCTTTAGCAGGGGGGCAGCTGCCTGTCCGCTATGGGTGGAAAGGGGGGCGGGGGGCTGGGGGGGCACACACACGTCAACACAATGCCACGCGGCCTGCCTCCATGGGACCCACATCACGTGTGTGTGTGTGTGTGTGTGTGTGTGTGTGTGTGGATCTGAGGTGTCCCGGGGCATCTGCTGGGGTTGATGTTGTGTCACCGTCGCCCATGTGGTGGTGGTGACATGACACGGCAGACAGGAAGTGAAACGGGGACAGTGACACACACACAGTGTTTTGTGTGTGTGCGTGCATGCGTGCGTGCGTGCGTGCGTGCGTGCGTGTGCATGCCGGGTGAGCTTGTAGACCATTGTCTTTATTCTAATTAAACCGCGTTGCAGTACGTTACAATCGGGCTGCTAACTAATGACAGGTCACGCTTATGCTGCTATTGATATTCATGATGGGGGTATGTGATGAGCAATGTCTCCTCGCCGTAAGCTCCTGTCGCAGAAACGTAACGCAATACAAATCGAAAATATGCATTAAAATGCATTTCATTGACAAGCAATGGCAATTCACTGCCTTCACCAGCACTGCTTTAATATCATCATTTATCATATCATTTAAATGAGTATCCTTGTCTTGAATCACGACTCGTCCGTCTGTCTCTCTAGAAATGGTCTTTGTTCATCAGCGATCGACCGATGGAATCAGCAAGTGGATTTTCTTCCTGCTTGGCGAGTGTCGACGCATCAAGCAGGAGAATGGCCGCGTGACATGAGACCAGGGGTCTCATGGGAGCCCGGGGGGGGGGGGGGGGGGGGCGCTGGGTGCTCGAGGCTGCTGGGTGATTTATTAACTCCGGCGATCAGCACATCACAACAGCGAGCGGGATATTGACGTCAGGGACCGCCGGTGACCAAAGGTCACCAAGGTCGGGTCAATGTGTACAGCAGGTCACCAGGGAATATCAGAGCATCACAATGACCTCCAGGACACACGACCGCTGAGAGGCGGCCAGGAACCCTTCAGCAGAAACACCATTCTGTTGGGTCAGCAGATCCACCGTCTAGTAGTTTAATAAAAACCCTGACCGAGTCATGAGAGGAGCTTTATAACGGTATAACAGTAACAACGACATGTAACCTAAATACCTGTAAGAGAAATCCATCTCATTTGTCCTTTAGGAGCCTGTAGACATACAGAGAAACCGGATGGATCCGGCGACATTAACTTGACTATTAATGTTTCTTTCTGCCGTCTAGACTCGGTTACTTCAGCCTGGCAGGAAGGGGGCAGAGATGTTATTGTTTCTATGACGACTCGTAACAGACTGTCGCGCTCCCCAGTCGGCCACGCGTTGTTACACACGGCTTCCTGTGGTCCTGACCTACAACCCCCCGGCGCCCCCCTGCCCCGACACACACACACCAATCCCCCCCGACACACCACACACACCCACACCAATCCCCCCCCCATCCCACACACACACACCCACCCACACCAATCCCCCCCCCATCCCACACACACACACACACACACACACCCACCCACACCAATCCCCCCCCCATCCCACACACACACACACACACACACACACACACCAATCCACCCCCCACCACACACACACCAATCCCCCTCTCCCGTTTGGCCTACTTTCATAAAGACAAGCAGCAGTGTTTGTTTGGTTTTGCATTTGTATGAAAATGTAACAAACAAATGTCCTCTTTAAGGGGGTCTGAGGGGGTGGGGGGGTAGTGCGTGTGAGTTTGTTTGTGTGTGCACGCATGTCCGGGGTGTAATTATAAAAAGATACTTCTAGACTGATTAATGACCAAAAATATGATAACTGCAAAATAAAGAGCTTGAGTGATTAAAGCTTGAGTGACAGCGGCAGCCCCCCCAAACCTGCCCTCCGCCATCTTTAGACTCTGAACATCCAGCGGAGCGCCAAAGAATATACGACAAATTAAAGAGCAAAACTAACTCATTGGCTGTGGGGTAACAGTTACAAGTTGCATAAGTTCTAACACTGTACTGTATGCAACGCTATTACTTTGAAAAACACATCAGCCTACCAGCAGTAGAGGTAGTAGTAGTAGTGACCTTCTGGACACACAGAACAGAACGGCAGAGCAGAGGGACAGCAGGTCCTCAAACTGAATCAGCTGCTCCCCCCCTCCTCCCCTCCCCAAACAGACAGTAAGGATGCTACAGTTTGCTAATGAGTCCGTAGCTCTTTAAGAGTCCTTAATTAGTGGCACACTGACACACCACAGAGGGGGTGTGTGTGTGTGTGTGTGTGTGTGTGTGTGTGTGTGTGTGTGTGTGTGTGTGTCTGAGGGGGTGGGTGCGTGAGGAGGGGCAAGGGGGATAGGGGGTTGTGGTTGAATGTGTGGAGTGTGTGTGGTGTTTTTGTGTGTATGTGCGTCTACCACTAGCTGCCTTTTTTTGGTTTATTTTCTATTTAAGTTCCACGTACGTCCGGCCCGAGCCGAACCCCGTTCAGTATTCCCAGCGCCGCCTCAACGCCCTTCTTCATCCAACAAGAGGAAGACGATCAGACAACATGCATGGTGACGTCCTCCTGCAGGAGGGGAGGGGACAGCAGGTCAGGGCAGGGCAATAGACTGGAGAGATGTGCGATGGAAGAGCTTTAAATGGGTGTCAAACAAGACAGGACACCATGTTTGATTTGTATTATCTCCTACGGTCCCTTGGGGGCAAGGGGGGGGGGGGGGGGGTGATGCTTGTTGTAGGGGCCGCTCCCCAGAGCCGTGTGTGTGTGTGTGTGTGTGTGTGTGTGTGTGTGTCTATATTGGTGTGCGTAAGTGTGTGTGTGTGTGTGTGTCTATATTGGTGTGTGTGTGTGTGTGTGTGTGTGCAACAAAGCAGGGGATCACCGGTGACCAGCAGGTCAGCTCTGGGGGGGGACAGGGACCACACATTCCTCCAGCATGTATCCTTCATTTGCTGAACGTGCGTCCAAACCCACCATCACTCACACACGCACATGCCCCCCCCCCCCACCCCCCGACGGCAGGTATTAACGAGATGGGCACACTCCGAGCCCACCACGAGGGGCGTCGGCCTCTGTGTTGGTGGATGTGGACGAGGGGGGGGGGGGCGGGGGTAGGGCAGGCCGGGCGTGGTGGTCTTATACAGCGAGGAGGGTCCCAGATGGGTTAATGGGGACTTTAGCGGCGGGATTAAAACAGCACAGTGGTGCTTCCAGATTAAGTCATGATTACCCCCCCCCCCCAAACGAACACCGCCTACAGTCTCCGACCCCCCGCTCCACCCTCCAGCTTCTCCACCACTTCACTAATTATTAAGCACCGTCCAGGGAGGCCTGGAGCCCAGTCCTGGAGCAGGAGACATGCTGGACACACGACACCCATCAGAAGGGTTCTCTTACGCACACACGCACACGCACACACACACACACACACACACACACACACACACAAGCTTCAGGCTAGCAGATTAATTTGTTTGTCAAACGTGTGTCTTACACCCCACCTACCCCACCACGACCACCTCCTCCAGCAGACCTCCAACCCATCACCCCGCCCCACCCCACCCTCCCAGGGGCTGGCCGGCTCACGGCCCCAGCGGTACCACCACCACCAGGAGTCAGGAGAGTGAAACATTATGGGCAGGGGGACAGCTTCACTAATTAAAACTCCCCAGGTCAATCTCCTAGATGGGGCCCTCATCTCACTCCTCATCTCACTCCTCGTCTCACTTCCCAAACAGGTCCCTGCCGGAGGAGAGGAGGGGAGCAAACAAACATTCAACATCAACTCTGAGACAAAGGGCCCTGAAGGGCCGAAAACAAAACACAAGCGCATAGGAGGGACAATGGCCCCCAGCAGAACACACAGGGGTCAGGTGTGGTTTCTAGGACAACACACACAACCCCTCCACCACATGTTTTCAAAGCCGACGTCGGCACCAACGTTGTCGACTCTACACTGTCAAGAATAAAATCAAGGGACTCACTATAAACATTGTTATCAGTGAAAAGATATGTCGGACACTTTTGACATACGGCGAATGTTTAACTGCCAAGCGAAAGAAAAACAAAAGAAAAAACAAAATTCACGAGGTTTCACAGACCTGGCCTTGGACCTGTCATCCTGTCAGCGTGCGTCGCAGCCTCAGCTGACCCAGAGACCCCCCCCCCGCCGGCCCAGACTACTAAACTATGTGACCCTCACCTCACCCAGGGAGGTCGCAGACGCCAGTGCGAGTCCGCTGAGTCTTGGAAGATACAGGGACCAGAGTGACCTCCACTCAGGACTGTGACGAAGCCTCCGCCTCAAACGCTGACCTCACACTCTTCAGGGAACCCCCGTACAGTGCATTCAAACGCATAGAAACTTTAATGCTTCAGAGGATGACTGACGGTACACTGCCCTCTCAGAACAGATGCAGAGGCATTTATCTGGAACGATATCAAGATCAGAATAATTCTGTTGTGGATATTTATACACAATGACAGCCATTAGGTATAAGGCTTTACTCTTTGCAACTTACTTGAGTGAACAACACATGAATTTCAGTTTTAACATTGCCACCACTTTCCCTGCGTCACACTACTGCTATACTCTATTTATTATCTCTTTATTATCTGTGTGTTTTCTATCCATATACCCTTTTGTGTATCAATCTGTATTGTATGTATCTGTATGTATTTATGCCCGGCTGCAAAGAGCAGACGGGCAAGAGCTCTAACAAAACATAAACTGAGCTGAACTTGGAACATCCAGTCCAAGTTGGTTTACAGACGCAGCAGATGCTCTGTCAACACAACACAACATCAGGTGGAAACAAAGCCACATTGTCACCACAGATCCTGGCCAATAAACAAACAGATATCCAGAGAGAGTGGTAGGGAGGAGAGCCAATGGGGAAGCTGAACAGAGCAGGTGGTTAGAGGCATGCGTGGTGGGCGTGGTCTCGGCAGACGACGCGTGTGCGTGTGTGTGTGTGTGTGTGTGTGTGTGTGTGTGTTACTGCGTCACAGACACCCAGCGCCTGCGTCCTGGCTTCGCTCAGAGGTGTAATGCCTGATTAGGGGATTACAGGAAAGTGCTTCTTTGCAGTTCTGTGAGAAACAATTATTAACATGTTGGTGTCTCTAATCCTGGATAAACACACAGCTTTTCAAGAACAACAGTGACTCTTTCTTCTTCCTCCCCCTTCTCCTTTATTACACATTTTTGGTGGAAAAGTGTTCAAAAACCTCAGTAGTCGCTTGAACTGTGAAGCCCCGCCGTACGCCGGCTGAGGGACGCAGGGAGAGCTGTGGTGCGGAAGGGTGTCACGACAGAGGCTGTGCTCTCGGTGGACGCACACAGCTGGCCCTCTGCAGGCCTTGATATTATGGGATGGAAATCCCAAACTTAGCTTGGGGATAGGCAGCCATTGTGCTCAGCAATGCTCGTTGAAAGGGCATTAGACTGAACACGGTGGCGGCCTGTAATCTGTTGTGTGTTGGTCCACTTGTCTCAGTATAATCTGTTGGTATTGCAGAGAGGATTCTCTGAGACATAGAGCGGGGACGAACCGCACATCAGACCCAGGTAGGATGGCGATCAGTGCCCATTATCTAGGAGGGACGTGAAACTCTGCAGGTAATGCTTTATTTTGTGAAATTATGACCGTCCTGGGATAAGTACTGCTCAACTACCACGGATCACTTTGACTTTAGAGTGCAGTTGTGCCGCTGATCCTTAGGAGGGAAAAGGTGCAAGGGGGGTTTTATCTTCTTGTGGGGAGCCGAAAGAGGATTACAACAGCAGCATTTGGTAAGCCATCCATTGATTGACGTGATTGACAACTGATTGAAGTGGCGAATGGCTTCCCTCCGTGGCCGGCTGGAGGGTGACCAGAGCCCAGCAGCAAACTCACAGCCCTGCCCAATCCTGAGCAGGCATGGCTGCTCCACACACTGAGATGTGCCAAATACTGAGCACAGGGAGGAACACACACAGACACACACACACATACCCTGACATTCAAACACGCACATGCACACACACACACACACACACACACACAACCAAACACTCAAACACACACACGGATATATACACACACACAACCAAACACTCAAACACACACACACATAAACGTACACGTACACACACACACACACACACACGTATCCACACTCTCTCTCCCTCTCTCCAACACACACACCCACATACTAACTCAATCATTTTAGTGTTGCCCATGGCTGAAATATAGAACATCAAAACATCCTGGGAGATGATTTGCAGAACTTGCTGACTGGTCAACCTGTTTGCTGACCCTGCTAACAGTGATAGGTCTCCCTCCTGTCCCACAACACCATCTCTCTCTCTCTCTTGCTCTCTCTGTGAGGTGTCAATAGGAGATGATATCAGACTCATTAACACAATTCATGACCGCTCTATGACTATCGCTGCTCCAGATGTATGTTCACACTTTTGGTTGTCGTTACACAATGCATGAAGATCCACTGACGTTCAGTCATTACGCTACATCGTAGTACTGAGGCCTCCTCCCATGCCTCTGAATGTACTCTATGTGTGAACACAGAACCAACACAGACTAAACCTGACCGACAGTGGCGGTTGGGAGGTCCTATAGTTCCGCTGTGCTATGCTACGTTAGCGGTGCGCAGCGTCCATCTGGCCGGGCGGAGGGGTTTAGCCCTAATCCCGGAGCCCCTCGGCAGGGGGGCCCTGGATGCTGATCACAGCCCCCCCCCACCACACACCACCCCCCCTGCTGGCCTCCTCAGTCCTCCTCCTCCTCAGACCTCCTCATCCTCAGTCCTCCTCCGCACCCATGAACATAGAGGCCACAAGTATGAACATGGTCCGGTGGACGTCTCTGGTCCCAGACCACGGAGGCACTGAATAGGGGTGGGATGATGTACACGTTGTGGGGAAGGTCCAGCACCAGCCAGACTGCTGCAGGTGGATCCTACTAGGGGTATATGTGTCAATATTAGGTGAATCGTTTTTTTTGGTCATATGCCCAGTTGAGATGTATATTGGGACTCTAGACCATGAATACCAAGCAGACCAAACTACGAGGGACGTGAGGAAATACGACCCAAACAAACAGCAGGAGACAGGGGTGGGAGGGGCATCCACACATGCAAAGGGCACAGAGGCTCGTGTTCTGTTGTGAGGCAATATGCAGTGACACATCTATCACACACACAAGTGGAGGCCGAGCAAATATACACACACATAATTACAAAAACATAGACAGATAGGCAAACACACAAAGACAACCCAGAAGCAGTCACCCAGCCCCACTCACACGCACACACACACCTAACCAGTGATAATCCCCCAGACACGGGAACACACACACACACACACACACACACACACAACAACACACACACCATCATTATGTTTATCACTGCAAACCAGCCCAGCGACACCCATCACTCTAATTCCATTTGTCTGTTTAGATTTGTTTTGCTTTAATCCTTCCTTGTTTGTGCACATCTGCAAGCGCTGCAATAGAACAGAGAGAGACAGGGGGAGCGCCATTAAGGAGAGAGAGAGAGAGAGAAAGAGAGAGAGAGCTAACATGAAGGAAAGAGAGAGAGAAAGATAGAGAGAGAGCTATCATGGAGAGAGAGAGAGAGAGAGAGAGAGAGAGAGAGAGAGAAAAAAAATTAGTGAAAAAGAGAAAGTGAAGGAGTGAGGGAGAGCGAGCGAGCGTGAGAGAGGGGGAGAGCGAGTGCGAGAGAGCAAGAGAGACTGAAAGCCAGTGGCAGAGAGAGAAACCCACGGGCTGCACTGTCTCCCCTGAGTGCCTGGTCCTCAGTACCCCAGGCACCAGCAGACCCGGGCAGACAGACGGTACCCCCCAGCCCAGGGAGAAGTCCCTGTCCCTGCCATGTAAGCTCACCGCCAGGCCTGGAGCCCTCCCCCCCCACCACCACCCCCGTAATCACCGCAGACAAGTCAAACGCAGTCACACACTCAGATGGCAACACACAACATTACAGGCTTTTTACACAGTATTACACCACATCGGCATTATCCCATTCAACTCACTCTATTAGCTCAATTGGATGGTGGGATTTTCATTTGTAAATTTGGGGGGGGGGGATTAGCTGGTCTGTGAGTGATGAAATGTCCCCCCCAGACTCGATGACGTTACCATGTAGGACTCAATGCTCCTACAGGGTCACTGCTTATAGCTCTGACGGTGATGGAACAGTGTGGAGGTCAAGCACACGCTTTGACATGTGCTCAAATATTTTGGACTCAGGGCTGCCTTTATTTCAGCGGTTTTCCATCCCAGAGATCCAACAATTTAATCTTGTTTTTAAAACGTTGGTAATGGCGGACACGCCTAATGTGAGTCACGTCTAATGGGTGGCGATCATTTCAAAGAGACTTCTTTACTACACCTGAAGAAGAATGTCTGCCTTTTATGTAACCAAGACCGTTCAGGGCGGCTGGGAAATTATGGCGGAGATAAATGTTTGCTGCTGCTGACACACACACACACACACACACACACACACACACACACACACACACACACACACACACACACACACACACACACACACACACACACACACACACACACACACACACACACACACACACCTAACAGCCATATTATGCAGAATCGAATGCTGGTTGACTTAAAGCAGGAAAATGAATTACCCTTCTTCGTCTTTCCCCAGGCCTTCCATTCAGACACGGAGTAGGGGAGAGGGAGAGAGGAAGAGAAAGAGCGGGAGAGAGAGAGA
Source organism: Micromesistius poutassou (assembly GCF_964030765.1). Taxonomy (NCBI): domain Eukaryota; kingdom Metazoa; phylum Chordata; class Actinopteri; order Gadiformes; family Gadidae; genus Micromesistius; species Micromesistius poutassou. The sequence continues at coordinate 9,833,909 of NC_140287.1, forward strand.
CACCTCGAGCAAGTCGAGAGAGACGCGGCAAATTATGAAAATGTCTCTCTGTGTCCTAAATGGAGGGCGAGCTCTTTAATGTGGCACAAAATTAGAACCTGGGGGGAGGAAGTGTGGCCCGCTTGATTGGTGAAACCCCTCCTGGCCACTACCCTTCCCTCTTCCCCTCTCTCTCCCTCTCTCCCCCTTCTCAAAGCAGAGATATGATCCAGGGCCGGTGGCGCTCTCTTGTGTTGGAGAAAACAGAGAGAGAGAGAGCAGGAGAGCGATAGAGAGAGAGGGAGCCCAGGGGCGTCCATAAAGGTACCTAATTTGCCAGTTTACTCCTCCATTATTTAAATAGATCTGAGAAGAGTGCACAGAACGGGCCTCATTTCTTTCCCGCTGCCTCTCTGCAATCAAAGCGGAGAGGGACCTTTCCTCCACAGCAACCCTTTTCAATTGCCGGCCGGGAAACGGCGTCTTTGATAAACACAAGTGGCGAAGCAGAGGGGGCCGCCATCAAATAAACAAATGTGTGTACACAAGATAACGACAGGCACTCAGGGATAATATTCAGCGTGCTGCCAGCGGCTCTGAAAGTTATTTTCATATTGGCCAACGCACAGATCGGAGAACACATCCTCGATGGACGTATTCGGATACGAGGCAGGGAGCGTTTTGCTCGACGCGCGAGCAGGCGATGGGTGTGAATGTGCGGACCTGCACGCCTCAGAGTGGGCAAGACACAGCCATATCTTAGGGTGTACAAACGGAGTGTTGTAATTGAAGAAAAGGTGGTTAATTCACGAATACTCATTATTCAGTTATGCATCAACCTATCCCTCAATATACACATACCATCCATTCAACCAACCACAAAGCACGGGTAAACACCCTCTCTCTCTCTCTCTCTCTCTCTCTCTCTCTCTCTCTCTCTCTCTCTCTCTCTCTCTCTCTCTCTCTCTCTCTCTCTCTCTCTCTCTCTCTCTCTCTCTCTCTCTCTCTCTCTCTCTCTCTCTCTCTCTCTCTCTCTCTCTCTCTCTCTCCATCTCAACCAGCCTCCCAGATGCTGTACCGTCTCTCCAGCCAACAGCAGCCAGAGCACCAGTCTACCCAGTGCTGGCCGTGCCAGCTTCTGGCCAAACATCTCACTGGAGGTATGCACGGCTCGGGGCCAAAGCTTAGCCAACCCTGCTGATTGTTTCCAGGAAATGGAGACGGTTGAATCCCCCCCACTTACCCCCTGACCTCTAATCCTCCCCACCGCCGTATCTGCCGCCATTGTTGGGTTTGGGTTTTAACCAGAGGGGCCGTGTCGTGGAGGATGAGGATGCGGTTGAAGAAGAAAGGGAACGAGAGCAAAGATGGGGGTCCTCTGAGGGTCCGGAGGTGACTTTATCTTGGCCCAGCGTCTGCCAGGGTTCCTGTGTATGTTTGAATGCTTTGCTCCAAAAGCCGCACGGAGAGGGGACTCTGATCCGAGCGACAACAATTGCCATCTGTAAGCCTCATATCAGCAGCAGCTATACCCACACTAGGTCCAGCCGCAGCACAATAGACCCAAGTACGCCCACACAATGGCAAGAGTGCCAAGACAATGGCCCCGCTCCATTAAATAAAAACGTTAAAAACACTTGCAAGCAAAGCCTGGGCGCAGCGCGGAGACATTGTGTGTTTCGGCACAATGGGTGCAAACCGAACCACGCCGGGGCAAACATACGATGCAACGCCGAGGGCTGTAAACACCTGGACAAATACGTTCAGTAAACCCGTCAACATGCCCTGCCAACACAGCAGGTACACAAACAGTGGCTGCCACACACTTGGATACACTTAGTAAAACTAATAGAGAAGCCTTTTTGAGTCCAGCCGACCGACACGGAGAGGAGCTTCCCGCACAGCAGCACAATGCACTGCGGTAAACAGGCGGTTTTTGGACTATGGTCGGCTTCACTGACTACGGTAACAATATTGTAACGTACTTGATTTAGAAAAGTATTTGGACATTTGTAAACGTTTAAAAAGTTAAAAGTCCACAACTGTAGAAGAGGCGTCTGAATACTGCTGCCAGGGTTTGGGTAACCTTTGCAAATATGGACTCCACCTGGTGAACATCCTTCAAACTGTTTCCTGCCGCTTAGGAGAAGGATCTGCAGACAAAGTTTTGCAGAGTGCAAGATTCTGCGAAATCTGTGGCCAGCTCAGTATATCATGCCTCTCACACCCTCTATTCTCGTCCCAAACACACACCCCGCCGCCCCCCTCCCTCCCCCCCTCCCACACTCCAAGTCTCCATCCAGCCAGGGAGAGGAGAGGAGATAGGCCCCAGCTAGTAAAGCTGTCTTTTCAGCTCCCTGCTCCGGCTCGCTCTATCTGAGATACACAGCAAGCGGAGGTGTCGCTTTTCCGCTGGCATTTCGGACAGTATCTACTTATAGACGAGGAGGGAAGAGAAAAGGAAAACAGAAGGGGTATTATCAGAGAGGGATGAGAGCAGCAAAGGCATTTTGTCTTTTTATTCCCCTCCTAAGCCGCGGGCTTTGCTCCCAATCCGATTGGTCGATACGGCCAGGGATGTAAATGAAATGCAAAGAGGAATGAGGCTGGCTTCCCATTGCCTGTCCCCCCCCCCCCCCCCATACACACACACTTCCATCCGCCATCCCCCCCCCCCAAGTCTCCCCAACACCCCCCACCCCCCCGTCCCATCCTTTTCTCTTGCTGTTTATGGCGTTGTGTTCCTGGTGTCTTCCATTCATAGATTTGCTGCTCTGCCTCGTATCCGTCTCGCCCTCTCCCACCTCGCCCTCTTCCTCGCCCACCCCCCTACTCCTGGTCCCCCCCCCCCCCTCCCCCTCCCTGGCTGGGCCTGACTCTCCCTTATCTCCCCACACGCCCCCACATTCCAGCGTTGCCGTGGCTCCCTGCCTGCATCCCTGGTCACGGCGATTCCACGCGTTCCCACAATCCTCGGCAGCACTGTCGGTTTAGGGGTGGGCAAGTGACTCTCTCGGAGACACACACGGGGGGAGAGAAGAATGGGAGGGAATATGGGGTGAGAGAAAGAGAGAGAGTTGGGGGTTGGGGGGGGGGGCGACCAAGAAGAGGACAAAAAGTAAAGTTAAATATAGGGCACATGATGTACAGGGAAAAGGACAACGTGAAGGGGAGAGAAAGAAGACAAAAACCAGTGATCTTATTGTCTGTTTTAATTAACTAATACAGTTAGCCACAGTCATCATGTGTTGTGGTTCATCGGCATTCTGTGCAAAGGTAGCCAACAAAATCAAACCACGAGTGTGTTCAGATAAAAACGGCACACCATTCCCGCCTCCATGAGCTCCCGCTAAAGACAGCCCGTCAGAACGTGCGGTACTTGACCTGCTCACCCCCCTTCTCCTCTAGGCTCAAGTCCTACTTCACCTCAGCCAAGCAGAGATCCTTCTGAGGTTATAATCCTATCCTAGAGATCCGATAGGCTAAAACAGCAGGAGGATGCGGTCCTCAGTCAGGACAGCAACACTCCCAGGCAGTGTGAGACTGAAGCCTCCCCGTGCTAGGAGACTCTGTGGTCCATCACCTGGGTCTCTGGACCCGACCGGTGTCCGGTCTGGTTCAGTCTGCCCATCCACGTGTGTGGCCGGTAGCCTAGAACGAGGATCTGTGTGTTGAGCTGTGTGCATGTGTGTACGTGAACGTGTCTGAGGACACTCGTCATTGTACCATTTGCTGTTCTATTTAAATCCACAAAGGATTATCGCTGTGCTGTTAGTGGAGAAGAGGAGAGGGAATCCATTCGGTTCCCGACGTATAAATGGACCATCTAAGATAGAGTGATGGATGGACGGATGGAACAGGGGAGGGCTGGGCAGGCAGGGGAAGAAAGAGGACACAGTAGAAAACGCCAGTGAGTAACGGCACCAGTCTGTCCCAGATTAAACAGCAGCACTAATCCCCGTTTCGGCACTGGAAATTGGGTTTTCCCCTCAATCTCAGTCCAGCTCTTTTTTTTCTCACATTAGCAGCAGGCAAAGGCTGAATAATCATCACATAAACGCTGGTCAGAGTGGAGGGAAAAACACAGGCTGTGAAGATGCACCCGAATGAGGCGTGGAGTGATTTGATTGGGGTCAACTGGGTTTTCCCCAAGTCCAGGCCTATCCCGGAAGGACCTGGCGGGGTGAGACGGGAAACATCCAGTCCACCAAAGTCCTATCACGTCCACCGGGTCTGCTCGCCTTCTCAACCACGTTGTGACCGTAGCCTCACTGTGTCATAGCGGTGGTGCCAGTCCCAAACTCGCAAGTCCCATTCCACCCAGTGCAAAGAATCTAACATAATCAAGAAACACAATCATTGGTTTTCCACAAAGTAGTCAGATCAGCCCTCCGCCTGTGGACCTCCAGCTGGCTTCCCAGGAGCCCCCGCTCTCCGGTTCCAGGTTAGAGGGACCCGACTGGGGGCCTGTTCACGGGCCCTGCACCAGGTTCTGCCGAAGCCGCTCCCGCTCCTGGAGCAGCTGAGCGATGGCCGAGCGTATGGCCGGAGCCTGGGGCTCCTCGCGCTCCTTGGTCAGGTACAGGGAGAAGTGCTTGATGCCGCAGGACAGCAGGTGGTCGGCCACCCCAGGCCCCTGGGGGCCCGAGCGGAGCAGCCTCTCGCAGGCCAGGGCCATGTTCCTGTCCCAGTTGGGGGGGTACGCCGGGTAGGCCTCCACGATCTCCTTGTAGAGCTACTCCCCCCGTGAGAGACAGAGACAGAGACAGAGACACACACACACACACACACACACACACACACACACACACACACACACACACACACACACACACACACACACACACACACACACACACACACACACACACACACACGTTTGTTTTGAAGAAGTGTGCGTGGCGGGCACACAGCCAGTGGTTTCTGAATATTTCAAATATCTATATTAACCACATTTTAAATCATGGCCCATAAATATATACACACTGTGAGACCAAAGAAATTTGTAACTCATTCATAGGCGTCTAGGATCAGCAACACATCCCTGGTGTAGACACCGACCCCCCCTCTTGACTAACTCTGACCCCCCCCGCAGACTCACGGTGTAGGACAGCTGATAGAGGCGTGCCTTCCCGTCGCCCTGCATGCCCTCTGCGAGGTCGTAGAGGAAGAAAGCCGTCTTCATCCTGAAACAAAGCCAAGGCGCGCGAGGGGGCTAAGTGCGGCATGGACGAGCCGCGCTGCTCTCCGGGACACTGACTTATGTAGATGCCCCCCCGCCCGGCGAGGACGCACATGCAGATGCTCTCGCACACACGGCTGATTTATGGAGATGTCCTGGCACGCCGCGCGGCTCCGCCAGCCTCCTGAGGCTGAGCACGGCGCAGGGAGGATCGGCTAGCCTGTGTTAGTCTATGTAGGAGATCTACTGGTATCTACTAGTCTATGTAGGAGGTCTACTGGTATCTACTAGTCTATGTAGGAGATCTACTGGTATCTACTAGTCTATGTAGGAGATCTACTGGTATCTACTAGTCTATGTAGGAGATCTACTGGTATCTACTATTCTATGTAGGAGATCTACTGGTCTCTACTAGATACTGTACATCTACTGGTATCTATTAGTCTATAGGAGATCTACTGGTATCTATTAGTCTATATAGGAGATCTACTGGTCTCTACTAGATACTGTACATCTACTGGTATCTATTAGATACTGTACATCTACTGGTATATATTAGATACTGTACATCTACTGGTATCTATTACATACTGTATATTTACTGGTATCTATGAGGACATCTTGTATATCTAGTATCTATGGTCTATATTGTATATATTGTATATCTAGTATCTATAGCCTATATTGCATATCTAGGATCTATAGTCTACATTGTACATCATAAGAGGGTTAGAAGGTATTCCTCACCTGGCCTGCCACATCTCTTCGTTAGCAACATGCTCCCAGGAACCAGGATGGAAACTGTCAGGGAACATAAAATAAATTCAAATAAGTTAAGATATATGAATAAGTGTGAAGAAAAAGTAACACAGATGTATTTTTTCTTTGGCGTCCATTTTGTTTTGTGGTACATTACTACAAATATGCAAAACCGTAGTTGCAAAAAGTTAATCAAATATCAAAAATAACTTTCCACTGGCAATTGTTTTTGCAAAGATGATACAAGAAAATGTAAGCTGCATAAACCGTTGTTGCTTTTCTACTGCGTACTTTCTTTCATCTCCACTTTGAAGCGAACGCCGAATGCTTTCCTTGTTTCTCCGGTTGTTAACGGAAGATGAATGAACAGAGCAGGCACCAAATGCGTCTTTCACCAATACAGTAAGAAAGTATTCTAACTCGAGCTACCAACGTACACCTACAAAACACAAACACAGTCAGTGGGCTACCTGCAAGCTTTGTCCTCCTAAGAGGTTCCTTATCCACTTCAACCTGACTGATCGGGTTGGCTGGTAAAGCGCTTTGAGTGGCTACTGGTTAGAAAAGCGCTGTATAAATGCAGTCCATTTACCATTTACTAACTCTATCCCATCCCCCACCTTACTCTGTGGAATCACAAACACTTGAAATCTTCAAAAATAATATTTTGGCGGTGTATGGCGGGCCGTGCTCAGAACAGCCACCCCTCTAAGAGCGGCGGGCCGTGGGCAGAACGCGCAGCTTTGACTAATTCCACTTTTGACACACTTATTGACAAAAACGCAATGAGGAACTCATTATCTTCCTCACGCGCTCTCACTTCAAATGGCTGAGGGCCTAATGTCTCGCTTTGGTTAAATTAAAGATAAATATATTAAATCAAGAAAGGAGAGCAAAGCTGCATGGAGGACAGAGGGAAGAGCTGGAGCCACTGTGTTTGTGTGTCTGATGGACACTGTGTGTGTGTGTGTGTGTGTGTGTGTGTGTGTGTGTGTGTGTGTGTGTGTGTGTGTGTGTGTGTGTGTGTGTGTCTCGATGTGTGTACCTGTTGTGGGGCTGGCTCCACTGGTAGAGGTTGCAGGTGCGCCGGGCCCAGTCCTCAGGGTGGAAGTGTGTGTGGGCGGGGACAAGGTGGTCACACACACCCAGGGGCCACCGGGTGAAGCTCCGCTCCCAGCTGGGGTCCCCATCAGTCAGGCCGATGCATGCAAACACAGGCCTACTGCGCACGTGCGCCCCCACACACACACACACACACACACACACACACACACACACACACACACACACACACACACACACACACACACACACACACACACACACACACACACACACACACAGGGGTCTAAACCACGGGAGGTACAATACCCATGTCAATTTTCTCTCTCTCTGTCTCTCTTTCTCTTTCTGTCTCTCTTTCTCTCTCTCTCGCTCTCCCTCTCTCTCCCTCTCTGACCCCACAGAGGTCAGCATTGCCCCTTCTGAGAACTGGGGGGCACTTGGCCAGGTGAATACTGCCCCCTGGTGGGGCCTGGCCCCAACATGCTATGTAGTCAGTAGTTCCTCAAGATATGGTCACAGTGAGCATTAGTTTTTTTTTCTTAAACCGAAACCAGTTCATCAATACAGAGGGACTTCACTGGAATTAATATTTTCCTCCTAACCCTGTCAGTTGTTTAAACATCATCATCATCATCATGAGCCATTGATCAGCTTCCTGTCGCTCTTCATCCCTCTAACGTCTCTCTGTGTCTCACTGTGTGTTGTTGGAGAGGAAGTGCTCCAGGCTGAAGGTTCCTTTCTCCTTGGAGCGGATCGGGTCCCACCAGCGACCAGGGAAGTGGACCCCGGGGTGGTGGGTCCTCAGCTTGGCCACGTACCAGGGGTACGTCATCATCTGCGTGGAGACCCACAGGTTAGAAGGAACGACCATGCAGTAGATGAGATCAGAGTAACAAAGGGGCTGCAAATACAGTATATGGGGATGTCATACAGGACCTGCACACTTTGATAGAGTTCACCTAGACTCTACATAGCCTCCCCTCTTACCCTCCCAACCCCTGCATGGCACTTGGTTCTATGAACATCCTTACTGTACCGATATATTGTTTCTCTTTCTTCTGGCAAATGTACTTATTGTTAGTCGCTTTGGATAAAAGCTAAATGCCAGAAATGTAAATGATACATACAGAAGCGAAAGAGTGAACCCATCTTCTACCATCATCGCAAAGACATTAACAGACGTAATTAAGTGCCAATAGTTCCTCAGAAATTATTATTTTCCCCTTTGTGCTACACTGTCCTGATCAGACGGATACTAACGATGAGTTTGTGTTTCCAACATGCAGTCTTTTTTGGCACTTCCAGGTCTGGAGTAGAGATGTTCCAATACCATTTTTTTCTTCCCAATATCAATTTCTGAACTTGAGTATTGGCCGATATAGAGTATATACCGATACAGCATCTAGCATTGTAACTACTAATAGCACTTGTTCTTATTGAAGGGTTATCTTACAATGACAGCAATGTATAGTCGATTCACTTACTGTTGACAATTTTTTTTTTTTTCAGAACTAGATCATTCATAATCTATAATTATAATAATACATTTGTATTCTTGTAGTTAATGGTCTAGCATCCATGTTTTTCCGACTTGGTAGCTCAAACGCACAGTGGTTGGAGTTGACTCTTTTCCCATTCCACCTTTCCTCCTCCGACCGTTACAAACACAGCATAACACCATAGTGTTTGTGATGTTCTTTGCCTGTGCAGTAAATGAGCTACTCATGTGATGGTATCGGATCGGCGCATAGACGGAGGATGAACCGATACTGGTATCGGAACAACTCTAGTCTGGAGAGCAGAAAGGATCACCAGAGCTGACCTCCTGGTCCACCAGGGTGACGTCGGCCCGCATGCCCCGGCAGTAGTGCAGATAGCGCAGGGTGTTTCCCGGCAGGTCTCCCCGGGTCAGGACGATGGACTTCCGGGGCATGGAGGCCAGGATCTGCCTCCCGAAGCTCTCCACCACGTCGTTGTGGCTCTGATCGCAAGTCCTGGGAGGAGTCGGCAAACGCACGCCATGAGTCTACCGATCACCTGGGTGTTTTGTTGACAGGGCTGGGGCTACGTGTGGCTGACTGTGAAGGGTTTGTGTGTGTGTGTGTGTGTCTGTGGAGCCTGGGTGTGTGCGTGGGTGTGTGTCGTGTTCCGGGAGGTGCGCCGTGGGTTAAGTTGTCAGTGCCCGCCCGCCCTGTTGTCGGGAGGTGGAGGTGGAGAACGGGGGATGGGAGAAGACGGGGACTGACAACCCAGGCCCATGCTCACTCTCCCCTTGATCAAAGCTGCCAGGTGATGGGTGTCAGGCACTGGCACTCCCTCCCTCCCTCCTCCCTCCCTCCCTCCCTCCCTTGTCGTGACACTCCTGTAATCTGCTGCTTCTCGGGCGGCTCGTTCCTACGACGGAGCTCTGCGGGTGGAGCTCCGCGGGTGGAGTCTATGTGCTCACCACGCCAATCTATGGCACACCCAGACGGCACGGCGGGCACAGTCGGGGTGTCGGTGGGGGGGAGAGGGGGGAGAGGGGGAGGCTGACAGGTGGAGTTCAGGCCTCCGGTGTGGAGCACAGGGGGGGGAAACAAATCAGGTTGACTCAGGGAAAAAGTGTTGCAAAGGGGATTTTGGGGATGAGAAAAAGAAGGCAGGTTGTTGTTTTTTTCACACCCTCTCTTATTTTCTGTTTCTCTGCGTTTTTTAAGTGAACTACAAAGATGTGCCTGACGCAAAGTAAGGGCACGAATCGAGTACTGTGGCATCGCTGACATTGAAGAGCAGGGTACGTGTTAGCTTTAATTAGAAGATTTGGATGCAACAAAAAGATAAAAGCAGGACGAGACTAGAGATGCAAACATGTAGGTAGGGCGGGGGAGAGAAAGGAACGCTTGTGAACGCTTGACAGGTTGGTTAGTCCTGTATCAAGTCACTGATGTGTTTAAGCATGAGCCTGCAAATCAGTGACCGTAAAGTAAGGGTTCCCTCCTCCTCTGGTCATGACACTTTTCTAACCAGTGGCCACTCAAAGTGCTTTACAATACTGCCTAATATTCACCCATTCATGCACACATTCACACACTGACGGCGGTGTCAACCATGCAAGGCGACAGCCAGCTCGACGGGAGCAGTTAGGGTGAGGTGTTGCTCAGGGACACCTCGACACTCGAGCCAGGGATCGAACTAGCGACCTTCCGGTTACCAGGCAACCCGCTCTACCTCCTGAGCCCCATGCCGCGTGGTGGTTCTTACCTGTAGTTAGAGTGGGCCATGTGTGCCAACACCCCCAAGGTGACCACCCAGCCTGAGGTCCTCCACAGCCCCCGGTGGCCTAGTTTATTCATCAGCCCACCCTTGGGCCCACCCAGAACCAGGCCCACTATCACAACGCCGATAGCATCACTCTGTAGCCAGAAACGCTCCACCTGCAAGGGACCAAACACACACACACAAACACGTTTTTTGTTAATATAATGCTACTGTTTTGATCATTGACATGCATCTGAATTCACTGTACGCTGCTTTAGATGGAGCACATTCCCAAGCCCCAGTCTACCCAAGGTACCCTTTCGTTCCAGTGAATAAACATGGGGAGCTGAATGTGAACTAAACTCTACATAACTGAGATACATAAATCATTAGAGAGGGACCCATGCTTACCACACCCAGCAGCAGGGGTTTGCTGATGTCCAGATTGGCCCTCCAAGCGAAGAACAGCATGTAGACGGATAGCATAGCAATAAACAGCCCAGACACCTTGCCATACCTGCACGGTCAATACATACAGTCAACAGACCAGACACCTGGGCACACCTGCATGGACACACAGTGCGGGACTACAGTGGTAACTTCCTATGAGCATGATCAATGAAATAATGGCGACAACACAACTATATAAACATGTTTTGTACATGCATGGAATCTAGTTGAAGCATTTCCATTTTGAAGACTTCTAGATTGTAAAGGACTCTGATTGACTGCCTGAGATCAAATGGGAACCCCAGCCAGCTTAGAGGAGTGTGACTGATTTCTGAATGCAGCGTGAGCCATAATAAACCCCTTAGCTGACTCTGACATCCATTGCATCCCAAATGGCTACAATTTCAAAATAAAAGCCAGCTAACAAATACTACTCATTTTGCACTGTTTTGCTGTGGCAGACTCAGGGCTTAAGGTATGGGGTATTTTCCCTCTTTGAGGTGCTAACTGTGATTGAGGGCCACATCAATTAAGTTGATTGATGTGAAGAACTGATCTGAATAAATAAATGAAATGGCTGTCTTCTTTTTTATTCGTACTTATGATCAAGACAATTAATTCTCATTCATACTTAAATATGCAAAACATATACACCCCCCATATCAAGGAACTACAAAACAACACTTTGTACTTTGTCCCTCCTGATATCCACGGTTTGCCCTTCCTCTTGTCGTGTGCGTTTCTGAGGTTTCACTAAAGTGATCGCTTTCGGGGGAGATGGAAGAGAGAGGGTGGGCCGTAGACCTGAGGGGAGACCTCACTCCTGGATCTCCCTGACCCTCCCTGAGGGGGGTCTCCACCGATCCACCCCCAGACCCCAGCAGAACACCAGCAGTAAGCACTCAGTGGATCCCACAGTGTTGCCACATGAGGACACACACAGCCACTCATTTGCTTGTACACCGCGACAAGTATTATGTTTAAAACAAACGCTCTCTTCGTTTAAATATGGAGAGTTGTGACGGAGTGCCAGCCGGAAAGACACCGGCTCTTTTTTTTCCTATTCTCTTTCCCGAGATCAGCGTCTGACACTGGTTTTGTTCCATGTGTTTGACTGCAGGGGATTAGATTTTTCTTGTGTGGAGGGAGCGGGACTGGAGTAGTGACAGTGTGAGGCGTGCTCCCTCCTAGAGTCTTACCCGGGTAGAACGACTGCAGCGTAGAAGCAGATCACGCAGAAGAGCAATGGATAGTCAGCATACCAGTGGCCCACCTGGGCACTGGATCAAATGACACACACATGAATACAAACACACATACAGACAACAACGAATGAAACCAGTGGACGTTAGTGAGTGAATTCCTCCACCAAAAACAAACCCAGGGATTGAACACTGCATTTTAACCAGATTGACACGCACGCACGCACGCACACACACACACACACACACACACACACACGCACACACACAGCTGGGAGATAGTTCCCTGTCTCTTCCTTAATACCCCATCTCATTTGACAGCTTATTGAGTCTCTGTATCGCTCAGTGTGTGGATGTGAGCATGGTGTGTGTGTGAGCACGGTGTGTGTGTGTGTGTGTGTGTGTGTGTGAACAGTGTGAGTATGTGAGCACGGTGTGTGTGTGTGTGTGTGTGTGTGTGTGTGTGTGTGTGTGTGTGTGTGTGTGTGTACACCCAGTGCATGTACATTGTGTGTGGTGATGTCAGCTTCTAGAGTGGGTTTACGTCTTTGGTTTGTCGACATGTCGACAGTTTCCCCCCTCCCCCCTCCTCCTCCCTCCATTCTTGAAGGTGTGCCTGTCCGTCAAACAGCAGGAGTGGACGGGTGTTCAGGCAGAGGAGCAGGGGGGGAGGGGGTGCTGATAGTGGGGGGTCATCCCCCCCCCTCCCCCCTCCATCCACCCCCCCAATTCCATCAGTGGGATAGGGATACAAGAAGGCTGTGTGTCCATGTGTGTGTCCTTGTGTGCGTGTGTCGATGTATGTGTCCTTGTGCATGTGTGTCTGTGTGTGTGTGTGTTCAGATGTGGGTGGGATGGGTGGGTGATGGTGCAACTGAGTAGAATATGCAGTTATAGAATAGTGAAATCAAAAAAAGAAAAAGATAAAGAAATATTTTTTCCCTGGCTCAAATGCAGTGTCTGTCACACTTTAGCCTCCCCTCCTGAGCGATGGCATCAGACCGCCGGAGGGACAGGACAGACCAAACACGGGGACTTCTGGGACGTTGTGATGTAGATGAAGAACTTGAACAAGCGAAAAAAAAAAACACGCGAGAAGAGGGGAGGAGTGGAAGACTAGCGCTCCAGAAGATGATTATGGGTTCTCCAAATATCAAGTGGTTTGTCTCTCGGCTAAACCTGTTTGTGTCAGAGGCACAAGCCCTGCAACTGAAATAGATACCAGCACTGAAACTCGGCCACAACACAGTCGGATTCAGACCGACGAGTGGATCAACCGACGAGTGGATTCAGGGGTAAAAAGTTGAAATGATACGTTTATAAAAACGTGGTTCTGCAGCAGGGGTCTCTGCTGGCTCAGATTTGTGCATGGGAAAACATACGCACTATGCATCGACTTTTTACTCTGAATATCGGATTACTCATTCGGAAGACAAAACGATTATTCCGAAGCTTGAAATTATGTCAGCTTTAAAACAGTACACATGAATATGGATGGAAAGTTACAAGATGGCTTCTTTAAAAAAAGTGTATTATTGTTGAGGACAATACTCACTTGAGCATCGTAGCCATGGTTACAGAGCTCTCCGTCTTAGCCTGAGACGCAGAGGGACCAGGGAACAGTCAGACACTATGGGTACCGCTGTCAGAGAACTACATTGTGTATCACCAAGTGACTGTGTGAGTACCAGGCTGAAGGTGCCGTATTCTGTCCTCAGCAGGTGGGTGAGGAAGCCTGAGAGGTCTGTCTGGTCTCCCCAGCTCCAGCGGGCCGTGTTGAGGCTGGAGGAGATGGGCAGGTAGACGTAGGGCAAGAGCCCGCTGATGAAACACACTCCCAGGCTCACCAGGAGGCGGAGGGACAGCCCCTGACAGAGTCGATACAAATCCAGCAGGTGAGCACATTGATTGATCGATGCAGTCCTAACCGCGTGTTCACACCAAAAGACAAATTTTTTCGCCTGGTCGCGCTGTCGCCGAAGTTTTGCTGCGCGACAAATCATAATCTGTCGCTGTGCAGTTATGTGTGCAGTTATGTCAGGCGAATTTTGTTGCGGAGCGTTTTTCCCGCCAACGGTCCTTCATGCCAATTCAGTCTCATCAACCATGGCCGAGATAACCACCATTGCGTGTCTGTACCTGTTGTGGAAGAGGGAGAGACGTCGGAATGCCCGTCGATTATGGGTTAATAATATAATCCGGAGGTGCACACAGCTTTGTGCCGTGATATTATATATATATTGTATATATTATATTATATAATATCATATAATATTATATATAGAGCTCTGGGAGTGGCAAACAGCAACAATCACTTTCTCCTCCAAGCTGCGGAGTGCAGGGAACGGTTGGCCCGGCCGGTTGAACGCTGATTGGCTGTTTTACGTTACTTCACCCACGTTACTCACAGGGAGTGAACGCTGATTGGCAGTCTCACGCGAATGCCGCGGCAAAGTTCAAATATTTCAACTTCAGCGAAATTTGTCGCGCTGCAAATCCACGTGAACGCACCCGCCCGTGACAGGGAAAAATGTTGCGCCGTCAATCAAATCTTGCCGCAGGTTTGTGCCGCGACAAATTTCGCCCAATACATGTCTCTACGTTGACTTTGTATTGAAACGTGTCGCGTTTGGTGTGAACACACAGTTACATACACTGTGAACGGAGCAATAGTCAATTTACATTTACATTTATGGCAATTAGCAGACGCTTTTATCCAAAGCAACAACGATCAGCTGGCGACCGCCAGCTCATCGTTGTCAACACGCACTTCCTCCTAAGCTTAGCCGACCCCCAATTCAGTATAGCATCACTCTTTAGGGATTCCCTGTATTTGGTACATGATGGGGCTTTAGTATAGATCCTCATGGATGTAAAGGACAGACGAGCTAGACCTACCCCGTCGGAGTGCAGCTGCACTAGGACCCAGAGGGCGGTGGGCACCACAAACAGCACCAGGGTGTGCTGGTTACAGAGCCCAAGGCCACAGCACAGCGCCCCCAGGTGGGCAATCTAATAGAAAATAAACGTACAAACAGACCAAAACAATGATACGTTGACCCAGAGTTATTTTAAACTCATATTTTTATACAGTCACATTTAACTTAATTTAACGAGAGCAAGTTAACTTATGTTTAACTAATGTTGTAACCAGGATTTTCTTTCTGCACATGTCTCTCTAGTTACCTTTCTACGTTTCGAGGCATCCAAGGACCGATCCAAACCGCCCGGATTGTAGAAGCAGGCGATCAGGGAGAAGAGCAGGCCCACAAACAGGTTGTTGAGGCTGAAGACCTCCGCCACGGTGGACCACTGCCAGGTGAGCCTCGTCACGGCGAACGCCCCCCCGGCCAGCAGCGCCCCGGGCCCCGGACCGGACAGCCTGGAGAGGGGGACCCCAAGGAGCATTTAAGTTACATTTAGGGCCATTCAGCAGACGCTTTTATCAACTTACAACAAGTTAATTTGTCAGAATAAAGAGAAACAAATATATCGCTGTTGGTACAGTAAGGATGTTCATAGAACCAAGTGCCAAGCACTAATGATCGCTAGATTAACCCATTAGGATAGATAGCTAGGATAAGACGCTACACAATGCTAAGGACTATTTTTAAGTGCCAGGAAGTACGACATACAATAAGTGCGTACATTAAATGCCAGGAGGGACAACATACAATAAGTGTGTAAGAGGGGTGTGGGGACTAAGGGGGCTATGCAGAGTTAGGTGAACTCTTAATAAGCGGGTCTTGAGTATTTTGTGGAATCTGGTGAGCGACTCTGCGGTCCGGACATCGGCAGGGAGCTTGTTCCACCACTGCGGTGCCAAAACAGAGAAGAGTTGTGACTTTGATGATCGACCTTTGCTTGCTCTTAGCGATGGCAGTACCAGGTGTCCAGCTGAGGTGGTTGAGCGAAGCACTCGAGCTGGGGTGTGTGGTCTGACCAATGCTTGGAGGTAGGCAGGGGTAGTTCCATAAATTCAAATATAAAGCTTCTTGAATCTTGAATTGACAGCCTTGTAGGCCAGTACCATCATCTTGAATCTGATTCAAGCTACTATAGGGAGCCAATTGAGGTCACAGAAGGTTAAGTTATTAATGGCTTATGAAGAAAAGGTGTAGCTGGGCTCCAACCATTTATTGAGAATAATTTATGTTTATTAAATGTTTATTAAACATTTATGTTGTTTAAAACATCCTACTTGGACCTTGAATTTCCCCTAGGGATAAATAAAGTTTATATCTATCTATCTATCTATCTATAATATCCGCATCTGTATTGACATATTTTCATTTACCATATTATTGTTTTTCATATACTATTGCACAAATGTTTACGAAACCTTACTTCAAACATTTTAGACATGTCTTAAAAAAATATTTATATGTTACAACAGACAAAAAAAAACATAACCAGAACAATTTTGGAAGCCATTTTAATCTTCCTGTGACCCAACTTTGGTCATTGGACAAGACCTTGAAAAACACCCGTACTGAATTAGGGCAATTCAGCCATAATGAGAATTTCCCTCCCTGGCAGCCCATTGATCTCCAGTAGACCGGCACCCAACCCACCGTGCGGCTGATAGCACTTTATCCTCCGCCTCTTAAATATAATGTGCACAAAAGTTTCCCCCATCCTCTTCTCCTGTACCGTCTCCGTCTCTTTAGCGGGTAATTGAAGCAAACTTGGGATAATCTGTCATACGCTAAGACCCACCACTTACCAAAAAACCAGAGACAGAAGGGGGGAGGTGGAGGGGGAGGCGGGTGAGGCCACAAATGAGGCGGAGGTGGAGGAGGAGGAGGGAGAGGAGAGGAATGATACGGAGAGGGTGTGCAGGGGGGTGAGGATGAGGCGGGGCGGAGGATGAAGCAAAAAAAGGGATGGGGGAGGGAGTTGAAAAAGCCCAGAGAAATAGAAAAGGACTGTAGGAAGAAGAAGAAGAAGAAGAAGAAGAAAAGCTAGCCCGGTGCCTGGCACGCCGGCTCCGAAATACGAACAGGCTCCACAATTAGGGAAGTCAGGCAGTACGGCCCTTTCCGCCATTGTGTGGAGTGGCTTAGAGTCCTCCTCATCAGCCTATCAGCTAACTGACAGGCAGAGAGCTGCTCTATTCAGCACCGCAGATACAAGCTGCAGGCCAAGCGGCTGCCAGGTCCCTTATGACCCCACAATCCCTTGCCGGTGACAGCTTCAAGCTCCATAGCAAATTAGGCGCTCTCACATTACAATCGCAGAAGACAGATTCCATTAACGGTATCTGAAATTGAGTAGAGAGCAGGCCCGTTATCAGACCTGACTCATAAGCACCGCCATTAATCACGAGGCATGATACCATTTATACATTTCCAGCTCTCTGCCTGCCGCTGTGATAGTCAGCCACAAAGGCCTGATGAGACTTGGGCGAGGGGAACAATGGCGCTTTCTGAGGAAAGAGCGGTAAATCAGAAAAAAATGGAGAGTGAGAGCAAGAAGGGGAGAGAGAGAGAGAAAAAAAATGCACACACTCGCACGCAGACAAGTTTCCCTTTTTTTCCCTCTTTCTTTTCATGCTCATTTTTCCCACTGTTCGTTTGGTCTCGTGGTAAGGGTATGCATAAGCGCAAGTGTGCGTCTGCGTGTGTGTCTGTATGTGTGCATCTGTGTGAGCATGAATGGGAGGGGGAGAGAGCGGGAGTGGAAGCGGCGCAGAGGAGACGGTCTTAATAAGAGATAGGGGATGTCTCTCTCGCTGCACGGTTCCAGGAATTAGTTGCAACTTGAAGAGGAGAGATGGAGAAGGTGGGCTAGGGGAGGGGGGGCTGGGGGTGTGATGACTTTTGTTGAGGTGCTGGGTGGGACTCCCTGCACTCCCACCCCCCTAAATCTACCCCCCTGCTTGACAATTAACTCTCCCCAGCTCATGTGCTCTGCAGGGGGCAGGTTCTGGGTGATGAGCACTAGTGGGGGTCTACGGACCGGGACATTATGCAAACTCTGCCCAGGCTCACCCAAAGGCTTGCCAACGCATCACAAGGGTTGTACGTCTCTTACTTACACACACACACACACACACACACACACACACACACACACACACACACACACACACACACACACACACACACACACACACACACACACACACACAATTAATCAAATTATTTTTATTTAGATTTTTGGGTCAAACGATCTCCAAACTAATATAATCGAGTTAAAAATATTTGTATTTTGTTTGCAATTTGTATTTGTACATTATTTTCTATTTGAACATTAAGGGGAAATTTCAAAGCTCTTAGTTAAAACATGTGTTTTTGGAGAGAAATGCTGAATAAAATGCATCATGTTTTCAAACTCAAAAATAATAGTTTGAATAATCCATTCAATTTTGAGTCTGCTGAAGCCAGGCCCACCTATGTTGGGGCTTGTCTCATTTTTTTAAGTGATCTGTCTACAAGCAGCGGTGTGAATGACCCATCTATGTCTCTGGAACTACCTGGGTCTAAGCCAGGCCTGTCAGAGTCTCGTAGGCTTGTTGGCCCCCTCCAGGGGCCCCCAGATAAAGCAGCAGAGACTCTGACACGAGCGCAGACCGTGTTTGCATCTTATCAGGGCTCTGTGTGGGGCTGTGAATGCTATAGTGGTGTACGGTGGACAATGGCTGCCTGCAACGACACACTGCGCCGACAAGACAATTCAATAGTACACAGTGCCACCCCTCCAGCGGTAATAAATCAGGTAATCAGGTAATACTACCTGATTAAAAGACCACCGTTGAGTAAATACGACCAATGGGGTTTCAATTTATTTATTTTTGGAAAGCAAAATAACTTGCTGAGAAATAAAACAATGTAATATTTATTTGTTATGACGTACATATTGGATACTGCTGTGTTTCCTCGGTGGGGAATGCTCTGCTGAAAGGCTCATAACATAAGAAGGCTCACAATGTTCAAAAAAACAGGAAGATTAGGAAAAAGAAGGGAAAAGCATTTTCCAGAGGAGCTGAAAGGAAAAGAGGGAACAATAAGAGAGAATGATACAGCGGGCTCCACTTCCTCTTCAGGGGGCGCCACGGTGCCTCCGCTTTGAAGTGTCGGGGTCCTGTCTCATTTACCCCTGCCCATCTACCAGTGCCGCTGTCCTGCCAGCGCGTGCCGTCTGCACTAAACTAAATACCCCGCGCCCCCCTGTATCAGCACTCTGCGGTGAAGAATGAGGCTTTACAACGAGGCCGGCCGGGATACCCCCCCCCCCCCGTCATACGACCCCAAGGGAAGCGGGCGGAGACAAGGGCGGAGTCACGTCCTCGCCACCACCACGGATCAGCCCGCCGTTGTTCCATGGCCGAGCGGACGTTTTTTTTTTGCGGGCAGGCGGGAAACAGGGCCTGGAAAGGAATCACACATTCCTGAAGAGGTTGGGGGCCCTCGGAGGAGGCGGTGGCGCCGGGCCGGGGGCCGGGGGCCGGGGGCCGGGGGCCGGGGGCCGGGCCGGGAGGCTTAGGGTTCCAGCTGGCCCGGGCATACGCCCCAGGGTGTTGGTTTGGCCGGGGCCACGATGCGACGAGGATTCGAACACTACCATCACATGACGGGGGTAAGTGCTCTGTGGCACGGCATCCAACATCCAGAGCCAAGTGTGGGGGGGGGGGGGGGGACAGCAGCAGCATGCAGATATAAAGCCCGTACTGACATAACGCTGATACTGTATCTGACACCAGAAAACAACTCCCAAGACACTCTCCATCCTTATGCGACATTCAAAAGGCCACAGCATATTTCATCTTGGATGTGCCGGGCTCCAAGTCTTGGCTGGGGACGACATGAACTACTGTGTTTCCCTGGCCTTGCCTCTGCCTCCAGGCAGAGCGGGAAGCTGACATGTAAAGATGCAGAGGGTTCAGAAGGGCCCAAACTCGCAAAATGCATGAGTGAAAAAAATGAGTGCACGCAAAATTAATCACCACAATCCTTCTCAAACAATAAGGCCCCTGACAGGACAATTTCTCCCAGAGCACCATCTTAATCTCCACCCCAACAAAAAAGAAATCACAGGAGCAAAAATATAAAAAAATGCAAAAAAAATAAAACGATTGCTAAAGCAAATTGCTTGAGCGATTCACAGAATGCCCATTTTCATTTCCGCCTTTTCAACAAAGTCATTAGGCACACGCCATAAATGTTGCTTGTATAGATTCCATTAACTAATTCCGGGTGAATTGTAATTGCCGAGTCTGATCTGTCTCCATGCTCGCTGCCTTATTAAGACTGCCTGTGGTGGCGGAGGAATGGGATATTGACGTCCGACGACGACAGCACAATCTCAGGCCGACGGGCAGAAAGGGAATATTAAACTGCGGTTGAATTCTGCAGACTATCCAGCCCTCCCTCTCCTTCCCCATCCCACAGCCCAGTAATGAGGACAGAACATCTTCATTAGACATCTGTTTAACTGCGTTTCAGCAGCAGTCCTGGGGGGACGTTTGGTCATGCTGGGGTTGGAACGGGGTAAGGGGTGGAGGGGGGCGCGCGGGGGGAAGGCTGCAGTGAAAGCACTATTAGGAGGTCCGCAAACTAAACCATTTGATCCATATGAAAGAATGTGAAATTTGGGGTGAACCAATACAGTCCATCAAACCTTAATAATTGTCCTAATCAGGATCATCCATTTCAACAACCATCCCTAAAAACTGGGTTTCAAATGCGTCATGCTTTTAAAAAAACGGCAAACATGCAACCTGTCTTTTCATAATAGCATCTTTCTACTGGGAGTTTCCTCCAATACCAACACCCTGTTGGCCCGGGACCAGTACCGCGTGCCTCTTATAGAGTCTTATAAATAACCGTGTTCTAAAGACGACCCGACAGCCCACAGGTAACTTTCCAGAAACCTCCAGGACCATATGGTGGAGGCCCATATAAGGAGCTGGGGCCGCGGTACGGGACGCCCCCCAGTCCACTGAGGCATCATCTGTGCCCCTCGGGCTGGCCCTTGGCAGGTGAGCCCTGCGCAGGTATGCGTCGACGGAGGCTGAGTGGGGCGGGGTGGAGTGGAGCGTTTGTGTGTCTAAGCCACACCGTTATGTAATCATGCGATCGCACAAAAAGTGTGGAAAGTGCTGACGACGGAGGTGTGGCGTGCCTGCATTGTGCACGTGGCCCGACGGCTGTCAACTAGCTGCCGTGTCTGTTGGTGGTTTCTTTGGATAAGCCTGGGAACGGGGGAGAGAGATTCCTCTCAGGTAGCACAGATTCGGAGCAGCTTTAGCAGATAAACTGTGAGACGGGAGAGCACGGAATAGTCGGCTGTCTGGATTATCCCTCTGTGATAGGAGCACGCGTTCATATTCCTCTATAGACTGCTGGCGTTCAGGACTCTGGGATTCTAGGGGGCAAAGGCTCCTCCTGCAAAGCTTGGAGTGCAATCGATAGCAATTATAATCATGTCGGTCACCATCCTCAAAGGCTTGTCAGGCACTGGTGTGAAAACATAACGAGACATCCAATTTGGCCATCAAACCATGTGATCAAGCCAAGAGGACTGTAACTGACAAATCAAAGGGAGGCTAAGTGCTACATATAAACTTATGCAAGAGTGAAGTGGCTTCCAAGCCTATCAACTTACATTCCCCCACATTAAACACGGCAATCTGGCCGACTAATTTAAATTGATACATCAAAGGCTTGCAATGTTGGGTATATTCCAGATAAATTTTCAAGGTCTGACAATTTACCATTTGAGAGGAACTGCCAACAAGTACCCATTTTAACTTCAATGTAATTCATCATCTGCAAAAAATGTTTCACTCGGAAAAAAATAATCAAGTTTAGTTTTCAGAAGAGGCACACTGCCAATTAATAGGTCTGGTTTGGCCTGAACTGGGCGAAAAAGGAAACAAGGCAGGTTTTTTTTTTTTCTGTACAAAATAATTAAAAACTAAAAAAGGACAAAGGAAGTACGAAGGGTCATCTAGTCTTGGCATTTCGTCAGAGGAGCGGCCTGGCCCGGGTTAACCTTCATCAGGCTGTGGCCGAATCCATTTTCTGTTAGCCCACTAATAGCTTGTGGAGCCCTCAATTCCCTCCATGGCTGCGGCAGGAAGTAGGTCCTCATTGGTTCAGGACCTGCCCCCTCCCCCTCACCAGCCGCCCCCGCCCCCAGACCACACTGGACTGCTGATCTTTGGTGACAGACCTTAACTCTTACCAGAACCAGTGCAGATAACGAATAAAGCCGGTTATGGTGATTTTTACAAATTGAAAACCATAGATTACACGTTCATACTTAAGAGCTTAGAGTGTGTGTGTTTTTTCTGTCTGAGTCCTCCATGTCCGTCAGCCCCATTGGGTCAGAGGGGGTCCTCATAATGACTTTTCACTTAACTTAAATCCAAAATTGGAACCAAATCCTTGGGGATTACCAAACAGGGCTGCATTAAAAACGCACTGGGACTGGCCAAACCAGATGGATGCTTTCTGGCCACATTGAAACGTCTGGCCACCGAGTGTTACACCAAAGGCAATGGGTGGCTGAGTGTGTCTGGCTGTGCAGTGCGTCCCTCTTCCCGACGTCTTTGTCGGGAAGAGGAACCCGTCTCTAACCTCACTGTAGAGGACGTCACTCTGCCGCAGGGCTCGTGCGTGTGCTTCCAGTTCCCTCGGAGGAGCAGTGATGCAGGGTGCGGCTCTAGAGCTGCTGCAGTACGGGCGGAGGGCCAGGCCATGGGGAAGCACTTCCTCTCCAGCCCTCCCTGGGCTCTAGCAGCCAGGGCTGACCCGGTACCTCCTCTCCAGCCCTCCCCAGGCTCCAGGCCCTGATCCTGAAGCACCTCCTCTCCAGCCCTCCCTGGGCTGCAGACCCTCCCCAGGCTGCAGACCATGTACCCTGAAGCCCTCCCCGGGCTGCAGACCCTCCTCGGGGTCCAGAACATGTACCCTGAAGCCCTCCCCGGGCTCCAGACCCTCCTCGGGCTCCAGACCATGTACCCTGAAGCCCTCCCCGGGCTGCAGACCCTCCTCGGGGTCCAGACCATGTACCCTGAACGACTCCAGCCCACCTGCCCACCACCCATCAGCAGACACACAAGGAACAGCCACCGGGTGCCATTATATCACAAACAAAACTCCCCCCCCACCATCTCCCAAGTGCATAACCCGAACCGCGAGGCTTGCAAGTGTACACTCGTTGGTAAACAAGGTTACACTTCACACCTGATGGGAGTGTAAATTAAAATAAAGAACTGTTGTCATGACTGAGGAGTGCACACTGAGCATAAACAGCTATACTTATTACAAAATGTAAATTCCCCGCGCTAAGCCGTATGAGATAAAAGGCATAAAAGGAGCGACTCGGCCCACATGCCTCTTATGTGATGCAGTCGGCAGCAGGCAAACTGGAGGGGAAAACAAGGGGGAGGGGGGGAAGAGCCAGAGAGAGAGAGAGAGAGAGAGAAAGAGAGAGAGCTCTTCGACCCAGGAGGGAAGGAGAGGGAGGTTTGGTTGGGTGGGGAATTAGAAAAATCGTGCCATGTCAGGATTGGGTGCATGCTGTGCAGTGGGGAGGAAGGGAGGGAGGGCGGGCGATGACGGAGAAAGGAGATAATTGCCACACACACACACACACACACACACACACACACACACACACACACACACACACACACACACACACACACACACACACACACACACACACACACACACACACACACACACACACACAGGCTGAAGGGTAAACAGTCCGGGCACACTGGTACAGAGAGGGGGTCTTGACGGAGCTCGGTCCCTGAATACTGAACAGAGGATCAGGGCTTTGACTGGCCTTCAGTCAGCACCACCCAAACCCCATCTTCTCTTCCAGACAATGGCACACCTCCGTCAAAAGCACTCGTGTGGTATTTTTCTTAAGAAACACTGCCCGTTCACAGATTCAATAGTTCCAATGCCCTCTCAGGCATACTAAATCTAAAGTTGCCTTGAATCCAAGTCCGTTTCAACCAGTCGCATACGTAAGGAATACACCACAACAGCAAAACAACCTATGCTTCGTCCCGGCCACAGCACCCCGTCGGGTACACTATGGACCCCCGCGGAGTGGTTTATTCCGCATATACACCACAGTTACCAACGTTTATTTGTTGCATAGTGTGTTTGCATTGTCCACATGTGGTGGATGGTTTGAGTGTTGTTGTTAGTTTTGGTGTCTGAACACGCACACTTATTCATACTCACATGCACTAATGATAGTTACACACGGACACACTATCGTGCCGGTCGGTCTGCACAAATTGGTCGACACGTTTAGGTTTTGGGTTATTAACGTTACTTCAGTTTAAAGAAAGATTCTTATTCAAACATTTATAGTTTGTTTCAGTTTGATAAACAGCCAACAGCAATTCCTGGTCGGCGAAGAAGAACCCATGTGCTGCATGAGCTAGCCTTTAATTTGCATGCGGTACACAGTAAGGGGAGGAGCCTCAGATATATAAGGAGGAAGCACCATACATTCAGGGCTGTGCTTTTGACTGAGACACACCTTTGCGTGGAGCAAGAAGCTCCACAAAATGTATCATTGACTATTGTTTTAATAGTTTGATGTAGGGGTGTACGGTATAAACGGTATAGAAAGTACACCGGTGTGAATTTGCACTACGGTATGGATTTTGACGATGCCGTGAGACCGGTGTGACAGTGTTGTGTGTAACGCGTAAATACACTAACTTAACTACTTCTTCATGTAAAAAGTAAAGTTACGCGTAACTACTGAAAATCTGCATCTCAGACATCTCTTCCGCAGGCATTTTCCAAAGCCATTTCTTACGACAAAAAAAGCCAGTGGTGGAACGAGATAACAAACACTGTCACTGTTTACCTGTGTATGGACATGGTTCCCTTTCAAAATGTTGATAGAAAGGGCTTTAAAGAGATGATCAAAACACTCAATCCCACATACGCGTTACCTGTCCTCACACACTTCAGCCAAATTAAGATGCCAAAACTATAGTCTATACGGCAAGGTCCGCGAGCAAGTGGAGAAAGAAATCCATACTATTAAAGACCGGGTAAACCAAATTCAGTATTTTTCTTCTTATCATATTAATTAGGCCTTAAATGTGTCCCTCAAAACATGTAAAAAATATTTTTCCCATTCATCATTTCCTTGAGGAGCTAGGCCTCAGAGAATGTTCTGTGTGCAGGTTTAAAATGGGCGGGTCTACATCGAAGACCGCTTTACGTAAAGCGGTCTTCGATGTAGACCCGCCCCCTGCTGCCCTCTAGGTATAAATACATTAACCGCGCACTAGCATTCTGTGGTTTCACCCGTCTATGGTTTTACCGCTCACGAGTCTGGTTTGAATTGTCAGTTTGCAGCTAGCTTGCCCGTTATGCCTCTTCAACCTCGTTGGTGCATCTTCCCTGGATGCCACAGTGGGAAACGTAACGTTAACGGTTCGTTTACTTTATTTAAGTTTCCGACCGAAGACGGTCTCTCTCCGGTGATGGGCGTGGTTTCCTGGCCTGCAGCGCACACGCCCCCACCGTCCTGAGCCAGGGATTACTGCTCATTTTTCATCAACTTTGAAGCATAATTTTATATACTTCGCGATTTTTTTAGTCCTTCAAATTTGGCAGGGTGGTTAATAATATATTTTCCTGTGGTATTATAAACTCAAAACCCATAATTATTCTTGGTTTACCCGGTCTTTAAACATTAGTGTTTTACAGAGATGGAAGTAACTTGAGAAATATTTTGCATTTTTTTCTATGCAGTTTTGCTGCCTAACCAGTATTTTACCCCTTCAGAAGCATTTATATCGAAATTAGAAGATAAAATTAACATACCATGATATGATACCATTACCGTCTATGCCTCAAATCATACCATGATATACATTTTAGTCCATACCGTACAGCCCTAGTTTGATGTTGGTGACTTTTGTTGTGGGTGAGATTTTTTTTGAGGTTATACCTTTTTAATAAATTAACAATATTTATGTTGTGCCTGTCATTTTTGTTTTTAGTTTGCCTTCCGGTGACCTCCCCTCACTCAAGGCGGAGTGAGGCTGTTGGATTTGTTGTCCATTGACCTGAACTGTTAAAGGTAGAGGTGTCCGGTGATTGAAACAGAATGCCCACCCTTGGAACGTTATTGACCGATCAGAACCAAGCACTCCATATATACAAACAAACAAACAAACAAAGAGACCGCCTTACTTGCAGACCGTGAAGCAGAGGGCTCCGCTGGCCAGGGCCCCCAGGAGCCCGCACATCAGGCTGACACTGTGGGCCGGGGAGAGGGAGGGCAGCAGCATCATGGCCAAGCGGGCTAGCAGGGTGAAGATGGGGTAGCCTGGAGGGTGGGCCACCTGCAGACACCGGCACAGAAACGGTAAGACGAACGTTAGCCATAGAGATGTTCCAATAGTTTGGAACAAAAAAACATCAGTTTTTTTCATTTACGATTCAGATTTCTGAACTTGAGTATCGGCCGATAGCGAGTATATACCGATACAGCATCTAGAATTATAACTACTAATAGCACTGGTTCTGATTGAAGGGACAGCAATGTATAGCCGGTTCACTTGCTGTCGAAAAAAAAAAAAAAAAAAACTTTCAGAACTAGGTCATTTATATATTTATAATGCATAATAATACATTTGTAGTCCTGTAGTTAAGCCTACATGCATCCATTTCTTCCGACTTGTTAGCTTGAACGCACGTAGGTCAGAGATGACACGTTTCCCATTCTGACTTTCCACCTCCGACCGTTAACGAACGCAGCATAACACCGTAGTGTTTGTGATGTTCTTTTGCCTTTGTAGTAAATGAATAGTCATGTGATGGTATCGAATCGGCGCATATACTTGCGTGATACCCGATACTGTATCAGAGGAATTTCGAATGCTGGTATCGGTATCAGAACAACTCTAGTTAGGCCTGAAGCTAAACCAGGAGAGCAGCCCATTACAATCTAGATGCTAACATGGCACGACGGCACAACTATGTGAGAACCGTGAATGGATGATGGGGAATGACACAGAGGAGAGACAAAGGAGAGACTATAAATAAAAGGATCGGCTATTTGCATTTGACCCGCTCTGTCCTCACTCCTGGGTCTGAGAAAATATTGACATTGTTGGTTTTAGTGATATCGAAACAACATTAAACTAAATCAATAAAGGTTCCATCTCATCAGACTGTTCTAGATGAAGTAATGTTATTAAATATTATCAATTCATTATAGAATCAATGTCTACAACTATTTGATCAGTGGACCGATGGGTTGTACTGAGGCAGTGATGGAGAGCCTGGCACGGCCGGCACAGAGTTCTAATTAGCTCCGCTGCTGCCCGGGAAGCCTTCCTCGGCACCACCACCTCTCCACCACTTCTTCCTGCAGCTACTCCTCTTCCTCTACCTACACTTCCCCCTATTCCTCTTCAACCACCTCCACTACCACCTCCTCCACCACCTCCTCCTCCATCGCCAACTCCTTCTCCACCACCTCCTACTTCTGCTCCACCACCACTACCACCGCCACAACCCTCGCCTCCTTTTCTTCCCAAGGACAGCAGCTGTCCCGGGAGTGGCGTCACGGCATAGCGTGGCTTGCGGAATGCTGCGGCTCGGCACGCCTGGGGGAACCCGGCAATCACAGCAATTAGCAGCTAAGTCTCCTCCAGCCTGATAAGGGCTCAGTCATTAAACACAGACTCATTCCCTGGCACTGATAACATGAGCCAGCCAGAGAGGGGCCAGCGCTTCAAACTGAAACTGCCGCGCTGCGAAGTGTGCAAGAGGGAAGGAGTGAGAGAAGGAGAGAGAGAAAGAAAGAGAGAGAGAGAGAGAGAGAGCGTGACTGTGCCACCAGTCACCATGGACACCACCAAAACACCCTCGCTGTTATTACCCGTGAAACTCCCAGACTAAACCAATCCCAACACCGTCGGGCAGAGAAGAATGGGCAGGTGTAGGAGAGAACAGAAGCCACAGGAGACCCCCCTTGGTGAACCAGATGGTCAGATTAGGTGAGGTTGGGTTGGTAGCACCTCACGGCGGAAAAACCAAAAAAATCTAGGGGACCACTGAGGAAGGCCTGGCGCCACTCAGGCACTCCGCTAAGGACAACTGAGGGCACAACGGCAGCACGGGGGGGGGGGGGGAAGATGAGGACCGGGGAGCTCAGGGGAGCAGAGTGGAGGGCCGCGGCCCGGCGACTGAGGGAGGGCCCCGGAGCCCTGGGGGGGGCTGACAGGCAGACAGGCCACACGGACTGCGGCACTAACGCAGGATTACTGGCATAGTGACACCGACACAGCCTCCCTAAAAGGATCACAGCGCCGTAATAAACTTTATTAAATAATAAAACTTATTATAACTGTTAACCCGATTTAGTTCATTCTTCGCGGCTTACACACACACACACAAAAAGAGGGGTGGATATAATAAGCCTTATACCGTACATAAGGCAAATCCTACAAAAGCCATCGCCTTACCATTGACTTTAATTGGATTTGAAAAACGGGTTGCAAATTATAGCATTCTCTACTTGTAACTTAGTAAAATAAGTGTATAGAAAGGGAGGAAAAACCTGTGGACTAAAAGTACAATTAATCTGCTTTCTGCCCATGCTTAATTAAACTTCCTTAATGCGTATGGAGTTAATGAGTGATTCGATTAAACAATACAGCTAATGCTTACCCCCAGTTCACAGGCAGCGGTGATCAGCTCTCCTGTGGAAGGGAAAAGGGGAGGAAATTAATGTAAACCTTATAATTATTATTAAGAGGCAAGTCTGTTGCTAAAGTTTTCCCAAATCAAATACTTGCACTGGGGTTTTGCATTAATTTGCCGGGATCAAAACCTGCAAATCTTCCCAGTGTGATATTTACTAAGCGCCACGCTCATTTCCCTTCATCTCCCGTCTCTCCTCTGATAGCTCGCTCCCGTCTTCACACACGCACACACACATACACACAAAGAGGTAAACAATAGTAACCGATGGTTACAAGCTAATTTGGGAAAATAATTACATGACCAACTGATTGCATGCGTAAACTTAAGGAAGAGGCCATTTTGAGGCGGTGTGAATATGGCTGGGCGAGGGACCAATTGTTCCAAATTACACTCAGACAGTTTTAAATGTAACTGATTTCTCACTCTATGTTTGCACATCCCACTCATGAAATTCAGTTAGTGAGACTCATTATTTTTGTTTGTTCAAACCAGCGACCTCTACTGGTATCTGGAAGATTGGCTAAATATGTTCAACACAACAATGGAAGAGCCAAATAAATAAAGAAGTTATCATTTGTTAGTCTGTATTGATACGTTTATGTTCCAGCGAGTACATAAACAATAATACCCTCATGAATCAGAAGACATTATTTATTCATTAAATTGACAAACATTTAACTTTTAGCGCAATGCTGCTAATGATGCAAAACTGAAGTCGCAAAATACACAGAACACAGCATCCTAGGATGCCCCACTTATTTCCTGCAGCCTTGCCGATACAGGGAATTACGCTGCCTGCATGAGGAGCCCCAGTCTTATCACTCAAATGGACCATGAAGCCAGAATTCCTCCACCTGCACAGCATCAATGTTTTCAAAGCTTCATTTCACTTGGCACAGGCCGGCAGCTACCTGCCATCGCTCTACCCCTCCATCCCATTTCCTCATTCTCCTCTTCTCTCCCGTTCTGCATTTCGTTCATTTTTAACAGTAGCAGAACACTTTTTTTTTTTTTTTTGCAGCAAAACCAGCAAACTAATACTGGCCAAAACCTCTGCCTCAGTGCCACAGAGATGCAGCTTTGCATCCCTCCCCCATTTTACTAAAAAGGGAAAATATCGAGTCGACGGGGTAGCGGCGCTGGCGCCAACAGCCTTTGTGATAGCGGAGCACGGGCACCCACACCAGTTCTCCCATAATCCCCCCCAACCATTTCCACACTCCACATTCCTAGACAACAGCATTCCCGCGGGGGCTGCGCTACAGCCCTCCGGGGCACATCGCACCTAAAGAGATTAGGACTCAGAGACGGAGACCTGGAGGAAAGGGAAGGGTGTTCAGCTGGCACCATCAGAGCGGGCATCCTGCACCGTCCCTAAACACTGTGGCGAAGGGGCTGGCCGGGGCCTGTGCCTCGCTAGGCTGCCACACAACCAGCAGGGCTACTCAGCTTTCTATCCCGCGACGCTCTCCTCTGCCTGCACCATATCGGCTCGGGCTTTTCACATGCATTCATTCTGCTAAATGTGCATTTACCCCGTGTGCAGCTTTTTAAGCCGAGGCAGGACATCAGAGCGGCGCCGTCGTACACCCAGGCCCGTATTTACAAGTTAAAAGTGACTTCCGGAGCTATCATTTCTGAACAGTGTTTGTGTTACATTACACAGTGTAACATTATACACCAGCGGCTGTATAGGTGGAAAAAAAAATATTTATTCAGGTCATTAATATGTAATACATACATAGTAACCGTAGTGAATGGCGAATTGGACATGAGCTACATCACAATTGTTCCAATTTGAATTTAAACTCATACCCCCCAAATGACTTCATGCTCTCATTAGTTATGGAGGTATAGAACAAGCTGTTCCTTATGGTTTTAATGCAGATTGATGAAAGTAGCAAAGCATTTAACATCCATTATATTGATGCTACTGGAGTGCAATAGCATAGACATGATGGGGAAAAGTCCATTCATTTTTGAAAATGATGCAGGAAAATAGACAATGCAAAACACAACAGTGCATCACCTTTATGGACCTGATTTTCCCCCATTGCAAGTCTAGATAATAAGATAATATTGATACAACATGATTGATGATAAAGTCAACTTTTTGGAACGATGAACAACGCAGGTAAAAATTTATTTGCTGCGGCCATTACAGAATAGTCACTAAGTATTATCAACTTCCAATTTTCATAGAATGCATAGACAATAAGGTTGTTTGGAAATTGTAGTTTCCTATTGGGTAGCTACATTAGTCTCAAATCTGAAGGCACAAATGTATGAATGTTTAACAATCATGTGTTCTTCCTATACACAAACACACACACACACACACACACACCAATAAGAGACACAAATGAAAGACATCAATAAGAGATACCAAAGAGATACCAGTAAGAGACACCATAAGAGACAACAGGAACACCGAAAGCGCCTGTATAATTAAGCCATGTGATTGGCTGAGCGGCTGCAACAACAAAGGCGCAGGGAGACAGACAGTGGTCTGTCCCAGTCCCGGTACCAACCTGAGTCCCCTCCAGCTACTGTTCTCTGCACAGTTGGAACATAATTAAGCCATGTGATTGGCTGAGCGGCTGTAACAACAAAGGCGCAGGGAGACAGACAGTGGTCTGGGTACATCAAGTGCGCCCCAGTCCCGGTACCAACCTGAGTCCCCTCCAGCTACTGTTCTCTGCACAGTTGGAACATAGAGTGCGGCGACACAAGCGACGGTGAAGCCCGTCAGCGTCCAGGTCCCTCGGTCCTCCATGACTTCAGGGAAACACAACCACTGACATTTTAGCTCAATATGGCTAGCTAATTCGCGTTAGCTCCGATGAAAGGCAAGCGGGTGGCCGTTAATGGGAATCTTTAAAATAGCAATTTTCTGGTGACTAACTCGAATCTATTCCCATAACGTATGGTCAAACTCTAGTTAGTTTATATTTTTCGCGGTTTTGTGTTTAAGTGAAACGTCTTGGCTTCCAGGAAGTATATGACATAATGGAGAACCTGGATTGGTTAAACACGAAGTCTCGCGATACGTTGTGTAGCGGCGTCAGGTCAACGCAGAGCTATTTAGGGAGCGCTCTCTAAATAGTCGCTCCCTAAATAGTCAAAATGGTCCAGACTCTGGACCATTTGACTGAGGGGTTCTCTTCACACATGTTACATGCATACATTATGAATGTGTAATAAGAAAATACAATCTGTACAGCTCTAAAGAATTAAATTCATGGTTAATATGTGGACATAAACCCTCTTATAGACTTTCATCTGCACCTAATTTTAGCATCCTGATATTGTTTTGACAATTTCCTTTAATAGTTTAAGCTTTATTCGTTTCTGATTGTTTATTATTTTACAAAGTTGCCATATATTTAAATGCATATCATTGAAGAAATAAAATGTAAGGCGCTAGGATGGAAGGAAAGTAGGATGTACACAAACCACAATAGTCAACGAAAGATGTCAACGAAAATCAACGAAAGAAGTAACATGCACTGTCTGTTTGGGTTGCGAATACATAACGGATTGACCCGGAATGTCATAACGCACACATTTTATTAGATTTACCTCTTTCATATATTTGTATTGCCTTAATGTCTTGATATAGCCTGGTGCTACCAGACCATCGTACTTCATTTCATTTGTACAGAAGGGACTACTGAAGGGAAAATGAAATTTGGGCGAAGTAGGTGGGCGGGCGGAGCCAGGCTAGTCTTGATAGGAGAATACTGGAAAAACAAGAGGAATTGGAATTGATCGAATAACGCACTCTATTAACCAACACAAACTAGATTGCCTCGCCTAGACCAATATGAAACTAAAACTTAAACTAAAAAGTGAGATATCTTATTTCAATGTTTATGTTTTGAGGCTCACTGGGTTTATGCCTTTTTTGTTGTTGCTGTAGTTGTTGTTGTTGTTGTTGTTGTTGTTGTTGTTGTTGATTCCAAATAAATACGCTTAAAAGAGACCAAAACAATTTCTAGTTTATTGAGTTGTATATTATATTGAGTTGTTGTCAACGAGTGAAAAGTGGTGGAAAACAAATTCATGATCAATGCCTGCGCGTCGGCTCTTCTCCGCCTAGTGTCCATCCCTGGTATTTCACTTAACTCCACTCAAACTCCATTGTACTTGGTTATGTGGGCAGCAGGGTTGGTCCTTAATGCGCTTGACTTGCTTCACAGCTCAAGAAAAGCCGGGCCATATCACAGTCAGTGGATGCAGCCTAACGAGTATTTTCAATGGATTCACTGGACTATGTAAGAATTATAGCCAAGGGATGCACAATGCATTTAACCAGTATTTGCGGTGCAGAGGGTATAGTGTTGACAAACCAGGTAAACCCAAAATCAAACATAGCTGCCCACCTTATTCCATTACAACCAAACAGAAACATGCTACCGTCACCTTAGCTTCTTTTTCTATATCTATAATTCTTTATGAATTTGATTTTTTCCCAATAATTGATTAACGTCTATGAAACATTATTGATGGACTTATTGAGAACTAATGAGTCAAAATCACTTCAGTAATGTATACATATTGTACTAATCTATAATATGTCACTGAAACTGATTGAAATGCAATTGAACCACTGTCGTTGTGATATTGTGAGCCTAATTGTGAATACACCTGCTCATACAGGCATGCTCTAGGGGGGCCACCCTGGGGTGCAAGGGACACAAGATACAGGGTCCATTTCATGTCTCACAGGTGTCCATAGTCACAGGTTGAAGGGTGGCAGTAATGAAGAAAGTGCCCCCATTGAACTGATAATAATCCCGGCCTAGCATAAATGAGTGTGATCCCTCAGTAAATTGAGCCCTTGGAGAGGTGGAGTGGTGTCAGCACCTTGCCTCCTCCCAGAAGGCTCTCTAATCCCCCCCACCACCACCCACTCTCACCACCACCACCACCACCTACCTTTACTCTCTCTCAACGTTGAGTACGCAGTGCACGCACGCACGCACGCACGCACGCACGCACACACACGCACACACGCACGCACACACACACACCTCAGTACTAGTTGTACTCCATACAGCTCATCCATCCTGTGATGTCACTGTGACGTTACCCTGATGTCACCTGTAATCCAAGTTTGGTTAATCTGCCGTGATTCAGTGGCAGGCAGGGGGGGGGGGGGGTCATTAATATACAATCCCAGAAAGTCTAATGCCTACATTTTAAGTGTGCTGCATGGATTTCATGCATTTACCATTACAAACAAACACTAAACTGTACTGCATTGGGTTGCATGATGTAGCCTCAGGGCATGTGGAGAGGAATCATTAGAGAGCAGAGTGGATTAGCACAAACTATATTCACCTCTTCATGCCTCCCAACCAGGAAATGCAGTTGTGGTTTCTTTTAATAATTGACAGGTTGTCCAAACAGAGTTACCCACACGGGCGAGGCCCTGGTCCCATATGGCGTCGAGCTAACAGGCGATATTAGCCGGCTGTAATAGCAGTGGTGTTAAATGCATTACGGTAGCAGCATGGCTGTACGCCGCGCTTCAGTGCAGCGGCGCTGCTCCTCCATGCAGTTATGTGTGCCAGTGTGTGTGATTAGAGAGTTCTTATGTTTCGGCTCTGGGGATTTAGCATGTCTTATTAGGAATATACGTTAATGGTGAATCACGGTGGTCCGACGTAGCCGGATCCTCTTAATGTTCACATGCTTATTTCTCATTGTAGCTCACAAAACAAAGATTTGTATTCTCTGGCGGTGGGAAGGTGCAACATGGGGACAAAAGACGCACTGTTTCCCCTGATGTGCTCAGCCTCTTGACGGAATGCGATCTATTCGATTTGGTATTTTGCTCACTTATCGTATCATATCTGTTTTTAATCTTACCTTAAGCATCCTTAAAATGAGGTGTAATCCAGTTAAGCCCCTTTGAATATGCTTCACAGCCACATTACAGCACTTTATCCCTTCCTAAACAGCCTCCACACCAACCAGCTGCCTACAGGCCAACACTGGCCTCCAGCAGGCAGACAGCACCTCACAAACCTAATATTCCTCTTTGTGTGTTTCTACATACGAAACATACGGGACAGAGCTGGGATTATTCAACAGACACAGATAGGGTCACTTGAACTCCACTTGAGTGTATCACTATGTGCTGACTATAAAGTGTATTATTATGTTATTAGTATAAAGCCATCAGTTGTATATAGTGGCATTACAAAATAATACAGCTGAATATTTTTACCAGGTGCACCTTTTGGTTCCACCCGGTTCCTTCTCGTTTCAACCGGTTTCCACTTTGTGCCACCTGGTTCCTGGTCTCATCTGGTTCCATCCGCTTTTCTCTGGTTCCAACTGGTTCCATCTGTTTATACCAGGTCTCATGTGGTTCCATCTAGTTTCACCTGATTCCGCCTGTTTCCACCTGGTTCCACCTGATCTCA
The DNA here is from genome assembly GCF_964030765.1 of Micromesistius poutassou. Taxonomy (NCBI): domain Eukaryota; kingdom Metazoa; phylum Chordata; class Actinopteri; order Gadiformes; family Gadidae; genus Micromesistius; species Micromesistius poutassou. The sequence continues at coordinate 9,868,941 of NC_140287.1, forward strand.
TGCGGTTCCATCCGGTTTCACCCGGTTTCCACTTGGTTCCGCCTGGTTCCTGGTCTCATGTGGGTCCATCTGGTTCCGCCCAGTTCCATCAGACTCCACCCGGTTCTGTCTGGTTCCTCCTGTTTGCGGCCTGTCCATGTTGTTTAGAAGCAGCGGGCTGCTGGCAGTAGTAGCTGTTAAATAGCCTATTTCCTAATGTGACATTAATCCAAAACATTTCAAGGAGATGTGAGTGGTGGGGGGGGGGGGGGACTGTGATGGTGTCGGCGACTTTGTTGTTGTGGTGGTTGAATCTAGAATGGGGAGCATGGCGCTAGCCATGCGGGAACGAATCCACTTAACTGAACTGATGAAGATTTAATTAGCAAGACTCTAGCAATTACTGCGTAATTAAAGTCATTTGTCCCCCTTGTTTGGATCAGTGGGCTGTGCGGCATCACATACGGGCTTGCTGGGAGCAGCAAGGAGAAGGGCATCCACTGCAGGAAGGCCTACGTGACCGGGGAGAGTGTTCACCTGCTTCTGGGGCCCTTTTCTGTTGTTTTGGTTTGAATGTTTCTGAGGAAAATAAATATATGTTCAGGAGACACAATTTGGTCTGTTTATTTGCATGTTATTTGACAAGTCATTTGTTATTCATTGAGAAAGTAATAAGATGAGTAGGCTGAGCACAAACTGTCATCGAGAGCCACACAAAATAGTAAATAGGCACTGATACAATCATAATCCTTTTCAAACTGCACGCCATACTGCCTGGCTTGTGTAATTGTGCTGGTGCAAAGCTGCTGTCAGCAGACGCAAAACAAGTAAAAAGTGTTTTTTTTTGTTTGACATTCTGAAATAGTTTGCATTAAATTGGCCTGTTGGATCCCTCTTATCTCTCCTGCTGCATTTCCAAGGGTTTGACAAGCGAGGCGCCATGAAACCAGGTGGACACCGCTTAGACCTGGTGCTGCTGTTGTTGTTGTGACTACTTTGTAAGGGCTTTTTCATCCATCGTGTCCCTAGCATGTGTCTCTATTTTGTAAGACGCTGACCCTCCTCCGAGGACCTGAAAGGAGATGTGCCCTGCTCAGATTTCTGTTTCAATGCAAAGTTAAGGAGGGTTTTACGAAAACAAACTTATAGTAAAGGCAGAGACTTCTGAGGGAGTGTTTTTTCCCTCTTGAGATTTGTCTTCCATATGTCGAGTGTCAACACACATTAACTGCTGACTGGCTTTTGATGAAACCAAAAAACGGAGCGGTTTCTCTGGCCATCAAAACTAAAAGGACAGTTTAGTATATCTTTCCGTTTCCTTTTCCCATTATTCTTTCCATTTGCATGTAGCTTTGATCTCCCTGGATGGGTCTTGTGTTGGCATCCAGTCTGCGGCTGTCATGAGCCTGAAAATCGCACACTCGTCTGTTTTTTTCCCTCCCCTTCCTCCCTCTCCTGCTCGTTTGCAGCACGGCCTTGATGAATGTCAGACAGAGAAGCTTCAACAATGTGGCAGTAAACCCCTCACAGAAACCAAAGCGGCGCTGGAACTGACAGAAAGCTTGTTTTGTAAGTTAACGGTTGCGAATGAGAACTTGCCCAGCATCCCACTGGCATATAAAGTGAAGATGTGTGCTGTGAGAACTCAAGTTACCATCATTACAGCTGATTATTCGCTGATTGATGGCCCCATCATTGGGGCATCATCGGTTGTTCCAACATATCGCGTCGGTCACTTCTTCATAATTTCAGCAGGCTGGCTCCGGGGGGCCAGGAAAACGTGTGTGTTGTAGAATTTGACATTTTGCATCCCCATGCCCTGCTTAAGAACGCAGAGCCAACCAGCAATCACCAAATTAGCATGCTGTCACCTTCAGTGTCTCCTCTGTCATTCAGAAACACGGACTAATGTGCAGGCACATGAACCCATCTCCACGCACCGTAGAAATGTTAATTGGGAAGCGTAGCCCCCCGCTGCTCCCCCCCCCCCTCCGATGCCCGACTGTCATGTTAGTATTTAAATCCTTTTTATATGTCCTCAATTTAGAGAAGCCTCATGAATGATGGAAACATCGCCGCCATAGATATTAAAACAAAGACTAAATGCATTGCACACATATGTGCCCATTTTGTGTTCATGTCTTTCATAGGGTAATTACTTTTTATAGATTAAATGTGGTTACAACCTTGTAATAGGATAGCATGAAAAGAACGAGCTGTTTTTTTAAACAACCAGCGGCTTCAGATTGTCTACACAAGAAGGATCATGTTTTAGAAACAATGTTTTAGGTTATGGTTAATGATTCAACAAAACCAGCGCCAATATATAAAGGCCTACGCAGCAATGACATGTCCAAACTTTTGCAAAACTCTGCACTGACACTTCATTTGGCTCACTACAATAGCGTATTATGGTGAGTTCATGCAACAAGGCTGATTGTGAGACATTTATGAGCATATAAATTCAGTTAGGCTTAATTCAATTTGTGACAAAGTGTCATTGAAGTGTTCCCAATTATGTCTGTTTTAGATTTTTGAACAACCGTGTTCGTTTTTGTTTATCGGCAACTGGCGGTTGATGGCCCAAAGACCCTCACGAAGCGGGCTTCGTGACTCATCTCCATTGATGAGTAAATACTGCCCTCCTGTGACAGAAGATGAAAACTACATCAACACACCATGTAAAAGATAAATGTTGCTGATGCGGTAGTGAAAATGAAAATGAGGTTGATAAGGCATACCATGTAGCCATCACGAAAATAGACATCAAGAGTCTCCGTCCCTTATCTCAAACAAATGCTGCTATATAGAGTTATCAATATTTTAAAATAAAGAAAGATTGGAAGTAACAATGATGAAATGTGTGTGCAACACCAGTGATTCAACAGCTGATTACTGTTCAACTAGGCCCTCAATTCTCAGAGTTTCCGTACAAAAAGCAGCCCTCTCATTGGACACTGGGAAATGTACTGCATATCGCCCACTAACCTCGTTCCCACTGCTCCTCATTAATAGCAGACACCTCACCTACGGAACCGTGAAAACGCCTTTACGTGATAATTTACACGTCCATAGACGCGAGAAAAACACAATCCACACGGCACGCTTTTTTTTTCTCCAAAACAAAAACTTTATTCTTTGCAAGGTATGCATCGGGCTGTTCCATGACCCAAGTGCAGAATCCCTGCACAGGAACCCTGCAGGTACACGGAACGAGCCCTGCGGTCTACTGAGGGCCCCACCCGTGTTTACCAAGGAGGAATGTTTTTACTGCAGCTACGGCGCAGCTGTTAACAACGCTGGGTCGACAGCAACGGCAGTGCTGTTTAGCTCAAGTGTTAGGAGGAATGCTATACTTTCCCTCCTTGACCTGCATGCCTCGTTCTCTGATATAAAAGGACATTTGGTGAACGCTCTGCAGGTATCAATCTGGGCAGGGGTCGCAACGCAGTGCGAGCCACGTTTCATAGGAAAGACAAAGAATGTATCTTTTCATATTCTCACCAGCCCACCTTTAAGAAGATCATGTCTTGTTTATTGGTCTACATTTATAAGACCCATGTGTGGAGGTTTTCTTCTTCAAATATAGCTCGGATAGGCCGCGTTCGTTTCATCTCAGAATACCGTAATGACGGTATTCTGGTCAATAAACTACTGGTGGAGCTCTACATACGGGCACCGTACGCCCGCTCTGCGACTCCCAATATATTTGCACTTAGGCCAACTTTGATTGCACGCAGCTGGAGGTTAACATATTTGGTATTGGGTGAGCTGCTGCGAACGTCATCTTTTGCGTTCGACCATGGAGCCCTTCAACGTCAACGTGTCATCGTAGCAGTGTCTGGATGAAGTATCACGTTAACGCCCAACACTCTGGATCCAACAGAGATGTCAGGGCTTCTCAGCGTGGGGAGAACACACCGGTTTTAGTTTTTGGTATTATCTTCTGGTGCTGCTGAGTATTTGCTACTTAAAATCGATCGCATAAAAAAAACAAGGTAATTGGATGGCCCCCCTGGAGACTAAAGCTAGAGCAGGCGTGTGTTAGCGCAGGGAATCGACATATCGAGAGCGGATGCATGTGCATTACGCTGCTTATGTCTTCCATTCAAGATGAGTCCTCATTCTGGGCGACATCAACATTGTGCATCTGTACAGTTAGGAGAGGGGTTTCATGACATACGGTAATAAAGCACTGTTGGTAAGATCATTAATGTAATTGAAATACATTCATTGTCCAAACCCCCAAAAGATTGATTTGGATTTTGTGTTCGGGTCGCTTTGTGTTTGTTGTTGGAGAAGTAGGGTCTGGAAAGTTTGGGTGGGGTGGTGTTTGGATGTGTTGGTTTGGGTGGTGGTGGTAATGGGAGGTGGATGTATTTAGCTGGTTTTGAACGTTTGGGGGGGGGGTGACACTTGGATCATAGAAACAGCCACAGGAGTTAAGGTCAAAGGGCAGGGTTAGCAAGCTCCCACAGCAATAGACATACGTACATATATACACGCAAAACTTAGGCGAGAGAAAAATATATTAACATTTTCATTACAAAACAGTACAACGGCCTCAGTGTAGTAAAATATCTCTTCTGACTGACAAAAAAAATACATATGGAAGGAAACTCATTAGATTTACATTTCTGTAATCTCTCAAAATCTAGTGCTCCCTTTTGCCAGAAGCAAGAGAGCTTTCCTCACCTTGAAAAAAAAAAAAAAAAAAATAGATTTCCATAGTTGAACCGAATGTGAGGCACTGGAATATATCTCTGCCCTCCCAACAGAAGCGGCCTCATCTTTATTAAAAGCAGTCCGTTGCCCTCGCTGGATCAGGATCACCTCTCTGTAGGGGCCAGGGTCTGGATGTCATTAGGTCCGCGGGAAGCTGCGGCCTCGACTGGCCCCCTTCCCAGCCAACAGTCCAGCTGTCTGGCTCTGTGTCTCCGGTCACCACGGGGGTTCCCCCATTCCCGGACCCTCGTCCACACCTGCCTCTGTGTCATCTGCATGAGTCAGCTCTGTTAAAGCACAGGGTAAACAAGGTTCACCTCGCCTGACCCGACCGGAGCTCAGTCCACCAGGGGCTCAAAGTAGAGGCGTGTCCACTAAACGCATTCAGGATGCAAGGGGGTCTCTGGCCTGCTGGGCCGAACCTCTCTGTAGGCCGGGGGGGTGGGGGGGGGGGGGGGGGAGGAGGAAAGAAACCCAAAGGAGGCTCCAAACCCCCCCGTTGGGCCCGACCCATGGTCCATGCAGACCTTTAAAAACATCTCACTCCTTTCTAAAGTCTGGGTTTAAAATCGGTCAAATCAAGAAAAAAAAAAAAGAAACTGAACAAAATAAAGTAAATCCTAACGCAGTAAAATAAGAACAGCTTCACAGCATGGTGCTACTCCTGGAGCATCTCCGTACCGATGGCCAGGCCCCTCGCGCTCAGTCGATGGGGCCCTGGAAGATGAGCTTGGCGCAGCCCTGGGAGAGGCCCAGCTGGGTGGCGCAGAAGGGGCAGGCGGCGTGGAAGGCATGCGTCCCGTGCGGCAGGGGGATCTCCGACCAGTACTTGACGGACTTCTCCGAGCACACGTGTCCGCACGGCACGAAGGCGTGCGTGGGCGCGCCCGTGTCCACGTAGAAGGCGGGCTCGCAGCCCAGCCACAGCGGCACGTAGGGGCCCACGGCGCGGCACATGGGGCACTCGCGCTGGGTGTTGGGCTCCTGCTCCGAGCGGTGGCCCCAGTTGTGGTAGCCGTGCACGTGGCCGCACGCCAGGTAGACCCAGGGCTGCTTCTCCTCCAGGGAGGAGAGGGCACGGCTCCGCTGCATGCTGGGGAAGGCCAGCGTGTTGAGGCCCACGGGGCATTGGGGCCGCGCCGCGTTGATCTCCTGCCGCAGAGCCTCCAGGTGCTTCTGCGTGGGCGTGTGGAAGAGGCCGTCGGCCGTGCGCCACAGCAGGGTGGCCCCGCACAGGTCCACCAGTGAGCCGTCCTGCAGCACGTTGCTCTCGTGCTCCACCTGAACGGGAGAGGCACCGCCGTCAGGCTCCACCGAACCAGCAACACAAGAGCTGATGAGCTACACTACACTACACTAGGACTGATGAGAGGTTCAACCAAGAACCAGATAAACTAGGACTGATGAGCGGTTCAACCAAGAACCAGATAAACTAGGACTGATGAGAGGTTCAACCAAGAACCATCTACACTAGGACTGATGAGAGGTTCAACCAAGAACCAGATAAACTAGGACTGATGAGCGGTTTAACCAAGAACCAGATACACTAGGACTGATGATGAGCGGTTCAACCAAGAACCATCTACACTAGGACTGATGAGCGGTTCAACCAGGAACCATCTACACTAGGACTGATGAGCGGTTCAACCAGGAACCACAGATCTCCATATGGATCAGTGATGACATGGTGCCAGCGTACTTTCTATAGAGATACTAAAGGAAGGCTTTGTGCGAGGGTTGCATCAGATATAAACTCATAACACAGAACGGCGCACCATGATGCCGCCTGCGAGCTGAACCATCAATTCAACCGGATTGCTTATAATTACGTTGATCCACGAGCGGATAATGGCTTTATTCTGAAATATTGGGCTGCTTTAATTGGTTTCAGATTATAACATGAACAAGTTTCTCTTGGCTGCTCGTCATACACACTTTAATAGACCAGATAAAAATCACAGATTGATGAAGGCCTCGATGAAAACACGTCTTAGCTGCACTCCCTTATTTGAAGTGTGTGTGTGTGTGTGTGTGTGTGTGTGTGTGTGTGTGTGTGTGTGTGTGTGTGTGTGTGTGTGTGTGTGTGTGTGTGTGTGTGTGTGTGTGTGTGTGTGTGTGTGTGTGTGTGTGTGTGTGTGTGAAACGGTATAGAAAATACACCCGTGTGAATTTGCGCTACGTATGGACTTTGACCATACCGTGAGGCCGGTGTGACCGTCAGTAACGTAAATACAGTAACTACTGAAAATATGGTAACAAAACTTAGTTCCTTTTTCAATTTGGCGCAACGTTACTTTTCCCAGGGACCGATTTGACAGCGATACTGCCTTCTCAGGCAGTATGCTATTGTGCAAGCACGCAGGCGCGGAGCTTGCGCAATAGTCCCTTCACAAGCTCTCATTCACCGTACGAGACAGACGCTGATAGCGTGAAGCTGTCTCTGCATCTCAGACATCGCTTCCGCAGGCATTTTCCAAAGCCAGTCCTTACGACAAAAAAAGCCAGCGGTGGAACAAACGCCGTCACTGTTTATCTGTGTAAGGACATGGTTCCCTTTCAAAATGTCGATAGAAAGGGCTTTAAAGAGATGATTAAAACACTCGATCCCAGGTACGCGTCACCTGCCCGCACACACTTCAGCCAAATTGAGATGCCAAAACTATACGGCAAGGTCCACGACCAAGTGGAGAAAGAAATCCATACTATCCATACTTGAAGTAACTTAAAAAAAAATAAAAGATTTATCATTTTTTTCTATTGCAGTTTTGCTCAATAAATGTTCTTAAAATACTTCTTCTATACAAAAATATCTGCCTAACCAGTATTTTACCCCTTCAGAAGCATTTATATTGAAATTAGAATATAAAATTAACATACCGTGATATAATACCGTACCATCTATGCCTCAAAACATACTGTGATATTAATTTTAGTCCATACCGTATAGCCCTAGTGTGTGTGTGTGTGTGTGTGTGTGTGTGTGTGTGTGTGTGTGTGTGTGTGTGTGTGTGTGTGTGTGTGTGTGTGTGTGTGTGTGTGTGTGTGTGTGTGTGTGTGTGTGTGTGTGTGCTAACCAGTTTGCCCCGGGTCTGGGCCGAGCGGGTCTCTCGCAGCGTGTACACGTCACCGCACACCGAGATCTCCCTCCAGACGCCGGGCTTTGACTCCTCCGTGAACCCGCCCCTGGGGTGCATCACCAGCACGCCATTGGTCGTCAGCCCGTCCATGTGACCGTCCGGGTTCTTCCACTTGGCGGCTTTCTCCTGAGGAGAGGGGAGGGGCTTTAATGCAGGCTGACCAGCCATGAGTAACGCAGGCTGACCAGACAGGAGAAACGCAGGCTGACCGGCGTGAACCTGCTCCCCCTGAAAGGGGCTGTAGGTTAAGATTTAAGAGCTGTAATTTGAGTGTCATTTGTGATCAACGCCAAAGCCATCCGTCAGCATTCAGCGAACGAAAGCCGCTGTGAGCCTATTCGTTGAGTCGACTGCGTCGGATTTAAGACCGCTCCAGGGTCATTTCTGGCCAATCTAGGCATCTCTTCCCTGATTGGTTTGGAGAATTCCTCTTGCATGTCACCACAGGTGCGTGGAATGCAGCGCTTCTCAATGTAAGGAGAGAGGGAGTGGCTGATCTTAGTTCTCTCTCTCTCTCCCCCTCTCTCTAAAGCTCTGAAATCGTACCTACAGCCCCTCCAACAACGGCGCCCCGACAGGCTGCGTGCGTTAGCGTGGCATAGCAGAAAGGGGCGGGGCGCCAGGCATCATGCATAAGTATAGGTAAGCGTAGAGGCCAGACTCACGCTCACCCCCAGGAAGATGTTCTTGGAGGAGTCGAAGCCGGCGGCGAAGATGCGGGCGGTGAAGGGAGGGCCGCGCTGGCAGACCACGCGACAGGCGAAGCGGGAGATGGTGCTCTGGGTGATGGGCGTGTCCTCCCCCTCCTGGGCCCCCGACACCGTGTCCGTCACCACGAAGTCGATGGGGCTCTCCGTGGAGCGGCCGATCTGAAGGGCAGGGGTGAGAGAGGAGGGGAGCGAGAAAAGGGGGAGCGAGGAGGGAAAGAGAGTGAGGAGGAGTGAGGGGGGAGGGAAAAAGGGGAAATAGAGGGGGAAGAGTGAGTGGGAGGAGAGGGGTAGACAGTGGAGCTTGGATGAGCTGCTTGGATAGAATTCAAGTGCCTTATTGTGGTGATTATTAAATTATCAGTCCATAGAGGAAGCAGTGAAACTAATACGGGACGCCCCACCTCTACCATGTTATTGAAAATGCTTTAGTCGATCCCAAGAGATAGCGCTTCAGTTCCAGAACAAATATATAATTTTTAACAATCCATCCCTAAAATGGTCTTTCTCAGCAAACCAATGCAAAAAACCATCCCTCTCTGACATCAACTTCCTTATTTGTATTGTCCTCCCGCTCTGACGTCTCTGCGAGTGTTTTTCCCTCATTTGTTTCCCGTGCCGCCCCTCCTGTCCGCTTGTGTCTACATGCATGTTGACTCAGCACGGCTCAGAGACCCACGGACGCTATACGGAGAGAGGATCGGTGCTCGCGCGTGTGCACTGAGCAAACCTCACCCTGGCGTCTTTGTTTTACATCTAGATTAATGCCGCGGGGCGAAGCTGTTGACATGTCCCACTGAGAACATGAACGCTGTGGGCCAGGAGCTAGGGGCCACAACGCTGAGAAAGACAGCTTACCAGTCTGGCTTGTGAGACTGGACGAACACGTACATATAGGAAGATCTATTTACACATCCATATGAGTTATATATGTACACACACATTCAACACTCACTTGTTCAGAGTTTATCTAGACTCTGCTTCCCCCCTTACCCCACCACAACCCTCTTACACACTTATTGTATGTTGTACATCCTGGCACTTAATGTACGCACTTATTGTATGTTGTACAGCCTGGCACTTAAAAATAGTACTTAACATTGTGTAGCATCTTATCCTACCTATCTTTGTTTGTTTGGTTAGCCTAGGGATGGTTAGTGACTGCACTTGGTTCTATGAACATCCTTACTGTACCGACAGAGATAAATTGGTCTTTCTCCTTCTGACAAATGTTCTTGTAAGTCGCTTTGGATAAAAGCGTGTATGTAAATGTAAACCGACATACACATGTGCACTTATCAAAAACCCGTCTTAATAATCCAGAGTTCCTCTGAACGTGGCGGTTTACCTGGAACATGTCCGTGTCTTTGTCGTGGCAGTACTCCACCACCACTGTCTGGTTCCGAGACAGTGTGTAAGAGATACTGTGCTGGCCTTTGCAGTTCACGGCCTGATTAAAAAAAAAAAAAAAGAGCAGAGAGAGAGAGAGAGTGAGAGAGAGAGCGAGAGAACAAATTAGTCATAGTGCATCTTCATCACGGGCCACATGGAGGCAGCCATTAATTCCCAGAGAGCCGCTGAGGCCCACGCCGGAGCACTTCATCAGCAGCTACAGCAACAGTAACGACAACAACGCAGCGCTCTGTTCATTGTTGTGTGTGGTGGTAAAATCAGGAGGAAATCCTGTGACTGCTGGGGTTGTTTCTTCGGCGCTTGATCCCAGAGCAACCAGGGTTAAGAGGGGAGATCAACGCGAACTCGTTCAACTGCTCTAGAATGCAATCTAGGGTAGAAATGCAGAGCGCAGAGTGCGAGACAATACTTCCAGAGGACTCCTCCTCGTCTCTACTTTGGGGGAGATCCAGGCACATCGTGGCCAGCCCTGTGGCTAGTTTAGTTCCTTAATTTAGCTAATGATCGGAACAAGAACCAGGTTATGTTACTGTCAAAGATACGCTGGAGACGAAAACTATCCAGCGGTGGTGTCACTCCTATGTACAGCTCATAGTGTATTAAGAGGTGCTGGGCCCTCCTACATACTCAGAAGAATTCTGAGCCCTGTAAAGCATGCACGCACGCACACGCACACACACACACACGCAGGCCTTCATCCAGCGTATTGTTTAATCATTTCACTGGCTGCTGCCAGTGAAATGGCAAAAGCTCCCAGGCAGGAATTCCTGGAATGGGAGGCGAGGAGAGCATTATGTTCCTGTGAAGTAGCACTCCTACGACAGTGACCATAAACGGGCCTGGGCTCTCCGTCAACACACGCTGCATTACCGTCACAACTCAAACTCAACAGTTGTGTGTGTGAGTGTGTGTGGGCCACACCAACTATTTTCCACATGTCGTCGTCGTCCCCGCCCCCCCCAGCTGTAATCCACCCTCACTCTCTCCCCGTCACATGGGGCGAGGGGAGACCGACGGAGACAAAGTGGGTCATCATCACCGTCGCTGCCAATGACACACACACACACACACACACACACACACACACACACACACACACACACACACACACACACACACACACACACACACACACACACACACACACACACACACACACACACACACACACACACACACACACACACACTCTCTGCTGGTGCAGCAGTGCCGGTTGTGGGGGCGCCCTGTCAGCGTTACGCCACAGTGCCGACTCGCTTCGTCTGAGCTGGGGAGGGAGAACCTGTTCAGCCGGGGGTCGCTGGCTGCTCGGCCTTTGACACACTTATATAAGCGCTGTGCATGCATGTAATGCATCATGGGATTTTTTTTTGGGGGGGGGTTGGCCACACACGACTCAAGAGAGTTGTAGTACTATGAAAACCTAAATCAATGTAAATATACTGTAAAACGTGGCTTTACCAAGTCTCGTACAAGAAAGGCTGCAGCAGTTCTTCCCAAAACGAAAAAGATGATTTCACGATAAATGACTAAGCAAAGCCCAAAACACTGTTACTACCAACACAAAAACAAACAAACATATGCTGCCACGCTTCCAAAATGGAGGGCGTCATTGCGACAATGAACATCGTGATGTAACAGCCCTACAGAGGGGCCATGTGTTCACTCCAACCCTTTAGGGGACATAGACCTCAACGTTTAAGAAGAAAACCACTCCAGGGTGAAACACAGGCCTCTAAAGAGGGCTGCACCAGTGAGCCTGCAGGCTCTGTTTGGAGCTTTCTGCTTGGAAACCAGAGGATGGAATGCAAGGAGACAGACGTGTTGTTCAGGACAGCGTTCTTTCTGCTGAACACCCAGTAAAACAAACAGGGGCGGGCTCCCTCCACAGAGCCGGGATCACGAGCACCACCCTACAAGTACTCACAGCCATTCGTACTAAGCTTTATGTATTTGTTTATGCCCATTGTCCTGCTACGTAAACCCCAGGCCTTGTGGACTTTCCCCATTGTTAAAGCCATTCCAAATGAATTGCTGGACTTCCGTGTTTGGAGGCCTAATTACTACCTGGTAGAAATTGAAATACAACCTAGTTGTTGGCAAAGGGAGGTTTAATTTAATCAACTAAGTTTGCAACTATGTGAGTCTGCAACTATGTTTAATATGGTAAAGACTAATTCATTTCATATGCATATACTACTTAGTCACGTTAATAAGTAATCAACCAGCGCTGAAGCATTGCTTTACCTTGCTAGCCTGTGGCGTGTTGAGGATGTGCACGGTGCTGGGCTTAACCCCGTTGGCCTTGGTCCTCCGGTAGAGAGCAAATCTGCTTTTCCTCCGACCTCGATCTCCGTTTGGCAGAGACCCATTGTACCTGACACACACACACACACACACACACACACACACACACACACACACACACACACACACACACACACACACACACACACACACACACACACACACACACACACACACACACACACACACACACACACACACACAGGGAGAGCGAGAGAGCATTATGGCAGGGTCATTATGCTTTTCTGTCTTTTCCAACACTGATTTGACTCCATGCTGAAGAACTAAAACATTTGATTTGAAGGGAGAAATCCTACACAAGAAAACTGAAATGATAGCCCACGTTTGGGAGAAGATTTGCCGCTCATTGCCTCTTGACAGATCCCCCCCCCATTTACAATCTAAGCATCATATTGCATAACACACTCTGTGGCTTAATGTGATAAGCCCTTTCTGAATAAAACGACATGTCCCTTGTGCTCCGGGAGGCCCCGGAGGACATTCTAGGGGGAACTACAGGTTCTGCCAACCACTGCTGAGCTCCCCAGTATGGGTGGAGCACCCACTCACAGACACAGTGCCTGGTTGCTTTTACAGGGGATTGTGGGAAACTTCAATGAGTCATTTCCAAGAGAACCAAGCCCTGATCCGGGAGCACTTTAACGCTGGCTTTCATTTGATTCCTGTCCCAACCTATCCAACCGCTCCCGTCTGCCTCTCGCCCCGAAGGAGAGGCACCTTCCGGCGGGGCTGGGTCCCTCTCCCCCCACCCACCAGCTGCCTGCTACAGCTGGGACACCCCAGGCACCGCTCCCCGTCCAACACACAGTCCTTCGGTCACACACACACACACACACACACACACACACACACACACACACACACACACACACACACACACACACACACACACACACACACACACACACACACACACACACACACACACACACACACACAGTATCCAGAGTAAAGACTCAGACGGCCGATCAACATGGGCCTTAAGAGCTTGTGCTCCTTCACTGGGAACATAAACACAAACGGGAGAGCGCTGCTTGATCCAAATTGGCTCCTAGTATTCTCAACACAACCTCAACAGTGGAGGAGACCCACAACCTCCTCCGGCTACCTCTTCCCTCCCTCCCTCCCTCCCTCTCTCCCTCCCTCTCTCTCGGCCACCTGTCCCTCGTCTCCACACGACCGGGCAGGCGGGGAAACACATGGTCCCAGTCAGCATAGAGCACAGATCTGGCCTGTATGACAAGCCCCCCACCGAGAGGCTGATCAGACAGGGCCCGAAGCAGGACCACAGAGAGGACATCATGATACACAGTGCAACCAAATATAGTGCAGTCCAAAAGGTTAGTCATAGCTTTTCCAAACACGCTGAACGTGAATGAGCCATTATTTGCTGGAAAACCCTTTAAAAAAAAAAAAAAGCTGTGACCCATTTACATGAATACAGGAAGGGCAAATATATTCCTGCTGACTCTACTCTACTACATTTGACAATTTTCTCACAGGTCTTAACAATTCAGTACAGTATTTACATTTAAAACTTGCGGCCTACACATATTTTCCCATTCCAATATTCAAACCACATTGAGTTGGCCTACATTGGAGGTCATCTCATCATAACTATACTGTAGAAACAATAATATCTTACCCTAATGGCTATCAAGACAAGTTGATGACTTCACTTTATGACAATGCATTATCATGGTGATACTGAATTGTCCCAGTTTAAACTAAAGCCAATCCAACATGAGTGCACTGTGGACGCATGAGATTCTGCCCATGACAGTAAACCTGTCTGGGAATACACAGACACAACACTAATGCTTTCCATTATAATTCTTTGCAGACAGGTAACCCCCGACTGCCACCATGCAAGTGAAGCCCGGCTAGTGTGCAGCACTGCGCTCCCATTAATTGTAATACCATTACCGGGTGACCCCATCCAGACAGTTGGCGGGTTTATCTTCTGATACTCTGCAGAGGGGATTAAGGACTACAGAGGAGCACCATATCCCCTCCCTGTCTGTCTATACAGGCAACAGCCCCGCCGCTCCAAATTATACATTAGGCAAGCAGGAGGAAGGCACTCATATCTGCGTAACAACCTGAATAACATAACTCAATAGGTGAGGCCATTACACAAACACACACAAAAGACTGTTGTGACACCAGAGGTTTTGTGTAGCTAACCATATGCTCCAACCCATTTCTAAAACAAAAAAAGTCTGGACAACTTCCCCATAATACTGTAGTTCGTACTCAGATGTTCATCCGTATTCTCATTTTAAAAAGGCAGACAACCACATAGCAGTTACAATGTATGTTGGAAGCCGACAAACTTGACTTTCAGGTTACTCCAAACTTCGCCTGATGTGCACTTCAGTTTTCTGTTCATTATGTCATCCTATTGAACGTGTCTGAGCCCAAACAGTCAGAGTACCTAAACAGGATCCATTTTGTAATTAAATGTCTTTCAACACTACACCTGGTCTATTGTCACAAATAGCAACCACTGCTTACCGGTACAAAATAAAAACTATACTGTGCCCTGACATGAATATAATGCCGGCAACATCTTCAAATTGGATCTATGATGTAATCTCTTGTAAACTCCACTGATTTGTGAGACATCACATGATCAAGACACTAGTGCTTTACATCAAAGTGCTTCTGGAGCTCAATTTATGTGGGGCCAGCTACTCACTTCAATTACCGCAAGGATTGTCAGGGCGCTCATCCCCAATAAAGGTGAAGATGAATCATTCAAATCATATTTATCAACAGACAACATTGGTCTGTGATGGACGCAGGACCCATTAAGTGACCATTAGCGTGCAGCCTAGTACATAAAAGCTATGGATAACGGCACGCCATCTGTCTGGAACAACTTGTACCAGAGATGTGCCCTCATCGAGCCTATACACCTCCCCTAGCCAACGCTTCTTCTGAAAGGAGGAGTGTACAGAGTTCAATCAATGGGATCAGTCTCTCCGGCACAAAGCACAGAGGGAGCTAAGGAGAGGGTAGCCTTTCATTCCCCAGTGTACCCACACTACCGGCCCGCGCAGTGGGCAGCGCCGGAGCCGAGGCTGCCAGGCAGAGCCAGGGAGTCAGCCGTGTGAGCACAAAAGCTACCTTCAGCCATGGAAACGAGTGGCGGAGAGGGGGGCTACTCAAACAGGCTTTGTTTCCGTGATGCTGTGGGCTATCTCGTCTAGCATCGGTGTTGTCCAGAGGATGTGAGGTCACGACAGCGATTTACACCCGTCGCTCTGGATCAAAGTACACACGCTTTGTCTTGTCCCTGCGACAAAGACGGGGTGAAACGATCAACTTTCAACACGCCACACTGCCAGTCTTTTATAATGAGCACTCAGCACTTTTGGCCTCTTCAATAAGCAGTGAGTGTGACTGCGGCCCTTTGTGTTTTGGGTGGGTGTGGTTGGGTGGATAATGAGTAGGTAATTGTAATTCAAATGTATGCTTTGACCCAAAACAAACATTATAGAACTAGCAGTATGTTTGTATTGGAAGCTGACCTCAGATACGTTGGCTGATGGGCACATACCGTAAATTACATTAGAAGATAAGCTTAACTTGTATTAAAGGGAATACAGAGAGTACCTAGCTAAACAAACATTGTGTTGGTTGCAAGGTAATGACACACATTCACAATGTGCAAGAAAGCAACTATCATGTCATGTCATGGTTTGCGATCCTTTATTGTGATCAAGCCTCTTATAAACCATATTCAACCCTGTAAGAGGTCATCATGACATTAAACTGAAAAATTGTATCAATAACAGAATACCTGCTAGGTTTGTAATTCAGCCACATCTGAAAATTGACCTAAACATTGACACATATATCAGTGCCTCATACGCCTCTCATACGCCTCCACAGACAGCCTGAAGAACAACAGTGTGTTTGTGTTGAGGTGCAGGGCAATGTGTTGAGGTACAGGGCGATGTGTTGAGGTTGAGGTATGGGCGATGTGTTGAATCTGAGGTACGTAGGGGGCGATATGTTGAGGTTGAGGTACGCAGGGGGCGATGTGTTGAGGTACGGGTGTTGAGGTACAGTGGGATGTGTTGAGGTACGGGCCGACGTGCTGAGGTTGAGGGCGACGCTTGTGGGCTCCAGAAACCACTGAGGAAACTCCATGGCTGGGGGAGGGGGTTCACCGCCACTTCCGAATTCCTCAACTTCACGGACCCAGTTTAGGTGGGGAGGTACGCCATGTCGTGCGAGGTTGGTGGACACTATTTCCACATACAATGGTCATAAACGTGTTGCAACCACCCGACAACTAGTGGACGCAGTATTTTCTCCAGAGTAGTGAAATAACGAAAACCATTATAGTCAAGTTGAGATCCAAACATACACGTGTTACCTTTTTTGATTCACGTGAGCGTTAATCTCTTCTATATATTGATCAGTAGGACACGTTTGTGGTGGGGTTTCCCAGTATAACCATATCTTTGTAAACGACCACCGGTATTGGACCAGTAAAGCAGCGTACATCATAAAACTTGCGTTTTCATTTTAAAGAAACCCTCCATGTGGCCTACCGTAAAACTTCCTGATCCCCGACCAGCCTTTGTTTACCAGCGCTGTGCTCGCCGGAAAGTACCGTAGTTATGTGTGAATCTCGATATGAAGATTACTTCACTTCACTTACCCCAGGACCACCAGCTCCCCGTACTTGACGGGGTCTTTGGACGGGGCGCAGGGCTCCTCTTGGCCGGTGGAAAACATGAGGCTCCTGGTTTACGGTGTGGTTCCTCTCCGCTCAAACACTGCGCGCTGGCTTTCCGAAAGAGCTAAATGATTCATAAATCAGATAATCACTCATTTCTGTTTTACACCGAGCTACGTCGAGGTAAATTTTAATTTTTCACGTTTCCTTTTAGTTTCAAAGAGGGCAGAATTACAGCATCGGTCACCACATCGGCGACTTGCTAAAACGCAACTTGGCGGTTCTCTCCGCCTCGGAAGCGAACACAAAAACAGCGAGGAGCGGGTGGGCCGTACCATTTAGTTGCTCTGGACTTTAAAAGGGGTGGCGTTTGGCGCAATAACCCTAAAACGCTTATATAGACTAAATTGAACGAACGTATGATTACATTTAATGTCATTATAAACCGTATTCGTTACAATCACTTTTTAAATATTTTTTTAGGCTCTTATGAGTGAATTTGTATTATTTAAAAAATATGTTCATTTCCTCAACCACCTCACTTGGTTAATACATCGCGCCTTGTATTATGTAAACAAAGAGTACAATCTGTGAATTCTTAAGAGGATCCTTGATTCCTTGCCTTCACCAAGCCCACGAAAACATTTGTATGGTTACAATATTGAAATACATTTTTGAAAATGTATAAATATAGTTACAAATGAGCGCTTTGTTTATTTATTTTTTATACTAAGCTACTTTATTTATAATTTAATATACGGTCAGGCTTAGCTTAGACTTTATAAAAACAGACAACTCACATCGTCTGTCATATTATGCATTTGTCAAGTCAATGTATCGCATTCCTGACGAATACACGGCAAATATTTGTCAAGATAAGACGAATCGATTAAAGTAAGCGTTACAGACTACTTAAAGTTACCCAAATGTCGACACCTCCGGGGAGAATGTAAGGTTTGACCTTTACCACCCCCCTCCCCATGCCATTCTCCCTATGTATCACATGTCCTGTTGTTCTCACGCCTTTCTGATGAATGTGCCACTTCCACACTCCTGTCTGGCAACCCCATCAACATTTTACCTTTTCGGGTTTGCTTTCACAGCGAGCCGCCTAGCTGGAAGCGGCCATAGAGCGCCCAGACCCTTCAGTTCTCCTCGGCCTTTACGGCCTTCTGTTTGAACTGGTGTTCAGTTTCAGAGTGCAATAACACTTAACACAAAAACAAAAGCCGAGCGGGGAGGCACTGGCCTAATGGCGGTACACCTCTCTCTTTCCCTACTTGGGAGATACACTCCATTATTAAAACGCTAGATTACATTACACAAGTAAAAGATTTAAAAAAAAAGTTGTTGACCTCTCGTCCTTGTGTCGTGTCAGGCTCCTGAGCTATCTTGAAACGTGTGAGTAACAGAACTCAGATCAAGCCTGGGTATTTGTGCTGTTATGTTCACACCTCTACAAGGGCTCCATTAATAGTACAGACGGGGCAGACCTCAGAGATGTTAGCAGTTGTTGCTCGGGGTGGGATCTACATTTCACCTTTAGCTCAATGGCCTGCAGGCTGGCCTCCCAGCCACAGCCAGAACGAGTATTTACTGCATGCTTCTCGCCACTGGCTATTGCACTAAGCATACGACCTTCCCTCTCCCTTTCGGACTAGTTCACTTGTAAGCCCCAGACACACACAGACTGGAGTTTTGGGGGATCAAAGGCTGTCTTACGCATACCACAGTGATGGAGAGCAGATGAAGGGAGTAGGCGGTTTGGCTGAGGTTGATCTGCTGAAGGGTGTATGTGTATAAACCCTGGTCCAGTGTTGGGAGAAGTCAGGATAACAGAAGCCTGCTGGAAGAAAATAAATAGACTGTGTGCGCGCGCACACACACACACACACACACACACACACACACACACACACACACACACACACACACACACACACACACACACACACACACACGAGTAATTTGGCTTCAGTGAATTCTGACATGTCATTAAGGACCAGGTAGGAGTTAGGCTGCAGACATTGGAGACGGAACCCTGTAACTTTCCACTGGGAACCCCAGCCACTACACCATCCTGACCCCATGGACACATGACCCAAACAGAAGTTAGGTGGAAGGTAACACGTGAAGTTCCTTACACTGGCAACATATCTTGATGTCCACAATAAAGGGAACATGGTTGGCAGCTGTGTACTGTAAACACGCGTGACTGTTTCAAACCTTTTAATACAAAGGAGAAAAGTTGGTCTGCTGTAGAAAATACCACTGACAACTATGAAATAACACATTTCACCTTTTAACATAACATTTAGCCTAGTCATTACTGTCTAATTTAAATGTCAGTGTCTTTTTTCCCCACTTTATCTCCCTAGAAAAAGGTCATGTCCCAAGTCACAGAACATGGAGAGATAGGAATTGTGTCTATAAACTTGTGTTCTGCAGCAACAACGCTCTCATGTGTTCCATCACAAGCAGGACTTCAGGCAGTGGAATCTATTGCGCAACAAACAGTGCCGTTGACTTTAATAGGGGGGATCTGGTTGTCTTTGTCCGTGACTCGGCGCTAAGCAACAGGCTGGGCCTATAGGGCGGTAGAGGGGAGGTTATGATATAAACGCCTCTGGCTGCGGCGCGAGAAAGGCCCAAACAGGCCTCTGGTGATCCAGAGAGAAAAAAAAGAGAAAGTGGAAGCAGAACTGTGGCGTCGCTGGTGGTTGGGCCCAGAGGTTTCCATGCGGGCGCCCGGCCGGCCAACCAGCTGACTGCAGCGTGACGGTGGCGAGGGAATGCCAGGAATGTGCTGCCTGAACCGGGGTCACCAGAGCCCCTCATCTGACCCTTCACGAGAGAAACACACACACACACGTTGTCGTGGAAACCTGACGTGGCCATGATGGGCAGAGCCACCAGCAGGAACGGATTACAAAACAGTTGTATGCAACCGTGGGGGAGGGCTGGAGCTCTGCTGCTACATAGATGTTTTATGCCTCATTATGACGGGTGACCTTCGTCGATTCTCCCAGCCCTGAAGGAGCCCGGCAGCCACTTCAAACGGACCCTCAGAGGAATTGTTGTCTTCAGTCGAATCTCCGTAAAGGGCAGTTGGGGAGGAAAAGTAAATATTACCCCCCTTCCAATGGAATTCTTTTGACTTTTTATTCCCTTGGTCTATAACTCAAAGCCTCAACAAGCATGCATCCAACTGCCATTGATGTCATGCCAGAGAAAAGAAGGGATGGATTGGGGAAGGTCCAACATGATAGCAGAGGGAGTTCTTTGTCTTTGGTAATCACTTTTCTGTTGTTCAACTTCCCTGATGCACAGTCACTTCCCTGCATGGCTCCAGACCTCATATCAGTTTACACAACATCACACATGAGCAAAGAGCTACACAGAGAATCACTTCCTGTTATTAGGGGGGAATGATGTATTGTAAATGCTGAGACACTAGTCACACCCGAAAAGCTGAATAATTCATAATAATAATAAACCAAATTTATGGCAATTCATCAGTCAAACTAATATACATGGGTATACCCGAGACACCATAACATGAGCAGGTTGTTTGTTTGGAACAGGACTGCAGGGCCGCTTTTAGAGCCCAGCAGTGGATAGGAGGTAAGGAGACTCCGAAAAGGGAACTGGCGTTAGTAAATACACTGGCTAAGCAATGCCCCCTCGTGGTGCAAAGAAGGAAACGCAGGAAGGGCAGCACTCAGAAACACAGGAGGCCGGGGCAGATTTACCAAGCATCCCTTTTATTAACTGTCACCTGTTACAAAAAGAAGAAAATATTCAGTGTTAATGAATTTAGCGACAGTATATAGCGAGTGGTGGTTACAGACGATATGGGACGCCTATTCCTAGAGTCGTTACAGTAGGATTACAAATCGACCAACACTCTCCGCCCAGACCGGGGCGCGGACCCCCCATTTCTTTGGAGCTGTGGTACACCGAACAGTACACACACACACACGCACACACACACTCATCCACGCGTCTCCGCCGTTTAGCACTGGAGTGATGATCTGAACGTGTCGCCGTGATCCCTCCGAATCACCCCCCCCACCCACACCCTCCCACCAGCACCCAGCACCAGATGGAGGGGTGCTGGGTGCACCAGCTCCTGGATGAACGACGATGCTGGGACGACAGGGGTTCCGACGGGAGACAAACAACGGCGCTAGACTTAAGTTCAGCGGGTCCTAACTGGTCAAACACTTAAACACATCATTAAACCCAGAAGGGAAGGACTCGAGAACTCAACGTTTGTTCGATATAGTTCTGTTCACAGAAAGGTTTTTGTACTGCTAACCGTGTTCTAAACATAGAGGGGGTTTCCACACACAGATTAAACAAGTTCCGGTGTCTGTGACACAGAGGGGGGCCCGCTGGAGTAGAGGAATGTAGTGAGAGAGCGCAGTGGTAGAAAGGTGTGGTGCGGGGCTCGTACGGATGGCAAACACGAGCCACAGGGTTAATTGGCGTTGAGGGACCTGGGTGACATACGGCCCGGTGAGCCCGGGTCAGAGTCCGCCTGCAGCGCCGGAGTGCAGAGGTGAGGGTGGAAGGGTGGTGGTGACGGGGCTGTGTTTGTGGCGGTGGTGATGGGGTTGTGTTTGTGGTGGTGGTGGTGGTGGTGGTGGACAGGGTGGGGGGGTGTGTGGTAGAGGAGTGGTCTCTCTGTAGTGAGGTCAGGCTGGCTGCTGGAGGAGGGGAAGGGGAGGGGGGGCAGCCTCCGCTGCCTATACTTCAGGCAAGTCTTTGTCAGCCTCCTGAAAACAGAGGAAACACAAAACAAAAGATGTGTTTTGAGCTTGACCCCCAGCAAGCGCATCCAATAGACAAAGCATCAAAACAACAGCGAGTAAGAACCGCAAGGAAACCGGGCCTTACCGCATCCTGTCCCTTGGTAAGTTGCCGGTTGACGTCTTGTATGAGCTGCTGCAGCTCCCTCACGGTTTGGTTCAGCCCTGCAGTCATCTTCACCTTCCTGTCAATCTCCTCCTTTAACAGAGCAACAGGCTGGCTTGAATCACATGTAGCCTCGCAAGACATGCCCATCAACAGCCTTATCGTTTAGTACAGTGCCCTGATTGGCCTATCATCATGGCCTATCACCCTTACCGTCTGAGACATGAGGCTACTGTTCTCTATGAGGTCTGCGTTGCCCGTCTCCTTGGAAAGCTCTTCCTGGATCAGGTCCAGAGACTGCTGGGCCTGGTGGGGGTGGAGGGAGACGGGATCAGTCATGACCACGCTTTGCCAACACACTCTATCTTGGATGGTGGTTTCATACGATGAGGAGATCCTACCTTGTAAAGGTCACCGGCCACTTTCTGTCGTTCGTTCTCCTCCGTCTGCAGTTTGGACACTGTCCTAGTCAGCTGGGTCTTCAGCTGGAAAGAAAAAACAAAAACAGACACTTAGAACACGTGCGGAGACACGAGAGTGAGCTGAGTCTCCAGAGCGAGCTGAGTCTTGAGAGCGGGCCTCGTGATGTCTTTGTGCTACTAGGATGAAAGTGCGTGCAGCATTTGTTATTCTACAACAAGGGTCCAGCCAGCAGGCATCTTAGGAGTGCAACAAGTCAAGTAAACCCCATCGCTTTTTATTGTTCTAGTTTTAAACGGCTAATCCCTGACAACAGCATTAGCAGGTGGTGAGTAAGACTCTTACCTACAGCAGTTAACCTACAATCCATCATTTGTTCCACCAGAGACCATATAGAGTCTGATCTGAACAAACATGCACTGAGAGGAGAACCTTCTACAAGAATAGGAGTTTCCCCCACGAGATGCAACACATTTCTTAGCTTGAAAGGTTCAAACCAATGTTGGTGACATGGACAGATGCCAGAGCATCAGGTCTGAATTGTAGGTTAAAAACACAGAACACAGCATATACATCATGTGTAACATACAAAGATACAGAGACACAAACACAGAAGGCTAGGAGGTGTTTGAAGGCCGATGAAAAGGAGGGGTTAGGTGCAAAGAGGTTTCCAGATGGCGGCCAACATACTGCGAGAGGCTGTCACGTCGTTTGAGGAACGCAGAGTAAAAGCAGAGTCAAGCAGGAAGCCTGTGTTATTCTGCTGAAGAGTAGGTCATCATTCACATCCTCCAACAACAACAACCCAGTCTGAGGTCACACACACAGAATGTTCTAGGACTGCACTATTCTGCCCAGATGCAGGACCTCACTCTTCGTTTTGAGAGCGGCAGCGTGGCGTGGTGACATTAAGCGGCCAGGCTTTGAAGCTCTGAAGCTCGAGCGAGGGGCAGCAAAGCCCGCTTACCACGTTCAGCTGCTCGTTCTGCCGGACGGCCTCAGTGTATGAGCCGTCCAGTTTGCTCTGCAGCTCAGTCAAGAGATCTTTGAGCTGAAATACAGTTTGAGACAGTGGTGTGTTTAATGTTTGGGTGGCGGTGGAGCCTGCTCCAGAGACGCTCTGAATAGATACGGGGGGAAAAAAAGGAAAGAGGCAAAGGGCGTTGGAGTCTGTGACAGGCTGCCGAGGGTGTGAGGGGAGCCCGAGGGCCAAGATGCTATTTAAGAATGGAGATGAGTGGCTGTCCTCCAGCCCTGATGAGGTCATCGTAACACAAAGTCAAGGCTTTCCATGTTCAGCAATCCGGTCACACGATTACACAGTAGAAAGCTCAGTGCGTTTTAATGCATACTCCTTTCCACAATTCAATTTGGTTAGTCTGCCAAGTGTAATATGTGTACAAAGATCACACCCGCCAGATTAGGTTATTCCACTTTGACATACCAGAATCAAACGACGTTAATGATGTGTCAATGCTTAGACACAGGAAACAAGCATGATTCACATGCACAGAGACAAAGACAGCACACCCATGCCAATGCCTTGGATGGATCACCACTGAGAACGATGACAGCAGAGATGGACGTTCAGTCACATTACCTCTTTGACCTCTGTGACATAGGTGGCGCTCTCTCGCTCTGCCCTGTCCAGCTCGGCCTCCAACTGCTGCTTCTCTCGTCTCAACTACAGAGCAACACAAAAGACGTTGACGGCATGAAAACCGAGAGAAATGCAGACGAACTGGCATCTTAGGGACAGGATTTTACAATTGCAATTATTTAGGGTGTTAAAAGGCGTTAATTATACATGCTGGTAGGGACTAACATTTTCCAACTCGGCGCCGTCACTTAGTCTCTCGATCTCTTGCTCCAACGCCCTGACTTTCACATTCATCTGGAACAGAGGCGGGGGGCAACAAAATCTAATTCAGTCGCGTTAACGATACGATAATCTAATAGAGACTCTATACGCTGACCGATGCGCCGCTGTGGTTCACAGCTAAACGGCCAACGGCTTAATGCATACCTCTCCGAGCTCTCCCTGAGACACTTCCAGTTTCAACTTCCAGCGAGACTCTTCGCTCTCCACACTGCTCTGCAGCCTCTGCAGGATGCCCTCCTGTGGACACAGTGATTATTGCAGGCAAGTCATCTTTAAAAAACGCATCCCCTCTACTTCCCCCAGATGTCTTTGCGACCCTTAAACAAGTGCCCATCTCTCACCGTCTCAGCCAACACCTTCTTGTACGTCTCGCAGTCCTTCTGCATAACCTTCTGGGCTTCTTCTGTCTCTTTCAGCTTCTCCTGCAGCCCCTGGTGGAAACACATCTCCAAACATGAGGGCCTTTCGAGGGGGCCAAATCCCACAGAAGGGCCTCTGGGGCCAACCTACATGGTAAACTACTTCACACATGAAGTACCTCTAGCTCCCCTGATGCAGGGGCACGATTAGACTGGGCAGCGGAGCTCTCAGCAGCGGCCTGCTCGAACCTGTGCAGCCACTCCTGGTGGTTCTGGTGGAGAGTTCAAAACAGTTATTCTAAATATGAGCCATGTATCTCACACACACACACACACACACAAGAACCCTTTAACCCCTACCTGTCCGCTGGGCAGGGGCACGTGGGGCAGCAGTCTGTGCAGCGTGTCGCGACACTCGGCCTGGGCGGAGTCCAGCGCTGTCTGGTTCTCCTGCGGGACAAAAGGGTCGGTGGGGCGGAAAGAAAAACACGCCGAGGGGGGGATGAGAACGGACACGCCGTGGCAGCATTGCTGTCCGGTCACTGGAAGGCAATGTGTGCAGTGGTGATCCTCCTCTCAGGACACCGGCGGGGCCACAAACATGAACACGCAGTCCCCTTCAATGAGAAGGGCGACTGCGAGACCACAGCAGCCTTTACAGTGGATCTAAGCCTTGCTCAACGAGTGAGCGCTTAACCTGGAGTCAGCCATACAACCGCCATGCTCAGAGCCAACGGCCTCTCCCCCACCACGCAGAATCCTGTTTCATGATCACCGCAGGAATGTAAACATGCCCCATTATTGAAACATAACAAAAATGCAAATCTCGGAAGCCATCAGCCCCCCCGTTACTGTCGCTCTGAGGCCTGATGGGAGATCGCCAGCTGGCACGCGGGCCGCTAGTCGCATTAGCGTAGCGAGTGGGAGGTCAGCCCCGTGACACGCATCGGGGAGTCCTGTACGAGCAGCATGCACCCTTCAGATGGGAGACGACAACGGGTCCCAAGGACACCCTCCCCCCCCGCCCAGTGCCCCGTGTAGGGGGGGTTTCTACTGTACTCTTGACGGCGTTGGGCAGCTGGCCGCTGACAGGGCGGCTCGCACACGCCGTTCCCGAGCAGCCAGAAATACGAGCCCCTCATAGTGGTGACTTCCCTTAAAAGCTATGCAATGTCTAGAACAATCCGGTGACTCAGCGAAACGCAGACTGGACACGAGTCTTTGTGAATCCAGTGCAACGCTGGAAAATCATGAACAGTAAATCGTGTTTCCTCCATTGAGATTCCAGTGGATCTGCGGTCGGATTTGACGAGCTTAACTTAACGGCGACGGAGAGGTTCACATCACAGGTTAGGGAGAGAGAGCACATGCTGAATGTGAGTCACAGGACGGTGGTGGGACGGTGGGGGCAGTGAATAATGAATACGATGAGGAGTCCTGAGTGACAGCGAGTGTAATCATGTCCAGGACGCTGCACACTCATTTCAAAGCACCAGCCTCTGAGCACAGTGGACGTTTGATGTGGAGAAAATGTTTAACCTTTGTTGTTTTTTTCTGCATCATTGCATAAACAGTGCAAAAATATATGCCATTCGGAAGAACAAAACAGTTCCCTGTATTAACATTACAATTTGTTATAACGTTATCCAGAGGGTAATTAAGTAAAATGAGTATGCAGTCCGTTTTGCATGGATGATTGTGCAACAAAAATCTGGTTTCGGAGGGGTAGCGGGGGTGGGGTTGGGTGGGGGTGGGGTGGGATGGGGTGCATTAGGTTTGGATCTAGCGTGAAGCAGACAGGAAGTGGGGTGTCGAACCTTGACGGCCTTGTTGAGCTTCCCCTGAAGCAGGGCCTCGGTGGCTGACAGAGCCTCCATTACACTCCAGTTTTTCTCCCGTAGCTCCTGGTCAGGAGTCCAGAGAAACACTGCTTTCAGTTCACTGGCAGGGGTTAAAGCATTCCAAACCCTTCCTATGTGAAAGGGGTTTCTTCACTGTGCTCAATAGAGCGCTACGGCCAGTCAGATGACGGATGACAGAATGGACCGATGAGTGCCGAGACTACTAGCAAATCCGAATAACACTCCAAATAACTTAATCCTCTACACCTAATATTTAACACCCTGCATTTAAAAATAATAAGCCACTAACCAAAACAACAATGGCTTTCAAAAACGTCTTAAAAATAACGTCTAAAGAAAAGATGGGGTGGGGTAATGTTAATGTTAATGTGCACCACCCACAAGCACAGACATGCTCGCAGGAGAGGCAAGCCATGGCCGACGGCAAGCAGCGCAGCAGCTGAAACCGCCGTGTGTGCTGATGCGTGCTGGCACTGTGTGCAACACAACCAAAACCTCAGCCGTCTCCACTTCGGAGTTCCAAAAATACCAGCGTGGAGCCTAGATAAGAGGCAGGGAGGGAGAGGCCTGGAAAGAGAAGTGGAGGACGGGGATCCGGGGGGCATGCTCGGGAGTGGGTTAGCTGTGAGGGGACCAAGTTTCAGGGCCACACTGGAGAGACGTAGGGGGAGCTTCCTGTAGGAGGGAGGAGCAGCACTGGGGGTTGAAGACAGCCGGGTGGGGGGAGGGGGGGGCTGTGGGAAACCTACATTGTTCTTCTTCCTGTGAAGCTCCACGGAGTCTCTCAGCTCAGACAGCTCAACCTGAAGGTCAGACACCTGCCTGTCCTTCTCAGACAACCTGGTGGGACGGAGCACACAGAGCGTTGGGCCTCCAGTCATACACATGGCACAGCTTTAATGGTGTCTTTATGAGGGAGGAGGGAGAAGATCTAAATCATTCAGAAAGTAGTCCTATGATGGCACTCACGCTGCAAGGAGTTCTGGGCTTGGTGTCACACTTTGGGACTGCTGGATCAAAACAAATACATAACAAATAATAATTACAAAAAGATGATGAATAAATGATAAGACAAACAAGTGCATGCAGAAGAGGACGGCCCTAACCGGGGGGGGGGGCAGAGGGCCTCGCTCACCTGCTGCTGCAGCTGCTCCACCTGCTGGCTCACCTCCCTGGTCCTGGACTCCAGCTCACCCTGCAGAGCATGGAGCACCGCGTCCTTCGAGCACAGCCTGAGGGTCAGAGGTCAGAGCTCTGAGCAATGGCTGGTGATGCGTAGTCCACGGGAGGTGTTCTTTTACATATACATTTAGGGCATTTAGCAGTTGCTTTTATGCAAAGCGACTCACAACGGTTTATACACACATTTCACACACGTACCGCAGAATCAACCATGCAAAGCGACAGCTGGACTGGAGCAGTTAGGGTGAGGTGTCTTGCTCAGGGAAGCCTTGACACTCAGCTAGGAGGAGCCAGGGATCGAACTAGCACCCTTCCTGCGACAACCCCCGCCCCCCCCAAGTTTAGTGTTTTCTTACTGGGCCTGGAGCTCTAGCAGCTGGGCACTGGCGTCCGCACTGCTCTGCTCCCCCAGCGCCTCCCTCTGCCTCAGCTGCTCGGTCTCTGTCTGCAGGCAGTCGAGCTGCCGCTCCAGCACCTGAGGAGACGAGGCGCCCACACACACACACCCCTTTAGACTCAGCCTCCTCACACAGGCATTTAAGCAGAGAAGGTATTGATCTGAAACGGTGAACGGCGGAGGTTTAGACAGCTCACCGCGACGGTCTGCTCTGTGGCTGAGCTGCAGCCCAGCGCCGCCTGTAGACGTTCCTCCATGGAGTGGACCTCCTCATCCTTCTGCTTAAGCCTACACAGCAGCAGGGATACATCGGCATCAGGGTGGCTCAATACATCAAAGGGATTAAATGTATCGTTACAGCATACACAAAAAGAAAAAAAAAAATAGACTGAATATATCAAGACTGAATATAACAAGGGATCAAAGAATATAAAAAATACTTAAGACTAACAAGGCAACAAATTACGAGGAACCATAGGTAAAAGCCAGGCTAAAATAAGTCTTGAGGCTTCCTTTAAAAGTGTCCACAGCGGTGGAGTCTCTCAGACTCTGAGGCAGAGCGCAGAGAGCATGGCTCCAAATGCAAAGTGCATTTGTCAGAAGAAAGACTATATATCGCTGTCGGTACAGTAAGGATAGGCTTGCGCCAGGCCATACAGTGATTTAAAACTAGTAAGAGAATCGTATAATCGTATAATCATTTGCAAAACTGCAACCACTGCAATAACTTAAAATGTGCGCTGGCTCTGTTAACATTAGGTTATTTGAAAACACTTACTGGGATTTCAGTTCCTCAACCATTGACTCCGACGTAGTCTGAAAGTAGAAAAAAAGGGACATGGTGTACTGTAAGTAACACATTGAAAGACAGAAACGGCGTGTGCGTGTGCTTTGTGATGTTTCTGAATCACCTGCTCCGAGGCCTGCTGCCTCAGGGCCTCCATGTCCCTCTTCAGGGCCTGGTTCTCCTCCCGCACAGCCTGCAGCGGGACAACGCAGAGGCTTAGGACATTATCAGCGAGAGCGATCACAACACGCTAGGGGTATAACGATACGCGTATTCAGGCTGAAGTTTTCCAGTACGGGTCTAACGGTTCGATGCACGTTTCATTTCGGTACGTACCGAAAAAAAAAAAGAAGACGTATTTATTGATTATCACACACTGTCTCTGACTGTCTTGTCTTGATGTTTTGTATTGAGGACCACAATGGAAATAAGTCCTGGACTTTATTGTGTTTTTATCCTCAATTGTATTTGATGTCTTTTCATTTGTGTAAGGCATTTGTTTGATACTTTAAATCAAAAGGGTAAATTATCAAATTTGTTTGATAATTTAATAAATCATAAAAAACCTGTTTAAAAATAAAAAATAAAAAACTGCTGTACCAAAAAACATACCAAACTGTGACTTACACAAAACCGAGGTACGTACCGAATCGTGACTTTTGTGCATCGTTACACCCCTACAACACACCACAGTAAACTGCACTGTCACTCGGGGACAGCGTCACACTGATGTTAGTGAAGCGAGGGTTTTACGGTCCGTCTATCTGCCTGCTGGTGGTTTCAGAGTCACGGCTGCCCTGGGATGCCATGCTCTAATCCTGCCTATTCCTGAAGGCTTTACCACGGAGGACAGCCAAGGTCAGTGGATCACACACACGCACCTGGAGCTCCTCCTCCTTGTTGGCCACCTCGATGAGGCCGGTCTTCAGCAGGCCCTCCACCGTCTTGATGTTCTCTTCCCGTTCCTGAACGCTGAGGAGACAAAGGGAGACTCCGGGATGAGGACAAATCAAAACCCTGTCACGGGGGGTTTCAACATTTGCATGAGCAGACTAGAGGAGAACTTTGTCGTGGCATATACCCCAGTTACCTGCCATCCATCTCCAAATAGACACAGATGAATACATAATCATGATACATAATCAGTGCTCACAAACCTCATCTGGATCTGGTCCAGTGCTAGCCGAGAGTCATTCTGGAAAGGGGGGGAAAGTCACAAGCTGTGAGTGTCACACAGAGATGCACATTTTTACATCTTACACAAATAACCATGGTGGTGGGCCACTGACCTGTTCAGAAATCTGAGCCTGCAGTTTCTGAAGCTCTGCTTTCAGGGCCATGCTCTCATTGTGCATGGCCTGGGGGGGGGGGGGGGGGTGAGAGAGAGGAGATAAATGTCAGTGTCTGTTACACCGCATGAGAAGGAATACAGGATAGACCGGAACTTTTCTCATCCAACAGTGACATGCAACGGCTGTCACTCACAACGTTGGTTGGTGTGATAATGTGACAGATTGACAAATGAGAATTAGAAGGTGGCAGTTATTAGGAATAATACAAACTGAGGATATAATACAATACTGATTCATTTAGCACTACTACAACGATCAAAAGTCTTCAGTAATGGCGGCATATTAACGCAGGCTCAATAACTGCAGTTGAAGAACATGTTGTCGACCACCCTCACACCCCTCTTACGCTGTTATTGTATGTTGTACGTCCTGGCACTTAATGTACACACTTATTGTATGTTGTACGTACTTGCACTTAAAAATAGTACTTTTTTTTGCATTGTGTAGCATGGGAATGGGTTAACCTAACAATTGTTAGTGCTTGGCACTTGGTTCTATGATCATCCTTACTGAACCGACAGCCAGTGTTGTGCCTGAACGTGTTCATTAAATGATAGTTCATCAACTTGTTCATATTTTGGGCGAACGTGAACTTAACATACTGTATGACTGTCGGATGAACGTTACTGTGAACGCATTCATTCTGGTGTCTGTGAGCGGCACACTCTCTCAGTTAAACTTCGTTCAATAGGGTGCCAGATTTCTATAGAGCCTTCCAGGCGAAAACCCGGCAAAAACACACCGTAAACAAGCCTTAAAGGACAATTACGGTATTTTGAACATTGAGCCCCCTTTCTGGTTTGTCTAGGATGAAATAGAGTGGTTGACACCGAATGTTGACGATTGGTCCTGTCTCGGGTATTTGGCTCATTAAGATCGCCGTGCCTGCTTCAGAATGGCTACGTGTATGCACAAACCTGTCCTTAAAACAACCCGCTAAGTTTTCAGAAATGTGCAACTCACTGAGTGGTTAGTGGTGTTCGTTGATGTTACAAATCAAGTATCGTAGCAAAATACAGTTTCTGTCGTGTTTTATTTGACATTTTGTAAAATCTCAATGTAAAATGTAAATGTGACGTACCTGCATGTTGGTCTCTCGGCCGGCCCCACTGCTCCGCTCCGCGTTCAGAGAATCTTCTAGGCTCTTCCGCTGCAGCTCCTTCTCTGCCAACCTGGAGAGGTAAAACAACTCATCAAAAAAGGAGCTCACACCGCTAAACGGGCTGACAGCCACCATCTGGCCCACAGTACACAGTAGAAGACAGCGGAATCAGAGTGCATGTTTAAATGAGAATTGGTGAGTTTCTCTTACAGCTTCTGCAGCTCCTCAAAGTGGGAGATGTGGGTTGCCTGGAGGAGGGAGGAAACAGAACATTAGCTTACATTGCATGTGTTAGTGGCACTAGTCTCAGAGAGGGCTAGGCAATGATTCAACCTTTGAATGGTATTGTATAGTCATGAAGATATCGACTCTCGGTCGTGATGCCCAGGTTTATAGGACAAATGAATTACGATAAGATTTACATTGAAAATGATGAAATATGAGGTTTTAAACCTCAGTGGGAACTGACACTAATTTTAGTGCAATACTATACAACTCCTGCCTACTTGAACACTGTTTGGAATGGTGTTTGAGTATATTGTGATATTTATTGGTAACATCACAACTGAAGCCGAGGTTTACTGATAAAATCCCTCCTATACCTGTGAAGACATCTGGGCCTGAAGGTTCTCGTTCTGGTGTTGTAGGGACTCAATCTGCACCTGAAGACCTTTGTTCTCGTTCAGGAGTTCCTGTGGGAAGAAAAAGAAAACATTAAAAACACCCACTTTATAAATATTCCTCCTTCTTAAAGTCAAACACAGCACACCCAATACCAACAATGTTCATGACATCAACTGCCAAGTATTATTTGTTAAACAGACATCCAGAGTATGAACACAGAATCCCTTGGATATTGGTTAGACTTGGTTAGACACATGCTAGCTGCTTATTTTGTGGTTCCAGAACATGCACGGACTGCATTTATACAATGCTTTTCTAACCAGTGGCCACTCAAGGTGCTTTAAGATATTCCCAAACATTCACCCATTCATGCACACATTCACATACCGACGGCGGTGTCAACCATGCAAGGCGAAAGCCAGCACGTCGGGAGCAGTTAGGGAGAGGTGCCTTGTTTAGGGACACCTCGACTCTCACTCTTGGAGGAGCCGGGGATTTAACCAGCAACCTTCCGGTTACCAGCCAACCCACTCTACCTCCTGAGCCACATGCCGCCGGAGGACTTGTGGACTGTGTGACGCCCTGCGGTACGTTACCTGGACCTGGGCCTGCAGGGTCTCATCAGGCATGCTGTGCTGGGTGACCTCCAGCAGCTGGCGGACCCTCTGCTCCACGCGGTCCTTGGACACGATGGCCTCCTGCAGGCTGCCGTGGAGGTTCTGGATCTCGTTGTTCTTGCTGTTCATCTCCGTCTCCACGGAGAGCAGCTGGTTCTGCAGCTCTGGAGAACCATAGAGACAGACACAGAGCTCACTTTGTTGTCACACTGGATCTTGTGGAAGATGCCCAAAATAAATGGAAAGGATATGTATCCCAGAGGAGTTTGACTCACCTTGTTTGGCTGCTTGGAGTTTCTCCCGCTCTGCGTTGACTTTGTAGTGGTAGTTCTGGAGCTCTTCCCAGTGTCTCTTGGTGTCCTGCAGCTGAGCCTGGGCAACAACAGACAACACACCCGTCATCCCCTCCTCTCAAGACACAATGAGTGCGCCTTTCTGATTCGGTCGACCCCATTCCCAGATCCCCTGGTGTGACTAGCTAGTGATTACTGTCCTGCATCTACTAAAGAAAAGTACCCTGACTACATTAACCAGGGTACACCACTCTCAAGTGAGGTCTGGTCAACAACCAGGTTATGTTTACCAGACAATTTCTGCGACTAATACATACAATACAACCTCCCATACAATTTTCAGTGTTGGATCACAGTCTTTAAAATACCGGGATAAACATACAACCCAGGTGGGAGGAAGGTGGCTGTGTTCTTTACAAGCAGAGTGAAGTTCTCAACCCACAACCCCCCCCAGCCTGCTTCCTGGACCAACACAATCCTCCACTTCCAGGGTCTATTCAACTTGTCCCTTCCCACGAGCATGTTATGACTTCCTGCAGGGCGTGTACATATGAATTCGGATCATGAGGAGAGGCTCTTTTGAAACTAGGCCACCCCAGCCCTCGAACCCACCCGACATTCCCTCCCCCCTTCAAAGCAGGGCAGGCCTGCTCACCAAACATGCACACTAAAACAATGCTTAGGGCTGACCATTTTATGTGTGTGCATGTGTGTGTGTGTGAGGTTGTCCGTGTGGCTGAGCGCACCTCCAGCTGGGACACGTTCTGCTTGTAGCCAACCTCCAGCCCCTTCCTCTGGTGCTCCTCTTGCTGCAGCTTGCCGTTGGTCTCCGTCAGCTCCTTCATCAGCCCAGAATACTCGGAGCGCAGCTTGTTCAGCTCGGCAGAGTTCCTACGGTGACAGAGACACAGACAGACAGACAGACAGACAGACAGACAGAGACACACACACACACGAGAGAGAAGAGAGAGACTATGTGTTATAGGGTGCGTTACAGGAAGGCCTTTGTTGGTGCTGCAGACAACTTTGTGTGTAATGATTTCATGATTTTCCTTGTTGATTTCATTTAAAAAAACAAGTTTCTTGGCTTTTCACATTATGTGGCATCTGAAAAGGTTAACGAAATGTACTTCAGTGGTCCAACATTACATTAGTGTAGACCAATGAAACAATGGACAACATTCAATATAGAGGTTAGGAGAAAACATAAGTGTAGTTTAAACCTAAACACATCATTTGGCATTTGAACGGCCTTATATATGTAATAGAAGTGAACAGAAGGAGTAAAAAGAGCTGTAAAAAGAATCCCAGAAGATTCGACGTTCAGGATGGGGTGGGGGACATCAGCCAATGCAACATCTTTTCACTATAAAAGCAAATTAACCAAATTTATAACTGCTGCAACTTCTGTGACATGACTCCTCGCCTCAATTCTGTGGTTATTGTTAAACGCTCCAGAGGGGTGAGGGACCAAACTCTTAATAGAAACACCGGACTCCGGAAGGTGTGCATGACTGATTTGGGCGGTATGTGGCTCAAGAGGTAAAGCGGGTTGGCTGGTAACAGGAAGGTTGCTAGTTTGATCCCCGGCTCCTCCTAACTGATTGTCAAGATGTCCCTGAGCAAGCACCTCACCTGCTCCCAATGAGCTGGCTGTTGCCTTGCATGGTTCACATCGCCGTCGGTGTGTGAATGTGTGCATGAATGGGTGCATGTTAGGCAATATTGTAAAGCACTTTGAGTGGCCACTGGTTAGAAAAGCGCTGTATAAATGCAGTCAATTCATTTGGGAGGCGGGTCCCAGATCAGTCCCAGGCCCTGATTGCGTGTATGCGGTGTGTGGAGGTACTGACTTGCTCTCCATCTGGTTGGCAGCGGAGCTGACGGCGTCCCTCAGGATGCTGTTCTCCTGCTTGAGACGACTGATCTGGCCCTCCAGCTGCTCCCTCATCTGCACACACACACACACACACACAATTTCAAATGAGGTCAAAACACACATAAGGCTATTGCCAAGATTGCTGAGATTGGTTACTCTCCAAATCAACAATTGTGTTACAACTCCCAATTGTTTTACACTGATTCTAGATCTTTGGAATTGTAGCCCCATGGAGTTCAAATTATTCACACCATTCACGTGTTTCACTTGAGAAAAACCTTCAGTGTAATTTCCTCATTGTCTAATTATTAATACAAAGTAGGGAACCGGTGACTCACGTTAATCTGCATGGCCTGAAGCTCCTGGTAGCCGCTCTGTGTTTTAGCCTGCATACCTCCCAGCTCCTTCTGCATGACCGCGTGCTGCTCCCTCATCATGGACTCCGCCCGGCCCGTCTTCTGCTTCTCCACCTGCAGCTCCTGCAGCACCATCAGGACCCAAATGGACACATGAGAGGTCAGCCGTGGTGGAAGGATTACACACACAAACGGGTATTTAGATAAAAAATGATGGGCAACGTCACAGGTGGTTTATTGCGCAAGACCTGGCTGAGCTGCTTCACTTTGTCCTTGGCAATGGAGGCCTCCTCCCTCAGAGTGATGAAGAGTCTCTCCCTCTCCTGAGCTTCTGGATCAGCCTTGGCAGCAGACTGGAGGAGAATTAACAATTAATCAATGAGCCGGGAGCGGGGAGGGGTGGAACGCACTCGTTGCCAAGTGCGTCAGGGAACACTGTGGAGCACAGATGCTTATGAACTACTGAGTAAGTCGTCGTCACATCATGGATCCTCTGCGACTCACCTTGTGCCAGGTGTCCAGCGCGTGGGGGCTCTTGTCGCAGAGGAGGGCCATCACGCTCACGACCTCGGCCTCAGACAGAGCCATGCTGGACAGGCCACCGAGGAGCTCCTTCAGCTTCACCTCCGCGTTCTCTGCTTTACAAGCAGACATCAGAAAACGAGGGTCATGGGAGGGTTTAGGATGAGAGAAGAGTGGAGGGGATCGAGGAGGGAACAGGAGGGCAGCGTTATTGATACAGTGCCGGTACCTTTGTCAGTATCGTTCTTCTGCTTCTTGCCACTCCCCTTGGAGGGAGCGCTGTTGTCGTTGGGAGCCGCCTGGTGGTTCGCTGGAGCAGCGGACTCGACCAGCATGTGGGGCTCGTCCACTGAAGAGGTGAAAGAGTGGGTCCCTTTATTTTTATTCATTATATGCACAAACTGACATGGACAGGCTGCAGCTGGATTGGTTGTCACCGTCACTGGTAATCTCAAGAGGCAAATTCTTCCACTGAGAATTTGTTTGCATTTCAATGATATTCAAGAACAGAATCGCTCAGGGCTTACCAGACTCAGCCTTCTGCTTCTTGGCAGAGTTCTTCTTCTTGCCACCAGTGGTGGCGGGGGCCACGCTGGTCTCTGACATCAGGGGAACCTCTTTCTTGACTGGAGCCGGAGCTGCGACCTGCTCCACTTTAACCTCCTGCTGCTGGTCCTCGACTGCACATGAACATGCAGCAGGGAGAGAACCGGATTAATGGTTGCACTGATTCACATTTCAACAAGAATAGGTGCACTGGATGATCCCGGTTAGGATATTTGACTCCCAGTCAAAAGGCCTCCTTGATTAAGTTGACTAATCCCTGCCTGGTCATTCATTTCCATGCATCCCAAGAAAATCCCTGCAGTGGATTTGGGTAAAAGCATCTAAATTACAAAATACTAAATTATCTACTAATATAATAATACGTCACCTTATGTGGGAACTTTGAGGGATTTACTTTCCTTTAAATACATTTTATAATGGAGGCACGCATGCATGAAGTAAGCAACATGCAAATGATCACGTAAACCACTTCCGGACTCAAACTCAAATGCCAACCCACCTGCTTCAACTTTCTGCTTCTTCTTGTCTTTCTTCTTCCCAGAGGTCAGAGGAGGTGTCTGCACCTGGGCCAGGACCTGGGCCACGACCGGGGCCTGGACGTCAGGCTTGGGAGAGGCCGAGCCGGGCCGCTTGCTCACAGACAGAGGCACCTCCGACTTACGGCTAGCGGGCCTGGAGCCGTTCATGGCTGGCTCCTCGGGTGGAGTGGGAGTAGGAGGAGCTGCTACAGTGGCTGCTGCTGCTGCTGCGGCAGCTGCTGCCGCTTTGGCTGCCTTCTTCTCCTTCTTCTTCCTCTCTCTCAAACCAGCGGGGGCCTCCACTGGTGCGGCCACAAACACGGGAGCAGCGGCAGGCAGGATCACTTGCTCGGGCTCGTCCTCCAGCTCAGGAGAGGAGCTGCTGGCGGCATCAGTCAGGTCAAAGTCCCTCTGATCCTCCTCCGAATCTCCTCCTCCGGCGCCACCGCCACCGCCACCCCCCCCTCCGCCTCCTGCATTCTCCTTCTTTTTGCTCTTCTTCTTGTCCCCCTTCTTGCGGACGTCAGGCCTGAAAAGGGGCAGCTTGAGGTCTCGCTTCTGCTTGGCGAGCACTTCATCGTAGGAGGTCTCCTTCATGAAGAGCCAGAAGAAGAGGAACATGAGGGCGATGACGAGGGATGGGGCCAGGATGAG
Source organism: Micromesistius poutassou (assembly GCF_964030765.1). Taxonomy (NCBI): domain Eukaryota; kingdom Metazoa; phylum Chordata; class Actinopteri; order Gadiformes; family Gadidae; genus Micromesistius; species Micromesistius poutassou. The sequence continues at coordinate 9,906,219 of NC_140287.1, forward strand.
AAGGTACTGAGAGTCGTAGATATCCACCGCCATGCTGCACAAAACAAAAATAAGGATTGGTTACTTGATCGCCGCAAAATCAACCTGAATTTAAGGCAATTTATAATTAATAATAATAATTTATTTAATTTGTAATGCACTTTTCATCGGCACGATCTCAAAGTGCTACAATAAAAACAACAAAGCAGGGTTAAAATCACTATGTGGTTAACATTTAAAGGCCTTTCTAAATAAAAAGGTTTTCAGGCCTGTTTTAAAAGAGTCTAAGCTCTGAGCAGCCCTCAGCTGGGTTGGGAGGCTGTTCCAGAGGCGTGGTGCAGCCGAGCAAAAGGCTCGGTCTCCCATGGTGGAAAGCCTGGTCCTAGGGACTTGGAGGAGCAGAGTATTGGTGGATCTGAGGGTGCGGGTGGTGGACTGTAAGGTGATGAGTTCTTGGAGGTATGTGGGTGCAAGTCCATGAATGCATTTATGGGTAAGTAACAGGATTTTGTAATTGATACGGGATGAAACAGGGAGCCAGTGCAGCGATTTGAGGATGGGAGTGATATGTTCGTGTTTACGGGCCCTCATCAATTTCATGGAGGTTGTCCCATTCCAAAACTAATATAGGGCTAGTATTAGTGTAATTAATTAATTATTTGTTTCCCAGCTAATGTCTTACGGTACCAGCTGCAACGGTGTCTGGTTATTTTTGGTCAAACATTACCAGCATGCAATGTTGTGAACTATGAACCTCCTTCAACTGTATGACTTTAAAATGCTGCCAGAAGTTGGCTCATGCCCTCACAGTCAACATAGCAGGGATAGTGTTTGTGAATGAATCACTTCCCCTGAGTAAAGAAATGATTTGCTGCTTGGCACTTGGAAGCAGTTATGTGACTCGCAAGACGGCTGAGCAACATTAAATGTCGATGGAGGCTGTTGGATCTGTTATGTATTACAAAATAAAAGTTCAACAAGATTGGAATTCTTGGAAAGGAAAACAAGTGGTCCCTCCAATAGCAAAATAAATATAACAAAAAATACATTAAGTATCTCAGCAGGAAGTAATAGCCTGCAGATATTACTTCCTTAATTGTAGCCTAAGACACAGGACCACATCAGTCCCTGGAACAGAGGCACAGGTATGTTGTGAGAGCAGGTGAGTATTAAGACTGGGGCTGGGGGAGATTAGGCCATTCTCTACCTTCTCTTGATCATCAACCCTCCCCCTCCTTTGTTTCAGTGCTGTGATCCTATTAGACAAAGCATGCTACTATGGCACATTCTAACGCCCTGCGAAAACAAAAGCAGGGCGGAGTACCTTTCCATCACCAGCTAAGATTGATGAGAGCCGCTTAAAATAAAGCACATCCATGACGGCCGAGGTCGGTCCGAGCCCAATACGAAAAGACGGCTGGCAGGAAATCACATTCTGCCCCCCGCTGTGTCACTCCCTCCGGCTCCCTCTCTCAGACATGATATTCCAAACTTAAAGAGGGAGGCTTTGCGAAGGGGCAAAAATACACAAGCATAAATGTCAGCCACCAAAGGCCTCCTGCAGCTGCAGGTTCTCAGAACCGAAGGAGAGGAGGCGGCCGGCCCAAGTGCATATGCCCAGACAGATGGGAGTCCTTGTTAAACCACACCGACAAATGCACAGAATGCTACACAGATTAATGTGTTGTGGTGTCTGAGAGTCTCGGAAGTGTCTAGTGACTATGATCATTTAAACCTATTTATCTTGAGCCAAAGTATTACTATTAAATCAGAAGAAATTATGTTAAAAGACCCAGGGCCGCATCAGACAATTAAGGGTCCTCACCCAAAATCACCATTGGACATTTTAGCATTCATTTTTTAAAAGATTGTCTAAGATGTTATAAACAGAGCAAAGCCAGAAAATGCCCTAATTGCCACTTGAATGGTGACAATTTGAATTCACAGTCACTAGTTCCCAATCCAATAAAACCCTCTTGAGATGTGTTGGAGCTGAAGATTCACAACATGAAACTGCAGTGGTCAAATCTGCAGCAAGTGTGTGATGACATCATTTTATGGACCAAAATCTCTAAGGAATGTTTCCAGAACTTTTGTGAACACCATGTAAAATCCAGGCTTTTCTGGCAATTAACTGGCCAAGGATTGTAGGCTGTGGTTTACCTGTAGTCATCCTACCTCCTAAACACTATGGTTGAGAGTAACATAGTATAGGGGTAAGCTGTGTCTATAGTTCCCCTATACAGAGCCTCTTAGGTAATTTGGATTAAGCAGCTTAACCAGTATAATACACTGAAGTCTAACTTTCCACTGCAACATTTCCTCTGGCCCCACAGGCTATGATCAGCCTGTTTGATCAAGCCCTCCAGAACCTCAGGCTTGCGTAGTTCTTGGCTTTTACATCATTTACGCGTTAAAAAACATTGAGGTCCCTTGACTCACCTGTTCCTCATTCCTTTCCCTAAACACCAAGCGTCTCCATGCAGAAACACATGAAAGAACCTGTTCTTTATGCAACATCTTTTAGGCACTCTGATAGGCAGTCAAAGAATATGAGATTGCCCTTTAAGAGGAACACTTTGCAACAGACACATGATGTGCATTGTAGGTGGAGGAATTCCTGTTCAGATAGAGACACAGACATTTGGCAATCATAACATTATTCAAGGGGCCCATGAGGATTGGGTGGAAAAACAAATTTTTTTCTATTTTAAGTTGCCGCACATAGTAGGTTACAGAGCATTTGTTGACCTGGGCGCCATTCGCGTGCTTCACAGTAATCCTATCCCGGACCTCACGATACTGAAAGGACAAAATGTACTTCCAGGAGAACTTGCATAATTCTCATAGTATTTGGTAAGTGTGCAAGACAAGCTTAATTTAGACCACTAAATCACACATTCTCTGTTAACACAGCCAGCTTATGTGTCCGGCCTACTCACTGACTCTCAATCATATTTCCCACAGAGTTGAAGTTGCGCACATTTCCTTTCGCTTTCATAGCCAGGTCCCAGCATTGAAAACCGCCCTCAGGACAAAGCTCTCTCGGGCCATTGGCTTTGTGGAATCTAGCCACTTGACCATCCAGACTGCCTACTTTGGCTGGGATGAGACATCAATACATCTCTTAATAAGCATCAGTTATCATACTGAACCAGGAGATGGAATATTCCTCACACCTATATATAGGAATGACTGCAATTCACACAAGCCAAAACAATTGAGACAATCCTTTGTGATTATATCCAATCCTCAATCCTTGTTCTAGCCAACTGGTGCAACAGGTATAATTTCGGTAATGTATTGTACCATAACAATATAATTGTGAAACGCACACACCTCAACGCCAGGATGAGATACACCATAATGAAGCTGGCCAGCACCATGATAACAGATAATACATTCAAATTATCATAGTTCGAGAAAAGCAGCTTCAGTGACTTTAAAACCTGTAGGCCTACATAGATATTAGTGCAAAAAACCAAAATATTATATTTCTGGTTTTATCTAACGACAGAAAAGGGGCGAATGCTTGTAAAATGTCTACAACATTAGGATTATGCTACGGTTCATGATGGTAACTGTACAGATGAGCCACTATGAAACAAGGCCATGCTCCAGCAGAGGAAGGGAACCCAATGTTCCCCTGTGCCATGCCGTGTCCTTCTGACAGGCTCGACGTGTCAACTTAGACCAAACACTTAGCTTATGTGGTGGTTGTTCTGATAAAACTAGTTCACACCGCCGACAAGACCGACTGAACTGGTTATATCCAATACAGCTAACACATGCTAGCTGCCAAGTCACACATGCAACAGCTAGAAGCGAGTGAACCTTGAGCAAAGGAGGGGCACACATGCCGACGAGCCGGGAGCTCAGCGCTCCTTGACCGGCGTATTTCATGACCAGGCAGGGCTCGGTCGGGTGGAACCCAACCGAGAGACCCGGTCCGGATGTAATCAGACGCCCTTTAACAGCCAACCCAAACAGAGACAAACACAAAACCTCCTTAACGAGTGATGTACAGCACTATCACTAGTGCTATGAATGAGCTAATGTTAGCAAAGAAATTGACGTAAGTTGCCGGTAAACGCAAACAACACGATAGCAAAGCTTCTACGCAGTAAATATCAAGTGACACGTACAATTAATAGTTAGTTACACAATCATAAACAGTTTATTTTAATTTAACAAATAAAAGCACTGCCTGTCCATAAGTGTGAACAAGCCCCGGCAGGCCTTGCCTAGCTGGTGACCCAGCCTCCTTCTATCCTGAAATCTCTGACCCACTCCTGCGTCCCAATTTCCCGTTATTAGGAGGGCTATTCTGGGCCTGGGCGAACCGCCTAAGCCCGCACGGGTCTAGCAGTGCCAACCGCAAAGCACAGCGACTCGGCGCGCATACAGTAGCATACCTGAGAATATGTGCGCAGTCCCTTGACCAACGTAGTTAAATGCTGAAATGGCGTAGTTCCGCGTTGACTACAGCGGACCTTCTACTTCCCAGGGCAGTACCTACCTAAACCTCCTGCGCTGTCGGACTGCTCAGAGCAGTTTCCCAACGCGGGGGCGGGTCAGACGCAGACTGACGAGGAGCGCATGTTTTGCTACTCGGGACCGACCGAAGTGAATGGATTTTTCCTCAGTCTGGACGACTCTCTGAAAAACCTCGCCCTTACATGTAGCATTCCATTGTCACAGAAGAAGGTGGGGTTTCCCAACTGAATAATTTATTGACATCAATATATTCATAACATTTTCATCATTCTGAAACGCCTCTATCCCTCTTGGAGTTATATGTGATCCCACACGACAATCAAAGCCACTTATTCTTCCGCTACATCCCCTGCCTGCATTGTTGCCTGTATAGATGCCTCATAGTTCTTCCTCAGGCCTTTCAGATAGATTCTCAGGCTGTCTGGGTCCAGTTTAGAGTTCCTAGCAGTCTGCAAGAGGCGAGTGGCCAAGTGGTGCACTGCTCTCTGCTGTTGGGTTTCTGGATCACTCTGCTGTTTGGCCTAGTCAAGGGGGGGGGGGGGGGGAGACAAACTAAATGTAATCAATAGTGCATAATATGTAAGTGCAGATATGTAATAATACAATGGCTCAAAGACGGGACACTTTTATATCATTCAACATTAGGGGTCTGCAATGTGCCACTGAATGGCTCTAGTAATAGTGACACTGCTTAACAATTTTCATGGTATGTGTACACCATGACACCACAGGAAGCCTACCAAAAGCTGCTGGCTGACCCTGGAGGAAATGGCCTTTGCATCTTGGATAATGCTTGATGGCAAGGCAGTCATCTCTGCTGCTCTCAAACCTAGCAGAGCAAAAACCACAAAACCATGGTTCAACCACTGAACTCTACAGTGGAGAACAATGCCATGCCCAGGATCAAGCACCATATTGTCTTTCCTCCGAGCGTCCTCGACACAGCACGTGGGTAAAGAGCACTGTCTCTTCACCGGCCTCCCCGCGCGAGTGTTGCACCTCCATGTGCTGGTTCTCCACGTTGGGATAGAGAGTCTCTAGCTGGCAGAGCTCCAGGAAGTGTGTGGCAAACAAAGTGAATGCCTGAGAACAAGAAGTTTGACAGCAATCCTGTTCATTATTAAACCATCAACTTATTGTGACACAACACACTACCCATTAACCTTTGTATTCTATATTAAATTCATTTTTTTGTTTGTTTACTTGTTAGGCCTGTAGAGAAGGAGTGGATGAGCTATACAGGTATCTGCATGAGTCAGAATAGGGAGTGGATATGCAGGTTTGGGATGGCATGAGGCCTACCTTTAGGCTCAGAAGGAACTCGCACACCGAGTGGCAGATGCCAATGCCCTCCTCTGCACTGGTGCCACGCCCCAACTCATCGATGATGATTAAAGACCTACTGCTTACATTGTGGATTATATAGGAGACCTAAGGGATGTATAACATGATATGCTTTTTAAAAAAAGTCAAAAATAACCAGCGAAAGCAGCAAACATGATGAACAAAATGTACCTCCTTCATTTCCACCATGAAGGTGGAAGAGTTGGTCTCAAAATCATCATCCACCCCGATTCTGGTGAATATCTGATCAGCGATGCGGAATGAGGCATATTCTGCAGGAACAAAGGAGCCTGGGAAAATGGTAGTATACAAGTCTCAACGTCAAAGTCCTCACATTATAACATGTGGAAGAAATTCTTTCACAATTAATAGGATACAGGATGTTCCTCACCTATCTGAGCCATGATCTGACACAGCGCCACCTGTTTGAGGTAAGTGGATTTTCCACTCATGTTGGGTCCAGTGACAATGACAAAGTTGGCTCCGTCTGAGATGTAGCTGTTGTTGGACACGGGTTGCTGGCCGGCGATGCGCTCCAGAATGGGATGGCGACCCTGTTTGATGGCCAGCGTGTCTGTAAACTCTGGACGCACTACCAGACACAAGAAACCAATGTGAAACATTGATTTAATATGTATTGTTATTCATGCATTTGTATTTATACTGATATTCTTTAAAATATTTAGAGCATATCATTTTGCATAATATTTATGTATTATATTAATTATATACCTCCATAGCAGTAAGTTCTTTAAAATCCACATGCAAAGGATGCCTTTGGTTTTTAGGCTTGCAAATATCAACTTTGGCATTCATACAGATCAATTACATAATAGGTTATGGGTACAATGTGGCTCTGGAAAAAGTTATTAAAGAGAAAGAGTTTTGTTTTGCTAGAACAAAACAACAAAAATGTTTGAGGGAGTTGTGTGTGTTCAGTGAGCCGAGCCAGCTCGGTAGATAAGGGTCTAGTTAAATACTGTGGAGGGCTTATGTAACAAGTGTAATCTGAGTGCAAGCTGGGTGACATGGAAGGGGCGGTGCAGTCAGCAAGCGGCTATACAGAGATGCGTTGAGACAGCTGAGAGGTTGTTCTTGCTGCCCATGTGGTGGATAGGGCTGATGCTAACGCAGGCACTTCCCACACACAACTAAATTGAGACCAGCTGCAAATTTAGCACAGCAACGTGGGGCTGCAATGCGTGGTAGGGAAAAGGCTTACTGTTGCATTACACATTATAGGCAGATATCAGAGTCATCCCCTTTTATGTTAATTTGTTGTCATTATGAATAATGATGATTTAGGTAACTGAGACAAAAATTTACATATATATTTTTTTTTCTTCAGACTTACCGTAGTCTGACATTGTGCATGCATTAGCAAGAGACACCAACATGTCCAGCATTGAGACAGCTTCTGAGAGCTTATAGAGGCAGTGGATATGCTCATGGACAATACTCAGCAGTTGGCATATTACCCTGCAGGGATATATGGGTTGTGGGTTATGGATGTTAGCAAAAATATAATTTGACAAATAGCACCCTCTCCTGGGCAACAACAAAATAATACATTTCTTCTAGTTGTTCTCAAAATAGTTAAATAATTATTCCCCTTCACATAAATCAAGCAAAATGCAAAAAAAACGTTTTTGCATTTTGCTTTATGTTTATAAACTTATACATTTTAAGGACTGATTGGATCATTGTTCATGCCGATAAGACGTATGATTCAGAGCTGATTACACATAGGACATGTGGAAGATCTCCCTCAGGGCCTCATCACAGCGGTCGTTCATCTTCATCAGATCTGCAGTAGTGAAGCTGTAGCTGTTCTTCTGCTTGGTTACCTGGGGTGGAGTGTTAGGGAGAATGATGCATCACATCAAGCCACAAAGTATGGAATACAGAGGCAGCATGGAACAGCCTAAAGCCCACAGAGAGGGTCGGTCTCATTGTCACCTTTAGGAACTCAGCTGGGAGCTTTCCGTCTGGAAAGACCACCCCTTCAAGCTTCATCTGGATAAAGAAACCTCTGGCCGTGCTGAAGCTGGTACGCATGGGCAGGCCATGCCTCTCCCCCATCTGGTCCACCAGCCCTGGTGATCACCAAATGGTTTGTTAAGTCATTGTGTTACAATGCAAGCAACACTGGAAGACAGAGCGTATTATTGGCCCATCCAGGAAAAGCACCGGCAATGTCATCCACAATCTCAGTGTACGCTCGTCGGGCAATGTCCAGGAACTCGTTGATGTTGGGCCGCACAGCATAGCACTTTTGAGTGCGCATGCTGAGGCTGCCCTTCATGTAGGTGGTGTCATCGTTAATTACTGTCTTGATCTGCTCCAGGATTGTGTCAAACCTTAACGTGTGAGAAGGTACAGGAAGCAGAATCAGCTCAAGTGTCAAACTATTTATGGCCAGTCCAGTAAACGACAAGCAGAGTCAAATGGAGAGCATTTACCATGAGACAGCCCAACAGTACTGTGTTTACCTGTTATCCTCTAGCGAGGTGCTGTAAGCCTTCAGCAGAGCAGTGGTACACTTTTTTAACAACATCTGTTGAAGTGCAACGATTTTAATGTTTTATGCTAAGTAACATATGAAACATTGGATATATGGTTAAAATCAGCTAGAATGTACAATTATATACAAAGCTATACATATGTTAAGTTAATTTTAATTAATTTTAAATATTGCATACTAACAAAGACATACCCTTAGGGATGGCACTAAATCCAGTGTGTGTTTCAATTGAATGACGTGTGTAATCTTTGCCTCAGCAACTTGTACCTTCAGACATAGAACAAATAGTATCAAGTCAGAGAAGGGTGCATTTTAGATTACAGCAGTAGAATTGAAATAATATATAATATGATACTTGATTCAAACCACTGATCGCTGATAATCACTTTCATATTATTGTGCATGAATGTTTTTTACTGTAATTACATTGTTTTGACAGAAAAATAAATAATTTGATTGTAAAACTTTATTCAATAAAGACAAATCACTTACTCCAATAAAGCCAATGTTACTATTTGATAAAGTCATCCAATCTTGAATTATTATCAATTAAACGACTGCAGTAAAAATAAAATAACTAAAAGCAATGTATCCACTCCACGCACCGTTTCCTGCTTTGGAATTTGGACAAGGACCGAGAGCAGTTGATCTATATCCAGGAAATGACCTATTGCTATAAGAAAACCCAAGTCAAACTTTAAGCCATCGTACAAAATCTCTGTATAATATCGATTATCATGTAACCAAAAGCAGCGCTTTATCCTGACCATTTTTCAGGCCAAAGAACAGCTCCTCCTCCTGCAGCAGCTCCTGTATGGCGTCCAGGCGGATGCTGATGGTATCCACATCAAGCAGCGGCTCCAGGATGTTGGAGCGCAGCCTTCGACCACCACCTATAGTCTTTGTATAGTTGAGCACTCCAAAAAGAGTGTGTTCGCTCCTAAGTACTCGCACCAAACAGAGACAGATACACCAAACACCCATATGTTTAAAGTGTCAGCCAAGTATGACTACTGCTGAGAACAGAGTTGATTTGGGGTCCACTCTTATTGTTACTCATTGGCAATGCATTTAGTGCAGGTAGGTTTGTATATCTATATCAACATACATTTTTTGAGGCAAACATAACATTTTTATCAATACATTATTGCATTTGTAAATGTAATGGAACAAGGCAAACCTGCCATGTGGTAGGCCATCGTATTGGTAGGGACTAGAACATGTTATGTTAGAAGATCCTATGGATGCCTTATACCTGCGGTCCCTGTTGTTCACCACCAACTCCAAGTTAGTGGCAGACGCTGAGTCGATCATGGCGGTCTGCTCACTCCCTTTGAAGCTGACTTTAAGGGACTTTGGAGCATAGATGGAGTTCTGGATGAACTCTAAGTATTTCAGCAATGAGGCCGCAGCGGCCAAGCAATAATACCTAACAAAAAGGATATATGGGAAAGTACATTTACATTTAGCAGACACTCTTATCCAAAGCGACTTAGGTTAACCCCTTCCCCCGTACACAACAAAGCTAGCTAGGATAAAATGCTACACTATTTTTTAAGTGCAAGGACGTACACAACATACAATAAGTGTGTACATTAAATAGCAGGTTGTACAGCACAGTACAATAAGTGCGTAAGAAAGGTGTGATGGGGGGGGGGGTATAGCATGTGTCATAGCGTCATAGAGTCATAGCATGTGTCAATTTTCCTGTCTATTTTATGCGTATTTAAAATCTCTGCCGCTTAGCTCCATCACAACCCAGCGTACTTAGCCTGCACTTCCATGACGACGGTCCCAAACTCTGGAGCACACAGCTGTTGAAGGTACTCCAGTCCTTTCCTCTCGTTGAAGTACTTCCTTTGGATTGCAGTAAAAGCAACCGCCTGACAGGAACACAAAACCAACGGGTAAAACAAGGCCCCGGTTTGGAGTTTGTTGATTCTGGTGACAGTTCTGTGTCGCACTAGCACCTGGAAGTTCTCTGTGATGAGGCCGAACAGCTTGGTCCCTTTACCCTTCTCGCTGGCTGTGTCTGGCATCAGTATCTCCAACGGCACCAGGATATGAAGCTTGGTGATCACCTTCAGACGAACGGCGTTAGTTCTCCGGATTCACACACCCCTATAAACCTGTCAGGTTGACGATCACGCCGACATTCATAAGTTGTGACTGCGTTACCTTGGCATAGGTCCCTGTGTCTGCAAACTGAGAGAGGACAAGCTCGGGGCATTTCAAGTTGAGGCTGGCCATACCGATCTCTCCCCTGGCCAAACCCCGGCCTTCCACCACAGCAACGATCACTGAAGCGCAGCTGGTGGAGGCAGCAGAGGAGCAGGTCGTTCCTACACCATCGGAGAAGTTAGAATGAGAACGTTGACCAGACAGCTGTGTCTTATGTTGTACGTCCTGGAACTAATGTTATACATCCTGGCACTTAATGTACGCACTTATTGTATGTTGTATGTCCTTGCACTAAAAAATAGTACTTAGCATCTTATCCTAGCTATCTATGTTGTATACAGGGAAGAGGTTAACTTAACAATTGTTGGCACTTGGTTCTATGAACATCCTTACTGTACCGACAACAATATATTGTTTTGCTTTCTTCTGACAAATTAACTTATTGTAAGTCGCTTTGGATAAAAGTGTCTGCTAAATGCCCTAAATGTAACTGTGTCTGTCGTGTTCATAGACCAGGATTTAGTGCGGTAGCGTACCGGTATGCTCAGTAAGCGGGGTTCGTGCAGAATGGGCCCCTGTGCTACCAGAACCTGGGGTCTTCCTGAATCGTGGGGTTCCCCTGAAAGAGCTGCCAGTGGTAGACAGAGGGTTGAAGTGACTTGCCTGACCTAATCTAAAAAGATGCTGAGATGGACCTGTATCAAAACAAGGAGAGGGGAAGCCATGTGAGAATTTTAATACGGTACAAAATAACTGAACATTAGCATTAAGACTTTCCTCACTGTATTGCCTTTTGAGGTTATTTTTTCATTGGCATGTATAAATAAAGTTTTTCTCAATCTGGAATGTTCCACAGTTAATGCAGAACTATTTATTATCATGGCAGTCACCATCACATACCGGAAGCAAGTGATGACGCGCGGCGAGAACTTGTGGTCGGCGCCCCTGAACTTTGGCGAGATGAGGAGGAGGATGACCCGGGGTCCATGGAGACCGGCACATCATGCCTACCTCGACCCAACGGAGACACGCCAGAGCTTTGTTCTGATTCAGGTGTGCCTCCGCCGCCCGTGGTCACCTCCTCTGTGCTGCTTTGAAACATAATCAATTCTTGATAGATAACTAGATGTTTTGCCGTTAGCTAACTAACAAAACCGGCACAAACTTGTCACGAGAAGCGCGCGCGCGTATGTACAAGGTGCTGGTCTCGCGCGTCTCGTGACACGCGCGTAATGTGTGCGTTAATATTGGATTTTTAAATATAACGTCCCATTTAACTTTTTAACCAACTTTTATTAAAAAAATATTTTACATCAAACTGTTTTAAACCATCCAGCAGTCTATAACCGCATAAATTAAAAAAAAAAAAATAATAATAATAATAAAAAAAATATATATATATTTTTTTTTTTTTTCTTGTTTTCTAAGCTAAGAATCTAGTGAAAAGTTATACTTTTGAGAATTTATGTGCTATTGAAATATTGAACAACAATTATATATACTGTATATATTAAATAGACTTCATAAAGAAGGGCTTGGCTGTCAGCCGAGGAGGAACAGGACGAAGAGGAACCTTCAGTCAGGGACGAAGTGATGGGGGGGACGATTATCAGCGCGGACTCTTAAGAATGGCGGCGGAAACAGAAAGTAGCTATTTTGTGAGAGAAATCGAGAAAAATGATGGGTGTGTTCTTAAATTAAAACAATGCCACAAAGGAGACGTCGGTTGTGTGGTTTGGGATGCAGCGATCGTGCTGGCAAAATACCTGGAAACGAGAAGCTTTAAGGACCCGGCTTCCGGAGGGAATAGATGGACTGACCAACATGTACTGGAGTTGGGAGCAGGCACTGGAGTAGTTGGGCTGATGGCTGCATCATTAGGGTAACTTAGGATTCAGATACATTTGGTCTCATCTTGTCATGATTAGTGCTGTAACGTTATAAGTAACGTTTTAGTTTTATTGTCTTAAATAATTAATTGTATTAATCGTAACAGAGCTCACGTCACCGTGACAGACTTGGAGGATTTGCAGACACTCCTGCAAGTAAATATCGAAGAAAACAAGGGGGTGATTAGCTGTGGATCCATCACTGCCAAGGTACTTAAATGGTTTGTACTTATTTTCTGTTTTACACCTGTGCCTGTTTTGGAGTTTCTTATAAACTACACCCAGCCGACCTAATTGCATTCCTATGTTCCTATTCCAACATGTTGAATGTAATTTGTCATCCGTTTTAAGGGGTGAAGATGTTTCTGACTTCCTCCCGCCTCCAGACTATGTGTTGATGGCGGATTGTATCTATTATGAACAGGTAATATGTCGTAGCTATTATGAACAGGTAATTTTCAGAATCCAAGTATTCCTTTTAAAATAGTGCAAACTCGTGTATAACATTGTGATAGAACATCATATATTGCAGATTTGCAACATGTCTCATTAATCTTATGTTTTAGTCTGTTGTGCCATTGGTGGAAAGCTTGAAGAAACTTTCCGGACCCTCAACCTGCATCATTTGCTGCTATGAGCACAGAACTGTTGGCATTAACCCAAAAGTCGAAGCACAGTTCTTCGAGGTAAGAAAATAATGTATATTGTTAGCTATCCCTTATTTTCTCTTTCAGTGAACAAATCATTATTTTGTATTTTTTAAATTCCATGTATGCTTGTCACTATCAGTCTTCTCCAAGTGATTTACTGGATTATTGCTTCTTTTTTTAAGTTGCTGCGGAAAGACTTCAATTGGGAGGCAGTTCCTTTGGAACAGCAAGACCCAGAATTTAACAGTCCAGACATCAGAATACTGAATATAAAACGGAATATCTGAATCTATGTTTATAAACATGTACATTTGCCTGAGGTGAGGAAGAATAAATATTTTGTGAATAATTCGTCCTTCTGTGTGTGAATTTATTTTGTGGCCTTAGATCATCCGGTAATTGTTAATTCACTATTCGTTAGTGTCTTTCCGTGTTTTTCTCTTAAAAAAATTAATTGTTGTAATTGTATGACATCAGTGATTCAGATAAAATATTTTTTTTGTTTTTGTTATGCTATCTGTATTAAAAACACTAAAACCTAAGAAAAGCCATAAGCCTACATGTGTATTCTCTTTATATTCCTTTCGCTGTGTACTTGAATTTTGAGTGAGCCTTTTGGCAGTTTACAAGCTGTATTCTATCTGCACCTTGTTGTTAATGGAGTCGTGGATGTCCTCAGCAAAATGCTTGCCCCTTCCTCATTCAGCCATCGCCTTAATCTTATGCCATGACAGTCTATGTCCAATTAGTCCTGTAAGGTTGGAGGGATTAAAGACTATTATTAGTATTAGTCATCAGACAGCTTAGATAAGGTGTTGACATTATGCAAGGTTGCTGTGAGTGTGGATGAGCCGTACCTTTTTATTAAGATTTTTACCCAAGCTTGTTCTTTCCTTCTGATCCTTTTGAAACATCCTCTGATTTATGTCTTGGGTTTAATTCAACCAAGAACAGACATTTAGCTTTTACAATACACAATCCTCTCAGGGCTATTTGATTGAACCATTGTTTATGAAGGCCTCTTTTGTAAGTGCCCTTCTACAATGTTTTCTAACTCATGTTCTTATTCTAGTAATAACAAGGATTTCTCCTTGTCAACACTATTATTAGTAATAGCATACATTCAGATACATTGTTGATTATGCCACAAACACTAGGGGGCATCAATTGTTCAGATTGAATTACTTGTGTGGTGTGAAGATTATCTCTACACTAAAGATAATCTTTTACTAGTCTACTCCCAAGATTATCTAAAGAGCCAGGTAGACAAAATGAGAAGATTATATTATTCTATTCTATTGTATGTCTGAGATATTAAATCATAACGAAATGGAATATAAAAGATAGATGAAATGCATTGCTAATACATCAAAGTTGAGGGAAAGAGGTAGATAAACACTAGGTTAAATGCCTGTAATTTCAGAGCTGAAACTGCACTGGCTGTATGACAGACACCCTGAACGGCACCGCCCACCATGCGAGAGGAATGCCTTTTAAAAGACCCAGATTAGCTGGAAGATTATGGCCCTTATTTCAGGCATAAACCAGGCAGCACGCCCCGTACGTCCACAGGCATGCAGTGGCCCCACTGCCTTTCATCCCACCTCCCCCCTGTTTACATAGTGGGGCTGTATGCAATGTGAACGGCGGCCTTCAACTCTTGAGTTCACCAGGATAATAAATAAAAGGTTCTAGGCCATAGGCCCACTAATAACAAGTAGGGTTTGTTCCAAGGCTGAGACTAGTGAGGTAATTGGGAGGTGGATAAGGGCAAGGATAAACTGCTGGCCAAGAATCTGCTTGAATGTAACTGGACCATCTGCGATAGCACAGGACCTTGCATTCATTTAGCGACTGGAATTTGCACTTGCAAAAAAGTGATGTGCATTTCTCCACAGTATTTATTTTCTGAATTCAAATAAGCTGATTGTAGATTGATAAATAGGTTAAGCTTTGGATACATATATCCCTGGAAATGGATGATAAATGATGTCCACAGATATAGCCTAAACGTAAGTGCTATGTTTCTGTTAAATCACGGTTTAACATTGGCCTGATCAATGAAAGCCTTTAGGCTTTCATTGATTATTCTGCACCCAGAAATTACAATAAGCGCAGCTGTAGCAGTTGAACATTGTAATAATGGCTAGTCATGGATATGCTATGTATAGCCTTCTGCTTTGAGTTCATTTTTCACACCTCTGCACTGACAATTCGACCTGGTGCATCTGGCCTGGTGCATCGTGCAACATTTCAAAAAACAACTCCCTAGTCGACTCTCCTTTGACCTTGGTCAGTGTACATTAGGGCTAATTATTTTTCTCTGAGTTGGTACTGAATGCTGGCTCCCCAGTAACTGTTGAAACAAATTATTTACCTTGCAGCTTAAGCATCCCCTTTTAAAATCAAATGGAATTTCAAGTGTGGTGGTATGGAAGATCCTCACACTGAACGAGTACAGCAAAGCCATAATGTGGTCATTTCCCACCAACAGATGGTGCTAAAAATGGCAATGACTCACCTGTGTAATGAGAGAGCAAAAAGAGACTTTACAACTATTAAAGGTACTCATTAAAGTTCACAGTTTGACAATTTTAGTTTTCCTTTTTTTCTGTCCGTTATGACAGTGCAGAGGTACATCTCTGGTCTGTTATATTTGAGGCATTACTGTTAACTGCACAAAACCTAATAAAATACCATCACCATCTGCCATTTCTTTTTGTATTTTCTCAAAGTGTTCGACAACAGAATTGAGTGAAACATCAGCAGGATGGGTGGAGGAGGCATGGAGCATGACTCAAAAGGCTGTGTGCTGTTTTTTTTTTTTACTTTGCTGCATCACAGCCAAGTGACACAGTGGGGCCTTTGTGGCATTGTCATCATCACACTGCCAGGAGCCAGGGGACACTGTTCCAGTATAGAAGCCTAATTTTCTCACCAGTTAGCAGGGAGTGGCTCAAGAATAGACACCAAACTGGGCTAATTAAAAATAGACGAGGGAGACTGAAAGTGTCTCTTCTGATTGTGCAGCTTTCCCTTTTTTCTATACACATACAGGACCAATGCTCACTAGCACATCTCTGATTTATAGAGACAATGTGTAAATAGACTCCGCCCACTTTGACAGTCTCCACGGTTACACCCTGACCCCCCACCAGCAGGGGTTCTGTTAGGACAGCTGGGCAGCAGTTATAGGATAACAGCATGGAAGAGCATGTCTGATACACCGACTTCACTAGTCCACTCTTCATTATTTACAGTCATATTACTCAATTACAGATGAATAAGAGTCCTGTACTTGTTGTATGCATTTAAAATGAGCAAACAACTCCCTGGTCAATAGGATAAATGTGTGATAGTGAGAATTGTTTCTGAATAAGAGCCAATGAATCGATCCAGTGTTTGTCTTAAACATATGGCATAACACTGTGCTGTTCCTCTGGAGCAGGAGGGAGAGAGGGAGGGGGTGGTGTGTGTGTGTGGTGGGGTGTCCATGTCTGTTTTCCTGAGTCATTACCCCTTTGTACAAGCATTGTATAGGAGCAGCGGGGCCTGGTTCGGTACGGATGTACGGGTTCCTCCAGGCACAGGCTGTAGGCTAATGTGTGGCATATTGTCACTGTAAGCAAACACTGACTTCTGTGTAATTACAGCAATCTTGTTAGACGCGGCAGATGCGTCCCAGCCGAGGCGCTTCTCCGTGCAGCGGGATGCAGTCCTCTGAAGGGAGCCATTGAAACGTGGGGGGTGTCCATCATGTTGTCGCAGATGCATTTCAGTTTTTAAGCAGGAAAGAGGAAACAGCTACTGAAGGTTGATATTGGAAACTGAATCACACCTGTTCCTTTTAATCTGGTTAAAATCACACTCCAGTACTATGATGGCTGTTGGAGAGACTTGTGTGTAGAGGGTTAGGGTTTGTCTTGTCTGTCTAACGTGACTATACCTGGTGGAAATTAGTATATCTAGGACAATTAAAACTAATTCTGACTGGTTTTCAGCTTTACAAGGATTGATTGTTACAATGCCTTAACCCCCCACCCTCCGAAAAAAAGAGTGTTCCCGTCCTCCTATAATTTTGTTCATTGGGGCATATTTAGCAACTCACAGTGTGAGGCGATTCACAGTGATGTCCTCACTGAGATCAACTTGAAAAAACACAGCTTGAGGAGTTCAGACACAGCTGTAAACAAAATCCTTCATACAGCTGTGATAGAAACACTACCTTCCCCATTACCCCACAGGGGTAATGCATGCATAGATATAGCTCTATGCTACAACTGGAAAGTTAGGATTATATATTCTAGATTCATAATAAAATGGAACGACGTGATTGATTCAACGACCATCATAAAATCGTTGTAATCCACCACAATTTAGACTTTCCCCCCAAATGAAAGTGACCTTGAGCCACAGATATGAATGGAATGCAACTTGGATTAATGCCCAGAGCGCAGTGCACCATAGCACTGCTCACCAAAACCTTCAGATGGTGTCAATTACAATTTTTCAAGTAAGAGACTATAGAAAAACACTAAATATCTCAGCCATAGACTAGTCAAGCTCAAAGCAGAAGACAGAGTGCATCTTTGTATGCTCATTCATTTCACGAGGCAGGAAGAGGCATGTTTTCAGAAGTCTGAGAACGACAGCAAGAAAACCCCAAACTTAACCACTTCCGGGCCTAGCATCAAACCGTGTGGGTGTTCTCTATTAACGGGGAACCATCCGTTAGACACAGAATGAGTGCAGGGATTATGGTAAGAAAGTGGTTCCCTCCCCAAAGGGGGTAATACATGTTTATCCTTGATGATAATAGTCAGTGGGCAGAGCTTTGTGGTTCAGGGTAGCTTTCCCACTCAACTATTTGGAAGACTTAAAAGAATCGGCCTTAATAGGCATGTACGTGCTATCGTGCACAGGTATACACATGAGTAGAAAGAAAATAAAGGTGTGACAATAATCCCCTTGGGTGTGGCTTTGTTAACATATTCCAAATGCTCATTACCTCAACTAGGGTTGAGATTAACCAGGGTCCACTCAGACCATCAAACCAAGTTTTCAAAAATAGGCAACTTATGTTTGTGGGCTTGTCATTAAAGGGTTTTAGACCATTTCAAAGGCTCTTGTGAAATGTTGTTAAACATTAGCATGTGAAGGGCAGAATAATGTGTTCCTCTATTCGCAGTATAGAGGAACTATATCAGGAACTGAAGAGTGGGTTAGTTCTGATACCAAAACCACTAGCCAAGCCATATTAAAGAATCGCTATAGGAACAGCCCCAACAAACACGAACTTCTGGCTGCCTGAGGTGATTTTGTCATACCGATTATTGGGCTCGCTGTAGCCTACAAAGTAGGTGGGGAATTTTGCAGTAGGTGGGGAAATGTACTGAACCCACCTTCAGTTATTTTCTGTTGGACTCATTGGTGAATAAGATTAAATGGAATTTCTCCCTCAAATCTGTAGCTGCCAGGAAATGACAACATACATTTGTCTGACAATATTGAGCAATACCTAGAAGATATTACAGTGGCCAAAAAAACACATCTTTCTTAAAACATTTTTAACACAAAATCCTCAGAAATTCCAGCCAAACCCAGAGGGAGGTCACAAAAGGGCTAGGAAGTCTCATCGTAACCAAGGACAGCTCATAAAACCTGAGCCCATCTCAGCCCTCACCCCGGGGTGGGTGGGGCAGCCGTGTCATCTCTAACGTCTGTGGAAATCATATGGTTGTAATGAAGAGGCCACTGTGGCCATTACAGACCAATTAAACTGCCATCGGTGTCTAATGAAGGCTTTTGACTTGGCCCTGGCCCAAAGTATGTGTTTAACAGCCACAACAGAGTCTCCCCAAGCTCAGTTGGCTGTTCAAAGAAAGGAAAGTGCAGTTTTAGCAAGTCCTTTCCTTCCACCATCATATGCAAGTTTTATTCTCTCCATCCGCTCTCACACGTGAATCATGCACGTTACCTGACCTGTCTGACAGAAACCTTAGCAACGCGAAAGCAAACATCCTCCTGAGGCATAGCTTGTCTGGCCCACGTTTGTGAATGTTCACACAAAGAACGATTTGGTTTAACAGCAGGATAATCAATAATGTCTGCTTGTCCTTGGTTTTAGCCAAACCCCACTCAACTTTCAGGCATAATGAAGAGGCTTATTCTGAGTGTCATGCATGATAACATAATGCTTTTCATTGTTTATTTTACAGAAAATGTCAGGAAATCCATTAATTCAATTAATAAATATGGATAATGGATGAAAATGAATGAGTACAATTAATGAGAAATTTGGCACGGTTAAGTATCCCTGCAAATATGCTCCCTAGATTTAATGTTTTCTACTTCAGAATAGGTATAACACATGGTATGTAAATTACATATACACCCCATCAAACTAAGCAGCTGTTGCATAGCCTGATGCATAACTATTATCAAAATATTAAATTATATACTACTGCCTCTGATAATATACTTTCCTCCTCTCTCAATGTTGGCAAGCCTCAACAATGCCACAATTGTGTCACAAGTATAGCCATGGCTATACTTGTGACACAATTGCAGATTTGCTGTTTAATTTGTGCGGTTATGGCCAACAATATTTGCTGTATGTTGCAGCCTTAGTGTGACCCTCCCCCACACACACACACCATGTGACCATTGCAGTTCCATGAAGACCAGCAGTTCCACTTCCTGTTTTGTCCATTTTCTCATTCACTGGCAAAATTGTCAGTGAAAGGGGGCCTAGAGTTCAACCACACAAAAGCGGATTTCTACACTCTACACACTTTATCAATACTATATGTGTCAACTCAGTTTTTCAGTCCCCTGTCTAAATGTTTTCCTTTACCCAAATCAAAAATATACTAGAGGCTGTAAATATGCCCACATACAAACCTTCAAGGCTACTGGCAAGCCGTGAGGCTGCAATTCATGGTATAAAGGAAAGACACAAGGCCTGTAAAATCTTTTTTTTTTAATAAGACATTACAATGACATTGTTCTGTACATGGTTCTCCGCCCAGTCAAAATTGGAGTAAGAGCTGCACCACCGGTCGCCAACACATCACCAACAAGTGGTTCCCTCTGACTGCTGAAGAAATGGATTCTGATAGGGTTACTGTACTTTTGTACTCATGCTACAGATATAGGCTTATCTTATAGTGGCCCCGATCCAGAGATGTATCAAATGTGGTAGCAGACTGCGAGAGCTCAGAGCAGAATGTGATTCCTTTGGAGTTAACCGGACTACATGACAAATGTTAACCGTAACTTAAGATGCATCCTGACAAGCATGTTAAGAGTTAGTGGAGCCTATCGAGTAATTAGCACAATTAAGTATTAGGACGCGACACAATGGGCCAATCAATAACTAGATAGACGGGGTCTCTGGGAAGGGGGGAACAAACATGTCAGAAGTCACACTTTTTTTCTTCTTTTAGTCCTGAATGATGACAGTGAAATGTAAGCAATGTCAGAAGATTCCTTTTTTCTTGCTACGGTCAATACCAATGAGAAGAAATACTCTGCATCACGTTAAGGATTGAAAGTCCCTTATGAGCTACTTGACATGGAAAATGTCACTATTGAAAAAGAAAACCATATATGACTCTTGTGAATGGAAACCACCAGCCATCTAAGAACCATGAAACCAGCTTGACTCCAAAATGAAAGATAAAAACCTCCAGCTCCTCCATTAGAAAATATCAAAAGGAAAAAAAAAAAGAATAGGCAAAGGCGGTGATCTGTGGCTTCAACAGTAGGACCAATTAGTTTGATATTCATCAAGCAAGCCCCGAAGATAACAAATGTGATATAGGCCTGTGACTGCATACAAGCAAACTTTAAGCCAGCAAACCCAGTAAAAGATAAATTAGTTGTGGGGTAAACGTAGTATTAAAAATAAATGGAAGATAATCGACTTTTTCTTTACCATATGAGAAGTTATTTGTAACTTGCAACATCATTTCATTATAGTTTTGACCTAAAACAGTCATCACTCATCATTAAGATTTGTAATTTGATGTTAACCATGTCAACCCCTCATACAGTCCATCGCCTGTGGTCGCACAGGAGGGTTGAACATACCAATTTCTATCTCTGATGCGGGTCAAGCCGAGTTTCTCTTGGATTTCATGTGGCTTCATTGCGTCCGGAAGGTCTTGCTTATTTGCGAATATCAAGATGATGGCATCCCTCATCTCTCGGTCGTTAATGATGCGGTGAAGTTCCTGCCTTGCCTCGTCGATGCGATCTCTGTCCGCGCAATCCACAACGAAAATTAACCCTTGAGTGCCCGTATAGTAGTGTCGCCACAAAGGACGGATCTTGTCTTGCCCTCCGACATCCCAGACGTTGAACTTGACATTTTTGTAGGTCACAGTCTCCACGTTGAAACCAACTGTGGGAATAGTGGTGACTGACTGTCCAAGTTTAAGTTTGTAGAGAATTGTCGTCTTGCCAGCCGCATCCAGTCCAAGCATCAATATTCTCATTTCCTTGTTGCCAAAGATCTTTGATAGCACTTTCCCCATTTTCTACTCTGCATACAATAAATCTTCCAATAATAAAAATTGACAGCCGCCGAACTAACGTGTCTCACTACTTACTACAATCGGATTATATATTCACTTGCAATCGCATGACTCAATGACAGGCATGTGGGTGCTGTCAGAAATAGACGTGCATGTCAGGAATAAAGTCACACCGCAGGCTTTTCAGTGATTCTGGGTCTTGTGGAAGGGGAGCGTATAAGGTAGACGGGCATGGGGGCTCAGCACAGTACCATGTCGGTAGGGCCTACACGGAGCATGGCGCGGTGATGGACCCACTAAGCAACCGCTGTGGCACAACATTCATATTATTCACCCAAAAATTAAAATAAAGCATAAAAGTCTGCGGCTGGGGACAAACGCGGAGTAGGTCTGTCGGGTGGTGTCTCACATGAGGCCCTGCCCAGGCTGCTCTACTTAGGGGCGATTCTGGCGGTCCTCCTTACCGGGCGCGTCCTTGTTCTTTCAGCACCACCGGGGGAGAAGAGCGGTTTTCCGGGGCTATTCCATCAAAGGTCGGACAAGGCAACGTGATCCACCTGCACGGCTGAGCGTTAAGAGATACAGCGCGGGATTCAGCGATGCGTGTGTCCACCGTGCATCTAATCCACGTCTTGTCACCCTGCGAAGAGATTGGAGAGGAGTGTCAGACACATTTCCAATGGGCTAATGCTAACGACGGCTACCAGTTAGCTGGTCGCCTAGCGGGCTACGCGTAGCCAAGTTGCTAACCTTCATATGTGACTGTTGGCAATGGATCACCAGCAGATCAGATCAATTATAGTGGGAACATAATGGTGCATCGGATCATTCGGAGTCAATCCGCACATTAACATACGAGCCGTTTACCTTCTGTCGCCCCCCTTCGTTCTCGGTTATCTCCACCTAGCTTTCTCCTTTCAACCGGATCGCTGAGCTGCTTCACCGGAAAGGTGTGGAACTGCAACAACCGCCACTTCCTGTCTCCTCGCTCCTTCGGCCGCCTGGAGGCCTGTGCAGCACAGTGCAGCTCACTCTCTGAGGCAGATCACTCACACATTGATTCAGCAACAACACAAAACACTTTTGCACCCTTTTATTTGACTAATAAGTTATCAGTTCGTGTAAATCCTTTCATCATTTCTTTGCTTGGTATCTTGAAACGTCAGTGTCTCCCAGAGTGAAGGCTGCTGCCGCTTAAAACCCCAACTTCACCCTGAGTTGGCAGAATATGAGCCGTTTCTGGCTGTGTGATTCCAGGGAGGTCAGGGACATTAAGTTCACAGTGGACAAACATCTCCATAGGGAGACTAGTGTGTCCTGGTCTCCTGCTGAACATCTGTACCTGCAAGTAATAGGCAGAACAGGCCTATCAGGAGCCATCGGTTTTGGGAAAGCACTGTTGTGTTTGGATTTTAGATGATCATATGCTCTGTGATAGTCACTGCTGCTGTTCAGTGCAGTGAGTGGGAACATCAAGTAATTATGTTCCCGCTCCAGGCTATGAAGCTGGAGCGCATACTGATGGAACTGGTACCTGCTTGGGCCATGCATTGAGCAGTACTGTTTCCCTCGCATAGCTGTAGTAGCTATGTGACACATGGAAATATACTTATTTCAATTAGGTTGCCAATCTGGATGTAAACTTAATAAATAATAGAATAAATAATCTAATAAATGTAAAGCAATTTTCGATTCATGACAGAAACAGGCCCCTGGTTGAGTTTTCAAAAATAACCCTCGAAATGAAATGCAGTGAGGTCGATATGCGTTTTGCGTCTGTGACGCATTCAGATCCGAACGGACGCACTATCGACGCGCCCCTGGGACGGATGTTGTATAATTGACCCATTTAAAGATGCTTTATTAAGAACACATTAAACCAAAATCAATGACTTTGATTATGCGGCATTCAATTTAACAGACGAGGGATACAAATATTAAAGACACTTCAAATAATACATTTATAGTTGGATTTTCTAAATCCTTATTAAACTGCTTTTAAAATAGCCATTTTAAAAACTCTTTATAAGACAAAGCATTTATTGCTGGTTAATGAGTCAATAAATAATGCATTTTTTAAAACTATCTTTAATGTCACTATATTGCTACACTACTACTATACTACGATGTATTTAGTAAAGCTACATTTCTCTAAGAGAAATCCTAATGTGAACAATGAATTAATTAATTGTGGTCTTTCAGCCAGCGGATGACCCCTAGTGGCCGTATTGGGTAGTTTGAATGGGTGAACCTAGAATCCCCCCCAGGACCTAATTTACTCCATAAGAGACCCAGTGAGAATAACACCTATCACAAACTTAAGTTTGTTCACTTTAAGTATTTTAAACGTTGTTCTTAAATTATATAAATTGCTAAATATAGTAGATGATTATTTTCTTCCTTTGTAAACACAATATAATACATACTTTTGGATAACCATTTGAACGATTAAAGAAGCTGATACCACAAACTATTTACCATCAACGTCAGATGTGCCAGGAAAAACCAGAATGTCAAGCTAAAACCAATACTACCCTGGAGATCCAGAGTTCTTGCAAGAGCGCAATTAGAATTTGCTCAGCGAGTCACTCTGGGAATCAATAATATGCTCATTACCCCATTCCCCTGGATCCGAACATAAAACAATCCCATTGGTGTATCTGATATAGGCGGGCCAGGAGTGAGCTAAACAGATGACGGCAGCGCTGCAAAGAAATCATGCCATCTTCAAAATGTTCAGAGGTTCGGAAGCTCTTATGTGTCTTTACATAAACTTTCCCTTCTTCCGAAATAAGAGTGTTCAGGAAACGCCCCTCAGAAGTTTGTAGGCTATGACATAAAACCGGAAAAACAGATAGTTTGTGAGACTGGTCTTCATAACAACAAGTATGGATGCCTGCAGGGGCCTCTTTGTGCTTCTTTGCTGTATTCACAGAGAACGGATTAATCAGTTATTAGAACTGCTTGAGATGGTTGAACATGAGCGAGAATTTATCAGGTGAATTTTATAATTGTAAGCTATAATGTATTGTAAATATATATATGCATTGCAAATGTTAGAATGGGTGTTAAGTTTGCCTCTTAGTGCTTGATGCAAGTTCACTTTAGTCTATCAATGTAATGATAGCGAAATGGGCTTCATTGTTGTGATGTGAACTTGGAGGATTCGGGTAGCTTTACTTCTGCATGAAACTCCGAGCGAATCTCTGACCCAACAGTGTTCAAATCACTTTCCTCCGAGCTTAAGGTCCGAACCTCCGAAACCCCCCTCCAAAATCAGTCAGTAAACATTGCAAGATGGCTACGGATGAACACCAGTTGTTTGAAACGGCTTTGGCTGCTACAATAAAAGAGTTAGACTTGGCTTTTCCTCTAAAAGGAGGAACAGAAGACGGCGCTCAAAGCTTTCCTTTGCACGAAGGAAGTTTTTGCTGGCCCTGAGTTGGGCCATTTTCATTACTCATTGCCAGACCCTTTTCTAGATGTATGTCTGGATTTCCAGGATAATATTTACATGAACTGGGGTTACCTCTAGTGACGGTTAGGCCATGGGGGGAAAAGTGCAGTATATTTCTACGTGACAGTGACCACTGGATTTGATTTGTTTGCAAACATATACATAACAAGCTAAATGCTATCAGTCTTAGCAAGCTTAGGTCATTTATTATACATTTATCAGGGGCAGCATGTGGCTCAGGAGGTAGAGCGGGTTTGCTGGTAACCGGAAGGTTGCTAGTTCGATCCCCGGCTCCTCCTAACTGAGTGTCGAGGTGTCCCTAAGCAAGACACCTAACCCTACTGCTCCCGATGAGATGGATGTCGCCGTGTGTGTGTGTGTGTGTGTGTGTGTGTGTGTGTGTGTGTGTGTGTGTGTGTGTGTGTGTGTGTGTGTGTGTGTGTGTGTGTGTGTGTGTGTGTGTGTGTGTGTGTGTGTGTGTGTGTGTGTGTGTGTGTGTGTGTGTGTGTGTGTGTTGTAAAGCGCTTTGAGTGGCAACTGGTTAGAAAATAGCTATATGAATGCAGTCCATTTACAATCTACCATACATACACACCCATTGCACAGTTTACTTTAATGTTGTGTGAGACAATGAGCAGGCGGTCCCTGTCTCGCACAACATGGGTCTTCTCAGAATGCAATCAAGTCGCATACTGAGAAGACCCATGTCCCCAGAAAACTCTGACCCAGTCCACCACGGAAACACTACCGCCCCCAGCCCGTCATATATTGTATTGTGTATAACGGAGAAATAGATCTCATAGCAACAGTAACTTTGTTTCTCCTTGTGGATTCTACCAATATATCTGTCTGATCTTAGATACAAATATTTGATCCAAGGTTTGCGTATGACTGTACTGTCCAATTGTTAAAACATTTCCTCTTAGATCTGCATATCCAACCTAAGAGGGAATATATATATATATATATATATATATGATTGTACAATGGACCAAACAGAACTGAATCATACTGATTTAGTTCTGGTTGGTCCATTGTACAATCACAACAAATATTCGGTTAATATACTGGAGAAGTATAGGGTAGTAGGCCTACTCTAGTGCAGCCTACGTTGTTTTGTGGCACGTGTTTAGACTTTACGGTTAGGGCTGCTGGAGCTGCGACCGGACCCAAGTGGATGAGGATGAGGGTAAGGGCTTCGGTAAATTATTTAAAAATAAAAGCAACACGTTTCGGTGAACTTGATTTCACATTCATTCAATACATTTAGTAAATTATAAAATGAATGAATAAATACATTAATAAATAAGTAAATAAAACAAAACGAATAAATATAAAATAATAGATAGGCTACAATGAACATAACTTAGAAATAACTAAGGCTGTGTCATTTAAATTGTGCGAATAATAAGTCAAAATAAATAAAGAAAACATTTGAAAAAACAATCGTACTTCGACATAACAGTAGGCTTACATCACAAGTGTCATTGAGAATTTTTAGTTTCAACAATCCGATTTCACTTCAGAATGATAGCAAACCCCTTCAGAGTGTCTCTCAAACAAAGACTGATATTTAGAGGTAACGTCCGGTTTCCGCAGACCAATTACCCTTCTCTTTAAGCTCTCAATGACATTCGGGGTTGGTGTGCTGTCATTTTGTAACTTATTTATTGTTTAGTATAACCCAATGTTTCTCTGAAATACAATTGGGAGACGACTCGTTTTATTTGGAAATCATACTCCCAGGCTCTTACCGTAATATATCGCGGTGAAGTTAGTTTTAGGTTGGATATCGACGGATATTCAGTCCAGTTCCAGCCGCTAAAATACCATAAAAAATGGAACTGGACTGAATATCGACGGATATTCAGTCCAGTTCCAGCCGCTAAAATACCATAAAAATTAGTGTTTTATGTGTATAGTTTAGTAATACAATGTGATATTGGTTTGGAGTCACTGGGTCACACGACATGGAAACTATTGAATAAAACTGCAATTATTTTGTATTCATATATTTACGTGAAGTAATTTAATGACGGTCCCTAAATCAGTTTCCTGCGATTCACTGCGAGGGTCTGGGGGTTTCCTGCTGCTATCGCTGAGCGAACATCAGTAAAGTCGCGGCTGAAACTGAACTGAATATCCGTCGAACCTAAAACGAACTTCACCGCGGTCCGTAATGTCTGGTGTAGTTACGCACCGCTAAGGAATGCGGAGGCTGGCCTTGACTTGATTTCTCACCACCCATAGATCATCCGTTATTTGGTCAGTAGTAGTATCCCTTTAAGACTCCACTGTTGTGGTCGGATATAAAGCTAGTGCCAGAGCCGAGGGGGTTTAAATCATGGCGGAATATAAGATGTCTATGTCGAATCCTTCCTCGATCTCTGAAAACATGACTTTACTCGCTCGCGCTTTGTCTAATCCCAAACTAAGCCACGCAGAGTCTCTGGACTGCCACCCCAACGCTATACGAAACTTCACGCCGCATGGCAGCAGGCGAAAGTTCTCCCGCAGCACCAGCCTCAACGAGTCCCTGGACTTCGTCGTCGCCGACTGCCAAGAGGCTAGGGTACTGGTCATCAACACCGGAGGAACCATCGGAATGAAGATTCAAGACGACGGTAACTATATCCATGTTCTCAGTTGAGCCGGGAGAGAGTATCTCGTTTCTAGGGAATCATCTGATGGACTGAATATCTACTTGGACATGTAGGATGTAGATTACGCTGAGTCTACAGCGTTAGTGAACAATGCATTGCAAGGATAAAAATAAAAATAAAAAGACAGATAGGCCTACACCTACATATACTGTTGTTTTGGTTGAAGCATCACACACTCCTGATGACAGGCACGTAACGCTGTTCCACCTGACTTCCACCTGGTATCAGACAGGGTTCTAGTGATTAATCAGTTCACATCTGGGTTTCAAATATGTTGCCTTATATTTATTTTGACCAATCATGTCACAGAAGGCGGGGATCTGGAAGTGCGTAGGCTACTGCGTAATTGGGGGACACAAACTCGGCCCACGCTAGTTAACTATATGTCTGTGAAGGTTTCAAATCAACATCGTGTCGACTGTCGAAAAAATAGTTTTTTTGTTGGATAAAGAATTAAAATAAAAGCGGATGAGAGATGTATGTTGGTCATCAAACCATTTGCTGCATTATAATTTATAAACATCTAGTGATGTGTTGAACACAATTCTCTGGCAAACAGGCAGCCAGGGCAATGATCTTTGACATTGTCATAACTCTATACTTGCACTCTATTATTATTACTATTATTTATTTCATCACCCGTTGCACTGATTGACCTGTTATGTCTTGTCAGCACTTTCCTTGTCCTGTTGCACTATATGTGTCGTACACACACACTGGAACGTTGAGACAAATTCCTATTATTATGTTCTGCATAAATGGGAATAAAAAATAATCCTAATGTTGCTATAACAGTTCTGAGTCCATAACTACACCAAGATTTAGGAAGCTGGTTTTAGTCTTCACTGATTGGGATTCAGTAAGAGCAGTAACTTAACACTTTCATCTTTGGCAACAATCTTTATTTAGCTGTAGGAAATTCAATTGAACAATGCCCTTGATGAGTGAATCAATCTGACCATTCCTACATTGTTCCCAACCTATAGAATTATAAAAGTCAGCCTGACCCCACTGGAGTCCTTCACCCATTCATCCAGTAATAGGGGTGGAGCAAGTTGCCCTTCATAGCGATGCTAAACTGTAACTCAATGCTGATGGTGTAAATATAACTACACATGCTTAGAGTCGAGGGAGACAGTGCCCAGCACACGGGTTCATGTTGTAAGCAGTGACATCAGACGTAATGACGGAAAATCACCGAAATATTCGTTTTGTGGTTTTCATCCCTAAAATCTTCTTTGCGTTTTCCTGGTGCTTCAGAGTATTAGAAGGCTATTACTGTGATTGGAACAAAGGATTTCTTGGATTGCGTTTGTGTGAAGTCAAGGGAATGCATTTCTAGATGAATTCATATGTGCTATGCTACCAATTCCTTTTGTGTTATGTGATGTTTTTTAACAATTTGCCTGTTTCTGTGGAGCGTTCAAACCTTCAAGTAGTAGTAGTAACCACAAAGTGCGCTGAAAGGCTACATAACAACTGCGTCATAATAACAGCAACCCGCACATTGGCCCAGATCATGGAAAGCTTAGCGTGACCTCGCCCAAATACAATAACAAACGTGGAGGTCTTCCTGACATGCAATATGCCTGAAGGCACATGCCAAATGCAAATGTCACAGCTGAAATTGGCGGTTGATAATGTACTACTCCTCAACTGAGTGAAAGATCCAATAGTTTATATGTATTAAAAGAAAAAATCATACATTAAAGTATCATTTCCTCAAATGTAGTTAACACTTCTCAGGCTTGGATAAGCTTGTCAGCCATATGGCAAGCAAGCAAGCTTGATAGAGTGCAGTCATGCATTCATTGTATTGACCACAAAATTGTAATGTGACATGAACATGTAAATAAAAATAAGTTCTATTATATTCTTGAGCATGTGCACCAAGTGCAATTTTCCTTGTTACCAGCAGAGTTCACTGTCAGCCAGGTTTCTGGGCTGCTTGATTGTAATACAGCCACAAAAGCATGCCTCTCAAAGACAGATTGTTTTTGTCCCCAGTTCTCGCACCGAGACCCAATGCGTTTGTTCAGGGCCTGCGAAAGCTGACCTCCTTCCACGATGAGCAGTATGCCCAACAGTCGGGCATGTACGAATTCTACGATACCCCGGACAAAACACTGGTCCTGCCGTAAGCCTTTCGTCCACCAAGACACCCCTTTAATATGTCATAAATATATTGCCTGTTAAGCCCTTTGAGACTGTATCTGTGATTAAGCGCTATACAAATAAAATTGAATTTAATTATTTAACAATCCTATTGGACTATTTAGGAGTCACCATCGAGTGACTAGTAAGTTCTACACTAACTAATTAATATTTAGAAGTTAAGTATTTGTTGACCTGATGTGTGGGTTAAGGTTGTTGAAGATGTGTTAATTTTACAGCCCCACCACCTCCCTCCATTACTGCAACAGATACACTCTACATCCTTTCTTCCTACTCTCAACTGCTGTGTTGCCCCGACAGGAACCCAAACAGCCATGCTGAAGAGCTCTTTCAACGGTATTGTAGTACTGGAGGCATTGTGTGCGTCTCTACTATGCCTTAGCGTGACTGGCACCTCAAATTCTTGTTCTGCAAGCACGTTTTAAGATCATGCTTGCAGTTCAGAAAAGGCCTTGCTGAGATTCCTGAGGCACAAGCTACTGTATTGGTCAGTGTGGGGGGGTGGGTCATGTGACATCAGCCCTCTGTGACTTGAATACAAGTAGAGAGGGTGGCAGGTTGTGGGCTAAAGAAGAAGCTTCGAAGAACAGGCTTTGTGTTTGTGGATGTTGCCCATCTCTTGGGGTATCTCTTCATCTGAAAGCTGTTAACTTCTTTTTTCTGCTCTTATCTTGGCACTTTTGAGATAGTGAGTTGAGATAATCTTAATTAAAAATGTAAATATGCATGTGTTTTGCATTGCATTTTGGATATGTGTTGGCATGTTCAGCATGATTGACTTGTTTTTTTTCTTATTATTTTTTACTAATAAATTTTTTGTTTGTGACAAGTGTATACAGAGGTAACGGCGAATGAGGAAGCCTCATAGGCCAGTATGATGGTGGCGCTTTTGCCTAGAATTTGTTAAACATTGATTCCCAGGGACAGAATTGGTGAATGATTTAGGCTAATGGTTTATCAGTTGCTTTATTTGTTGTTTATTGAGAGGCAGGCCACAAGGCTGGCCCACACCCCCATAACCTTTATCCACTTCTGCCCCCCCCCCCCCAAAAAAAACACTCTGATATGCTAGTCCTTTGACAGTGAGGCATCCTAGCGTCAGTATGCTAATGCACTACCTTGTAACACCTTAAGGCTACACTGGCAGTCAGAGAAATAATTGGCGGTTAGCGTATCGTTCCTGGTGGCAACATAAGCTGATCCACAACATATGTTCCAGGGCTGCATGTTGGGCCGAGGGCTGACTGGGGTATTGTCAGTCGGTCTGTCATTGTTTTGTTCAGGTGGGTTAAAGAAATAGATCCCACCCCTCCTCTTTGTGACTGTACAGAAAAGGGCCTTGATTATTCTGAGGTTGTACGCGGACACCCACTGCCTTTCCTATTAAAAGGAGAATCTTCTCCCAGCTGCTTTGCCCGGTAGGTTCCCTCTTTTCCCGGGACTACAGGGCGGGGATCCCAGTAGGCCTAACCTTAAATTCCACTGAGGAGGGACTTGGATATGTTTATACATGCTGGGCTAGCATGCACTTCCTCATATTAGCAACCAATCAGAGGACTGATGCAAACTTGCACAACAGCCAAACGGCCATCTTTTGTGGCCCGGCCCGGCCTGCTATTTGCATAGACGTTGCCACTCGTTCTTCCCATGTTTTCAGAAGAGGGGGAAATGCTATGCTTTGGAAAGAGCTTGTCATTGTCCCCGTCCCCCCTGTCTCTCCCAACAGCACATCCACAGTTCCGACAAACATTTCCCATCCGTTCTCTTAATACTCTCTAGTTTAAGCATAACTCTTCCACCATTAGGATTAACAGAATGAATGTATGATTTCCTCTGTGATCCATTACTCCTTTTTGTCAAACTTTTTCATTGTTATGCTGAACATCTGGCTTCGCTCTAACTGCTGTATTCACTTCTAACTTTTAACGATCCCCATTTATTTGGCTGGGTAATGTATTTGATAATTGCAAAGTCTACGTCTTTTCACAGGTCGAACAAGGACAATAAACGGATAGTGTACACCATTCTAGAGTACAGCCCCTTACTGGATTCCTGCAATATGACCACCGAGAACTGGGGGAAAATTGGGAAGGACATCGAGGTATGCGATGCCCAATTGCCAGTTTCTCTGCAGCACATTAATTATCATGCCTTTTGGGTAACGAAATGTTAGTTGAATGAACAAGGCCAGAAAGGTTGTGGATTCAAACCTACCTGCAGGCATCATGGAGCACAATGCTTCACATCCTTCTGCTCATCAATTTAATATAAGGTGAAATATTTAAGAAGAAGGCATTGCTGGTGCGTGTTGGATAAACGTGGCTGCTCATTGACTAAACGAAAATGTGTTTTCCATAGATTGGTCGTCGCACCCTTTGAAATCATCTTATTTTTGTCTCTGTAGAAAAACTACGAGGGCTACGATGGCTTCGTGATCCTCCACGGCACGGACACCATGGCCTATACGGCCTCCGCCCTGTCCTTCATGTGTGAGCACCTGGGCAAGCCCATCATCCTCACTGGCTCCCAGGTAACACCCGCGGTCTGACGAGGTCTGGGCTGACACCACAACAGCCCCTGGATAAAGCTATGGGGCCCCAGTAAAGATGTGACAAATCAGTTGAGGCTGCTGATGCAATACCGCACTTTTATTACTTTATGACTGTGGCACTTCAATTTCCATTTGGGAATGAATACTAGGAGTCTGTCTGTCTGTCTGTCTGTCTGTCTGTAGCATCTTATCCTAGCTATCTTTGATGTATACAGGGAATGGGTTAACCTAACAATTGTTAGAGCTTGCTGGCACTTAGTTATATGAACATCCTTCCTGTACTGGCAGTAAGGATCTACTGTTAGTATATATGTTGTTTCTTCTTCTTCTGACAAATGTACTTATTGTAAGTTGCTTTGGATAAAAGCGTCTGCTAAATGTCCTAAATGTAAATGTCTGTCTACTTTACTTTTGTATCGACAGGATAGTAAAGTGTGTTGAAAGAGCGAGGGTGTGACACGTAGCTTAAGACATTTAAACCCGAGTAACCAAGGCATAGTGTCGCCCAACTGGTTTGCACATCAGTGGGGTGAGTCACCGATGTGCCACTTTTCAAATGTAATTATTTGATTTGAAAACATAAACTTCTTGCCAGGTGCCAATTTATGAAATGAGGAGCGATGGCAGGGACAACCTGCTGGGGGCGCTGCTGATCGCTGGTCAGTTTGTCATTCCGGAGGTGAGCAATTAGAGGCTGCTACTGTTGGCTACTGCATGTAGCTACTACATGTCACAACTGTGTGTCAGTTGATTCTTCTATTTATATTTGTATGCACAACAACCAATTTGTAAATGTTCATTGACGGTTGCATTTTCAACGGGAACACAAAAATAAAGAAACTAGTTTTCCCGGCTTTTTATTGTCAAACAGAAAATTAGTCATTGTAATTGACAAATTGTCATAATTTTATGTGGTGAACGTGGAGGAAAGGAAACAAAAACGTTGTTAACATTGTTGCTCAACGAGATTGTTGGGTAAACGTTGGTGGGTTTCGCAACAGCAGGTGATTATCACAAACAGGAAGAGGACTGTCAGGGAGTACAACAAAATACTAGGAAGACTAGGAATACTAGGAATAAAACTAACTGAACATACTCCCTTTTTTATAGTAAAGAATGTTTGACACTTATAGCTGAATTCACTCATCTAGCGAGTGAATGACACTGTAATAGTTTAGCTTGGATGAGCGTCCTTCCAGACAGACTTTTTTTATACTTTTTCATAGTATAAACCATATTCCTCTATCAAAATACATCGTTCACCTGTATGTCTCTTCCTATCAAGGTATGCCTGTACTTCCGCAACAAACTGTACAGGGGAAACCGCGTCACCAAAGTGGATGCTGGGAGTTTCAATGCCTTTGCCTCCCCTAACCTGCCCCCCCTGGCCAACATGGACGTGGATATGACAAGTAATGGATGAATGAATGGATGGATGGATGAATGAATGTCTGGTCACGGTGCTTCCTTATCGTTTGTGTTTCCAGTTGTGGTTACCGTGGCGATTTAGTTAATGCTCTGTCTCCCACAGTCAACTGGGACACGGTGTGGAGAGCCAACACCACCACCAAGTTCCACGTGAGCACCAAGCTGAACTGCAACGTGGGCCTGCTGAGGCTGTTCCCTGGCATCACCGCGGCAACCGTAAGTCAGCCAGGAAGGAGGGGAGACGGTGGGAGATAGCTACACATAGGGTAGAGGGAGGGAGGTAGATATACAGAGAGGAAGTGGAAGAGAGGGAGGGAGTGGGGGAGAGGGAGGGAGGGAGGGAGCAAGTAAGATGGAGTAAGTAAGAGGGAGGGAGGGAGGGAGTGAGAGGGAGCAAGTAAGTAAGAGGAAGGGAGGGAAATGGGTTAAGGGAGGCAGAGAGGGTAAGGGAGGGAGAAAGGGGGTAAGGGATGGAGGTATATATATATATATATATATATATATATATACATAAATATATATACACAGAGAGGGGGAGGATTGGAGAGATGCATCGCGTGCACCTCGTGGTCACAGGTAATTTTGTATACTGTCTCAGTTGGAAATGTCATCAGTTGGAAATGACTCATTAAGTTTTGTAGTCATTCATTCTCTCACATGCAGAGACATCAGAAAGGTCATAATAAAACAGTATTGATTTAAGCAATCTTACACAAGATGGCGTTCTTGAATGTTATTATTGGTACGCGAAGCATAGCCGTAGGAACGAGGCACTTGCGCCGAGTTCCAAAGTCCTGTGCTTCTGTGCTTCGGCTAGTTAGCGTAGCGATACTTTCTGTAATTAATTACATTTGCGTGTTATTGAATCAGAGATGACTCATAACATGCCTTTGGTTTGTTATCATTGGCAACACTAGTGACATCTAAATACTTTTCATATTTTGCTATTAGTTTCAAGCCCATTAGTGGGTGAGAAGATTTGTTGTCTGATAAACGAGATTGCACCATGTAATGTAAATTGAAAAACAAACATCATTCATTTTCAATCATGATCTTGTCTGCAGTGTTGGCTCCATTCCATTATCTCAATAAGTGTGAATTAGTCAAAATACCTTTTGCTTTTGTCTTCTTTGACCTCTGTATGTGTCAACTACTATGTATGTGTACTGCGCAGGCTTTGCTCAGTTATACGAGTACATTTCACTATGTTATGACGATGGGCTCCAAAACAACACAGGACAATGGCTTGACGGAAGCCCAACCCATCTAGCCATGCGTCTGTCTTCTAAAGTAGTGGTAATGGTATTGATAGTAGTGGTAGTGTCCTTTCCTCTGCAACGTCTTACAGATGCTCCTGAGGAATTCTGAGAATAGCATCAGTTTTATACAAATATTTGCTCTAGAAAGTTGTTTTTTTCCTTCCCTGTAATTAGTCGCCTGACCATGTTTGTAGACGGCCCAAGTCCCATGTTGCATTTTCACTTAAAATATAGGCCACCCACCCTCCGTCTCCACTCAGTCTAATTCGCCTCGCCACAGGAGGCCTTCCCCGTTGTAAAGTCTGGTGTTTATGCCTCTAAAGGGACCTGACGCCTACTGCGATGGCAAATGGGTATTTAAATCAAGTGTCTTTGTCTACCAACACTCCTGAAGGACCAGGAAACACTGAATGTTTGTCTTACTGCGTGGCTTGTCACCTGCACTCGATGAACTGTACGACAATCCAAGAAGATGCACGCACAATCTGGCCTGTTAGATCCCAGTCCAATGCCACAATAATTCCCTCAATTTATTTTTCCAATTTATTTTTGTGTTTTGTCATTTCACTTATGCCAGTACTTCCTGGCTCCGTGTTCGGATGTCCCCAGCAGTCCTTGGGCCCCAGGAAAGTATGAAGTCTGGTTATGGGCCATGACCAATTACCCACTAAAAACCCAGTTGGCCCGGGCATAATATTTAGTTTCTCATCCTGAGATGAAAAGAGAGTTGCTTTACTGTCTCCGTCTGCTCCCGTTACCCCCGTCGACCATCAAAAGACCTTCTCTCTCACCGCCTCGCTCTCTCTGTCTCTCTCTGTCTCTCTCTCTCTCTCTCCCTCTCCCTGCCTGCCTTGGGTCACATGGTTGTGAAAAGTCGTACTCACACTCAGGCTCAATGTACCACAGCAGTTTCCTTTGGGTTCAAAATGCTTCTGTCTGTACGAGAGGCTTGGGGCAAAATGTCGCCGCCTATTGTATCAGCAAACGGCCTTTCCTGCTGGACTTTTTAGCGCACCTGTCCCACTTTATGTTCAGAGGTACGATACGAGCCTAGTTACATTCTTTCTGCTCACGTCTTTGTAAGTTAATGGTCGCCTCCCCCACCCCCTCCGCCCCCCACTTCCTGGCGTTTAGCGGTTTCACCTCCAGATGCCATGGTTACCGGCGGGTAATGAAGTCTCTCGGTGCCAGTCAAGCGGTGACGGGGATGGCAGCAGCACAAGACAACAGCAGATGTGCTTTTAGGAGAGGAGCTGGGATCACATGCGGGGATGGGGGAGTTGAGCCATAACGCTGGTGAGGGCGGGGAGTTGAGGTTCAGGTTTAGCAAAAAGGCCAAATTATACTTGTGTGTTGAGTTGTAGGTATGTCGAGTTGTAGGTATGTCGAGTTGTAGGTATGCAGCAGGTCTCGAGGTCGGGATGCAGTTAGTTAGATTCTGCGTCTGTGGTTCTGAGCCTTCTCTGCAGAAAGTCACTTATTCAGTGACATCTGGTGATCTCTTTAACGGGGAGCTGATGTGTCATACAAAGGACCATGTGTGAAAACTAATCATAAATGCAGCGACAAACCCAGCGGGTAAGGCGACGCTGGAGGTGCATCTCCATCCCCCCGACTTGTAGTTTTCGGAGGGGGGCACATAACCTCTGGCACTCATGTAGCCTTGACTCCTCCTCGCCTGCTCATGATGTAACCCGTATGTCCGGCTGGTTCAGTGGAGTCCATCTATGGCGTGGTCCGACGCACCTGCTCTGTGTGCGCAGGTGAGATCGTTCCTGCAGCCGCCCATGGAGGGAGTGGTCCTGGAGACCTACGGCAGCGGGAACGCCCCCGACAACCGCGCCGACCTCCTGGCCGAGCTGAAGGAGGCCACCGACCGTGGCGTGATCATCATCAACACCACCCAGTGTCTGCGGGGCACCGTGTCCACGTCCTACGCAACGGGCAAGGTAGGAGCTAGCGCACGCTAGCCATCAGGGCTTCTGCTGAATGGGTCAGTAGTAAATGGAAACAAAAGTGTGAATGAATAACAACACAAACAAATACTATTGGAAAACAACCAACCAAGGGCGTGACTGAAGTCACATTTGAAAGCAGAAAAAATAAAATCTTAATTTATTGGAATTTAAAGGCCCTGAACTAACTAAATCCTAACATTGTCCTGTGCAGTTTTTAAATACAGTCCAAATGTCGTCAAAACTGAAATAAGAGGAATTGTTTAGAGGAGAAGTCCCTAAAATGGCAGATGACGAAAATAAGTCCTTCGATGGTACCCACCCGCCTGCCTCTCCTCAGGTCCTGATCATAGCGGGGCTGCTGGCTGGCTTGGACATGACCCCCGAGGCGGCCCTCTCCAAGCTGTCCTACGTGTTGGCCCAGGAAGGGCTGGACCTCCAGACCAAAAAGAAGGTGGGTCTTGCATTTAGATTTACATTCAGGGCATTTAGCAGATGTTTTTTTCCAAAGTGACTTACAATTAGTACATTTGTTAGAAGAAGGAGAAACAATATATCGCTGTCGGTACAGTAATGCCATTCATAGAACCAAGTGCCAAGCACTAATAAGTGTTAAGTCAGTTTAGCCACATGCCGGCGATGTGGTTGTGACCACCGCTGACCCCACGTTTTCATGCTTATCTTTGGGTTCCTGCACATACCTCACACTGTCCAGATGATGGCCCAGAACCTGCGAGGGGAGATGATTGCAGACCTGGCGGGAGCCAAGCTCAACCTGAGTGACAGCCGCTTCATCCAGGTCATTGCCAAGTCGCTCAGCATCAGCTGCAAGGAGGTCAGTCTGAACGGGATTCTGCTTTATGCCCTACGTGAGATGCAGCATGTGGAAAGTTCAGTGTTTTTCAATGAGACACAAGCCTCTTGTCTCCATCAGCAAGGGATTCTGCACACCGCATACGATCCACTTGCAGGTAACCTTATTAAAGGACTTGGAGGCATGGCTAATTGTAGACTGTCGAGATGTGAGCCATCAGCCATGATTTTCATCCCCTCTCGTGGAGTACATGTGTTCTGAATTTGGGCCGTTGTCGAACCATTGACGTCCGTTCTATTCCAAACGAGCAGCTCCAATAGATCTATCTTTTGTTTTGTCCAACACAAGTAAGCTCAACCAAACAAGCCCTGGATTCATCGTTTTCTCCAATGGTGTTGCAAGTGTTTAGCGCCACTGGGCATGCTCATGGACATGGAGTCTGAGGAGCGCAGTGCAACATTTCAACGAGTTGTGAGGGAAAGTGTAAACAGGGTAGTTTTTAAATGATTGGATCGCCGCCTAAGCCTTTACTTCTGGATCCAAATGTGCTCAGTGCCCAGCTGCTAGTGTTCTTGACCGTCAGCTGAAAGGTTGATAGCAGTTGGCGTCCCACCCCGCCCTGCTCGTTATGACCTGTATTTGAAAAAAAGATTTGGGATAAACAGCCACTGATGATGGTTCTTCAATCTTAATTGAATTGAATTCAAAGGTCCTGAACTTACTAAATTCTAACATTGTCCTGTGCTGGTTATGAATACAGTCAATATTGAAATAAGGGGAATACTACTGCGGCAGTAATACTAGTACTCATTTTCACTGTGTTGCAGGGATAAGATGAGAATAGTTTTCATTGATAGTTCTGTCAAAAGTGATCGATAAAGCTTCACTGATTTTGAATGCCGTTCTCTAGGAGCTGGAAGCCATCCGCGATGCCCTGACCCCCCCGCTGGCCTGCGCCGCCGCCAAGATCGGAGACGTGGAGGCGCTGGACTCCATCCGGGGAATGGCAAGCAACACTGAAATAAACGCAAAACAATAATGTAGCATGCCAGGTGGGGCTGCAACGATGAGTCGATCAAGCGAGAAAATTCATTAAATCTTATTTTGATAGTCATTTATCAACTATAAGTATAAAACCGTTACTTAGTAGGCAATTTATTTCAGAAATATGTGGAAAATAAAGATATAATAAATAAATATTATATATATATATATAAAATAAAGTGTTTGTGGTGTTTGAGCTTTCCACAAGGCTAGGCAGAACTATTGCTACAGCTAGCGAGCGAGTAATGTGTTTCAGGAAATTCACTTTGGAGGAAGGCTTTCAAAATCTACCTCCAAATTGACTAACCGTACTGAAATGTTGTTTTTGTTGGCTTGTCAGATAAAGTAAGCCCCTTTAATCCTTCACTTTGTAGTCTGTTACCCTGTGATGAAATTTGCTCTTTGACATTTTATTGTCAAAATTATTAATCTAAAAAAAGATCCTGTTAGTTTTATCGACTATGAAAATAATTGTTAGCCGCAGCCCTAAGGCCAAGACATTGAACGTAGCAGATTGACAGTTATACAGATCTACAAGATTGATGCAGATATACAAGATTGATGGTTTGATGTAACTTTATTTAGTCTCTCTCTCTAACATTGATCGCTTCTGTGACTTTTGAGAGACCTGGAGGCTAAGATCAACCGTGTTTTCATTGATTCAGTTTTTCTATCGTTCCTTAATAAATATATCTCGCCCTGTCAGGTGTTTTTAACTAGATCATCATCCGGTCTTCATCATTTAACCAAAACACTAACAGCAGTCGTGGTTTGTCCGATGTGTGGACTAGGGGAGTAACCTGAGTCTGGGCGACTACGACGGACGCACACCGCTGCACATCGCCGCGTGTGAGGGCCACCTGAAGGTGGTTCAGTACCTCCTGAGCCACGGGACCACCATCTACGCCCGGGATCGCTACGGCGACACACCCCTGTCCAACGCAGTGCGCTTCAGGTAAACCCCGCGATAACGTTTGTGAAGGACTCTGCTTAACTGGCTTTTAACAACCGCCTCTTTTATGTTCTTCATCGTTAACTCCACGGAGGACGAGCTGTGGAGGAGTTCCTCTTTGAATGTCATTGGGGAACCAAGGTCTTTAAACGTTAAACTATTAGAAAGTAATTGGGGTAATTTATTCAATTTATAGCTAAGCCAGTTTGAATCGGTGTGTCCACGGTTTTTGTGCTTTAGTATATGTTGGGTGTTTCTGCTGAAGTCACTGAGCCAGTCAGGGGAGAGTCGGTCTTTAGGGTGTCACAGCCGGAGCAAGTGGCTGTTGTCCTTTTTTTCCAACGGTTGGCACAGCAAGTATAGACTCGTCCTTTTCTTGGTGGAAGGTTGCACTCATGCAGTGACACCTACAGTGTCACTGCCTAGGGAAGCGAGGCAGTTCATCACATTCCAGCTTAGCAGGCCTGACCTCCTTTTCTCTTCTTCCATGTAGCACTGTGTGCCCCTAAAAGGAGTGGCAGCCAACGATGAGAGAAAAGAGTCAGAGTACAAAAGAGAGGCGTGTCCTCCCAAACCAGTCGGCCCAGCCTGCACCCGGTTTCACGCATGATAGAAACTCACGGAGACTCGGAAATAGATCATTTATTTTAACTCCTCACGATTGTCTCCTTTAGTTTTTTTTTTAAAATACAGGTTTCTGAGCGCATCTGGTCATCGTAGGTAGAACAGATCTTGCAAACCCTGATCTATTGTACTATGACACCCTTGTGTGTGTGTGTGTGTGTGTGTGTGTGTGTGTGTGTGTGTGTGTGTGTGTGTGTGTGTGTGTGTGTGTGTGTGTGTGTGTGTGTGTGTGTGTGTGTGTGTGTGTGTGTGTGTGGAGATGTTTGACTGTGGGGGCAGAGGACACCTGTCTGCACTTGCCTGGCAATTAATCAAACCCGCGTACCTTTTCCTTTTGTCACCACCACTCATTCAAAAAGAGTATGTTATTGTAGACGCTGTATTTGCACCTCAACATCACGGACAGCTCCCAACAAGGACATCTTTGTTCCGTCGCAACCCCCCTAATAATACTAATTCGTGCCCAATTGTTACTGATGCACAACTCCCCCTCCGCTGTCTGTGGTCTCCTGCAGACACAAAGACACTGTGAGGCTCCTGCGGAAGACCGGAGCCCACCTGTCCCGAGAGGAGCTGGCCGTCTCGGGCAGAGAGCTGTGCAGGTGAGACACCCACGGAGATGATATGGGGGACAAGCGTTGAAACAACCAACCCCACACTCGTTGTCACAGGTACGACCAGTCTCCCCAGTCTGACGCCGAGCGGCAGCAGGAATGCTCCCAGGCAGCATAACTGTGGCTGTCCTCATCTCCAGCATCTCTCTCTCCCTGGCCCCCATGCACGTAGAGCCTGGCTCCTCTGTATGGCCCCTCCGTATGGCCCCCACGCTCGGGTCGCTGAGCCTGTCGGCTCCGTCACGGTCCGGATGTTATCCTGCCGCGTTACAACATGTCCTGTAAAACCTGTTGGTTGAAGATCTGATACGGGGCCCGCAAAGTGTCCATTACGATTGATTATCGTGTCACCAATCATGAAGTGCATGCACTGCTTCCATTTCACTGTGGTTTAAAGAATAAAACAAATGCATTCCATTCGCTGATGCTTACTTGCTGGTTGATATGAGTGCAACGGTTTAAATATTCTGGTTGTTTAGTGGAACGGCGACTGTATGTCGAGGGCTACTTTGACCTCTGATACCTTGTGTGTTTTTAGCCTAGCGGCTGACGGAGACCTGGACGGTCTGCAGATCTGGCACCTAGCCGGGGCCGATCTGAACACCCCCGGGTACGACGGACAGACAGCCCATTCAGTGGTTAGTACTGGAGTCCTTATACATTTCCTTCTCCTCCCTTACTTTCCTAAAAACACCCCTCTTACGCACTTATTGTATGTTGTATGTCCTGGCACTTCAAAACAGTACGTAGCATCATGTAGCATCATCCTAGCTTATACGGGAATGGGTTACCTAACAATTGTTAGTGCTTGGCCCTTACTTTACAGACAGTGATATATATTGTTTCTCTTTCTTCTGATAAATGTTCTTATTGTAATGTTTCAACATGACAGTAGAGTGTTCCTCCTTCCAGGCCACGGGGGCTGGCAAGAAGGAGGCTGTGGCGCTTATTAATCTCCTCCTAAGTGGCAAGGATCAGGTGAGCCCTGATTTCAGGTTTAGCTACAACCTACAAAGTTTCTGTTGTTTCTTCCCCCCCACAATCCTGAGACACGACGCAAGTAACCCCACTGAACTTTAGTATGTTTCTCTGTCATCAACTCATGTCTGTCTTGTCTTGTCTCCAATTCCAGGACAAACTGGGTGAATTTAAGTGTGTTGAGTAGGATGATGATAATGATGGTGACGGGGGTGAGGTAAATGATATTCACTGTCTATGTATGTATAACCTGTGGGATTGTCCTGTATCTGGATTCTGACCTCCCTTGCACATTCATGTTCTTTGGAATCGTCAATTCAATTCAAAGGGCTTAACAGCCCAAATATTTATTCCTTTGACTTCCTTAAGGATTTGTGTTATTCTTCCTTTTTCCTCTCCTTCTGTGTGTGAATTGTTCAGTTCTCGTTAGTCTCTTTTGTGGGTATATCCCTACCCTTGTGATGTGTATGGAGGGCAAAGTTTGTCACTTTTGATGAATTGATGAATTTGAGGTCTTGGTTGACCCATTTTGTGAAGACAAAAAATAGCTCATAGTTAAAAGTTTAGAAGCATGATTATCATTTATCATAGGGACCATGTTGCTAA
Source organism: Micromesistius poutassou (assembly GCF_964030765.1). Classification (NCBI taxonomy): domain Eukaryota; kingdom Metazoa; phylum Chordata; class Actinopteri; order Gadiformes; family Gadidae; genus Micromesistius; species Micromesistius poutassou. The sequence continues at coordinate 9,948,943 of NC_140287.1, forward strand.
TCCTACCCCACCATACCTACTCCTGCGTGGGGCTGAATCTCCAGGAAATGCCTGCACGCCTCAAACCTGTGCAACCTGCTGTCCCTGAAAGCTGCGTCCCTCTGTGTGCACGTGTGCATGCAGTCAGAACAAAGCAGCCATAGTCCTCCGAACAGGCAGCCTCTGCTCCCCACCGTCCCCCTCCCCCTGCCCCCTCCCCCTGTCCCCCATACTAATCCCATCTCCTCTCTCCCCTCAGAATGGGTTCAAGCTCAGCGCCCCCCCGGAGGGATGCTAGTCCCGGGAGGGCTCCTACGCCAGCTCACCGTCCTTCCCAGAGTGGCACCATCGCCTCCCCTTCCACTGTTCCAGCGAGTCCTGCCGATTCACTGCTTCCTCGTTCCCTTTGTCACGCGCGGTTCTAGGAACTAAAGTCTCTGTACGCCGCCAAACACAAGCACATGTGAACCTTTATTTCTGGCTGCACTTTCCCCCAAGGTTATGTGTGTGTGTGTGTGTGTTATTTTTATGTTAATCTATTGTATGTTCTGGTAAATGTTGTTTTTCCACTTGTCTGTACCAGGCAATCAATGAATCTGCTGTCAATAGCTCAAAAAGATGTGTGACAAAGAGAAATGGATGAAATCTAAGCGCTTTGTCTGGGAATCTGTATCCTACCTGCTGTTTTAGGCATCTGCTGTCCGGAGAGCTTCCCATGTAGGGGTTCATGGAGTAATATCTGTTGGTATTTTGTGTTAACTTACTAGAATTGAATGAGATTGTAATTGAATTGAATATGAGAAAGTAATTATCCCTCTCTGACTGAGGATTTTTAGTTCAAACTAAGAACGAAAAGGGTATCAGCAGCTATGACCCTTACAGAATATGCATGCAACCGTCCACCTCACCTATGGTATTTTCTGTTTAGAAAATTAGTCTTTGTCTCCTCTGTCTCTCTCCCTCTCCCTCTCTCTCTGTCTCTATCTGGTCGATTAAACGGCTAAACTTGAGATTCTTGAACCATCTTTTCCGGCCTTCTGTCTGCTGTTGTCTCTGCTGCTGAACTAATTGTACACTGTGCTGGACTTCTGGTGCTTTTACTGAAGTTGAGTTGTTATATTTGCAGCTCATCATGACCTTTGTTTGCACCCAAAGCCGATGTTAAAGTTGTTGTTAAAGTAGTTGTAAATACTTGAATGTATTCTTCTAATGCAATCAACTGAGGTTTGTGTATTTTTATTAATTGCTGTCCAAAAATACACACTAAAAGTTATTCAGGGTTTTGGTAAAGGTTTTGTGTCACTGTCATATAAACTATGTTGAAATGCTGTTCCTGTTTGTTTCAAAATAAAATGTTTGAAAAACATTTAATAAATCCGTCCCATGATAAAAAAAATTAATCTCCTGAAATCAATAGTGAACTGTTATGTCCCAATCGAGCAGCTTTAATAAAGACAACCAACCCATGAAGGTTATAGTATATTTAGATATCTCTATCGGTACTAGATGAATCTCTATACACTTTAAAACGTATCAAGTCCCACTAAGGAAACGTGACTCAACCATCACAGGGAGTGACGCAGAGTCACTACTGTCTGGTAAAAGGAACGGGGAAGCCTCGTTACTTTTAATCTCAACAAGCTGCAAAGCACCATCTGACGAAAATCAGCCATAGATCAATTTTGCATGAACTCAAAAAGCTCAGATAAACTCGGATCGCGGTATTTGCCATCACGGGGTTGGGCGGCTTCAGAGCAGCTCTCCGGTGGAACCCAGCTCATCCGGTTCAACCTGCAAGGGCCTCATTCCTCTCTGAATGCAGGACTTGTATGAACCTACACTATATAAAGAGTCGCAAGACGTTAAAGTCACTCAGTCTAGACAAGGAAGGCATAAGGAAGGACCTCCGCCAGGTGAGTGCTTTTCCTCAGGTTTCAAACTCGTGGATTAAGGTCGTGACCTCTGTACTATAGATATATATTTGTGTGGGTGCCAGGGTTGTGTGGATCTGTTGTGTGCGTCTATTCATTTTGATGTTATTTGTATTTTTTGCCTGATTTTTTTTTTTTTATATGAATGTATTTCTGTATTTTTCTTTTTGATGAAAGGACTTTGAGAAGAGAGCTGCGAGTCTCACGCCACTAAGGACTGGAGTCTTGTTGATTAAGTGGTTCTTAACAGTTCAACAGTTCATTTCCAAAATTGTGAAATGTTTAGGACCACTTAACCAATCAGACAATTACTTCGAGTAATGGCTGCCAACATGTGGATTAGGAAACCCCCATCGTCACATGTCCGAGGCCTACGGACACGAAAGCCCTTTTCTCGTTTACATTGAATTGCATACACGACTTATCTTCTGGAGCAGGATGAAACACTGCTACTGAGTTTGTATTGGATTGTAAATTAATGGACCAACAATAAATCTACAAAGACTAATGCATGCGTCGTTTTTCTCATTTTGATTTAATGATTTTGCTTTCATCTGTGTCTGTCTCTCTCTGTTATTATGCCCCCTTGTGTCTTGTGGTTACAATAGGCCTAGGCCTACTTGAAGTTCTTTCGTTTTAAAGCCATTGTTCAAACTGTAGTTCAGCTGAATTTCCTCTCTTCTTTCCTCTCTGATCGTACTGTTGTTGCTGTTCATAATTCACTCACTAAACATTGGGATTGTTTACCAGCCTTGACAGAAAGACGTTTAGCCTAGATGTCCTAGGCCTGTATTGGTGGCTGAATATCCTACAGATTACCAGGGAATACATTCGCTTTGTTGTTGGCAGCATAAATCATTCATGGGATCACGGAGCATCAATTGTTCCCTAGGTCTGAACCCTCCGTTGCTTCCTTTCATCTCGGCACCCAGAACATTATCAATATGTGTTCGAGTGTCTCACGAACCGGCGTGGAGCTGCGGGTTAAGTGCTGCAACAGTTCCAGACGTGGACAGAATACCGGGCCGCGCTAATAAGACGCCCGGAGCCATTACTCCTCCACGGGCTTAAGGGTCAGCAGATGTACCGCTGCTGTCCCGTGGGAGTCGGTCCTTGGGATTTTATTAGCCGCAGGGGTGACCCGTATCTCCTCAAGAGGGGTCCTCCCAACTTATCACCGCAAATCCCTCCCTCCCGTAAAGTCGCCTCTGTGACGGCTTACAGTCGGGCCCTGTAGATACCAGGTCGTGGGTCCGAGATTGCGCTTGTTTAGATAAAGTAGGATGGTGGAACACGCACACGCACACACGCACACGCGCACAGACGCGCGCGCACACACACGGAAATAAAGGAAAATTATTTCTCTGTTAGGCTATAGGCCTAGTGTCATATAATCAAGACATCCGATGTCCATCTTGGTAGAAAGGGTTAGAAAGGGTTAGAAAGTTTATCGGCCAAACACCAAATGGAAGTGTAAGTAGTCCTACGGAAGGAATAACTTTTTGGTAACGTCTTGATTTAGCCTATACATTCAATTAGTCCCAGCTGTGCGGTAGGATTGTTTGATCAGATGGTTTATTGAAGACATGAGGAGGTTCAACTTCAATTAAATAGGCGTTTGACCTCAAGCTCTGCGCCTGTCCAGTGCCCCCCCCCCCCCCCCCACACCAGTCCATCGTCGCATTAATAGTTTATATAATGTTCTTATAGGATGTCGATAGGGATTTCACTGCGCATCTCGCCTTCTCTGCGCCCATCTTCATGGTGACTTGAGGGGGGGATGAGGAGGAGGAGGAGGAGAGGGGGGGGGGGCTCTCAGCAAATCGGATGCAAGTGCAGCAGATCATTGATGGACAGAGCGGATTGAGAGGTGGGACGCCTGGATGAGTGACTGAATGGGCTGCTAGAGAGCCGAGAAGGAGGAGGAGGAACAGAGGCTGGCTGCTGAGAGAGTGAGAGGCTCTGGTCCCGTTACGCACCGGGTTCCCGTGCCCATACCTCCTCATCCCGTTCCAACGTTAGGGGCTACCGTGTCTCAATGGATATAAATCATGATCATTTCGGGTGGCTTGTGTCGGATTTATCGCCTTTTTTGGACTAACCGGAACCTGGAAAAATTATTTTACGCACTGGCTGGCTGAACATGGTGGGCACTGAGCTGGGGGTCTGAGGTCCGTCCCCGGAGGTCCAGCTGGTCGTGTGTTTGCTCTTGTTGAAATAAAAACGAAATGAGACTCAATAATGGTCCGATGATGAATAAATGAAATAGGAGCCCAAGGCAGCGGAGTCTTTGGCGACACATTCACTCCACATGGCTTTACCAAACTCAGCGGGGTCTTCCGGAGCGGGGACACCCAACCCCAATCTCATAGACCTGGGGACTTTCTACGTGGACTCCGATATTATATTTGGATTTACAAGTCATTTACTAAGGAGAAAGGCGAGGGTAAGTGTGCTGCATGCGCTAAAGCAACCTAGGCTTACACGTGAATCACCAATAGAGAAAACTATAGGATGGGATATGAGGATGATTCGTCATGTGTGTCATGCATGCGGATAATTGACCTTTATTCAGGACCATGAACAGCGCACTTCTGTGCGTCTCTCCACCTCCCCACTCTTGTACCTTTTGGTTTCAGTTGTTAGCCGAATCATTCCGTGTGATTCCTCTCACATGTTGGATTCGTGAAAAAGAGAAAAGTATTTGTTGAATCAACTCAAACCAACATTGTGGCTCCTTTCGGTGAACGCCTGCAGAGTTTGGCCATATACTCATAATAGCAAAGTGTCCCACTTGACTTAAGAAAGGGCATTATATCAGAGATAAGAGATGCCCTCACACGTCTGATAAAGCTGGGATGGAAATGAGCTGAACCTTTTCCTTTCAATATATTAATATTCATTAGGAATGGATTTCAATGGTTTCATCATTTCAGTAATTATTCTAGGTAAATTACTCATACAAATGGATGACGCAATTCAACGCATGAAAGAAAATGCGATTATACTTTGAAAATGACTTGGAAATCGCTTTAAATCGCGACCAGTTGCGCTGCCAGGCGTAAAATTGTTCCGTGAAACAAAAGACTGGAGGCTAAATGGGTCATGTGAGGCTGGAAAAAAGAAACCGTACTCAGGGAGTACACGAAAGTACCAGTGGTAGCTTACATCATCCACATGAAATATTTAAAGTTTACCAAATAAATATTTAACATTATCTCCAACACCCCTTTTATGTCTGGTCTATCGCTCCCTTCTTTCCTTTCCTATACTAATATAAACCACTGGGTGGCGCCAGAGCTACAGGAACGAGTCTAAGCAGCCCGACATGTGCACTTGGAGGGAGAAGCAACAGTTGCTTTGTTCTCAGGGTTATTTCTAATCACTTGAGCAGCGACTAATATCAATGAAGTCATGAATCTACAGATTGTTCTTTCTGCTCTTCTCTTCATCTCTATCCTCCTCTCCTTCATTTCATCTCCTCTCCCCGTTTCCTCTCCTCGGCTCTCCTCTCCTACCCTCTACCCTCCTCGCCTCTCTTCTCCTACCCTTTCCTCTCCCCTCATCTCCCCCTCTCCCCACTCCTCTCCTCCCTCTCTCCTCTACTCTCCCCTCCTCCCTCTCCCCACTTCTCTCCTCCCTCTCCTCTTCTCCTCCCCTCTCTCCCTCTACTCTCCTTTCCTCCCTCCCACCCTCTCCTCCTTCTCACCCTCTGCTCTCCTCTCCTCCCTTCTCCCCTCCCCAGTTTCCTCTCCTCTCCTCTCCTCTCATCTGTTCCCCGTTCACCCTCTCCTCTCTTCTACTCCCCTCTCCCATCCTCTCCTCTTTCCTTGTGTTGCCTTCCGGAACAACAGCATATATGGAATACAACACAATAGGCTACAACACAATACAATACATTACAATGTAATCCAATACACGGCCATGTATGAGAATGAATAGACACACACGTCCACTCCCTGCTCGACAACCTCCATGTAGATTCCCTACCCTGGTCCCAAAGTTTCCCCACCCATTTAAGAGTACGCCGCCCTCCCCTCCTGTGCGCTGGTCTGCATTGGTGCGCCAGCTCCAACTTATGGGACTCAACCACTTCTTTATCACATGCTGGAACTGAACTAGTGGCTCCACACGCACAGATGAGTCGCCGCTTCCACGTTCGCGCGTACGAAATGAGATAAATATGCTCATTCCATGGGTCTACCTATCCATTTAAAAACATTTGGGACGGCCAGGATAGGCGCTCTTGTGGGACTACCTAGACCAGGTTTCGGAGAATGAAGTCATTTTTGCGCAATCCAACTCAGGATGGAAGGGAGAGGGACAATCGCGTTTTTAATGTAAGTTACGTTTTAATTTGCCACTTCTCAGAGTTAACTTACACTAACAGTGCCATAATTACACTGTAAGTAAACGCATGCTGGGGCTGTTGGATAGAAGAGTCCAGGTGCTAGCAAAACTGCAATCGCCAGAGCTGTTGCCGCGCATTGATGCGCTTTTTTTTTTTTTTTTTAAGTTAACATTGACTTTTGTTCTTCTGCTTTCAAGGCTGAGGGTTGTCCAGGCGGGGACTCGCCGACAGCCCTCGGCGTGACTCCCAGGAAAAGACTTCACTCAGCGGAGGACGCACGATGCAGCAGCCGGCCTGCCCCGGAGGGCGCCGGGTCGGTGCCCCTCTCTGAGTCCGAGACGGGGAGGAGGGGAGAGGAGAAGGGTAGAAGCCTACGATGCCAACAATGTCAAGTGAAAGTTGCAGAGCTGAAGAAGCAAGCACTCTCTTGGGCGGATCCTTGCTCACTGAAGGTTTGTGGGAAAAACAATCCTTAAGTTGGCTTTTGTTGTAAACGCGCTTGCTTTGTGCCAAAGAGTCTGTAGCTTTATATCCTTGTAAGTGTACATTGCCAAGAGTGCACTTGTTGACATGTGCACGACAGGCCTCCATGCCGTTTATAGAGCTAACCTCATTCTGAACAAGTAAACCCAAGATCATAATTTGAATCCCTCTCTCCTGCTGAATCCTCATAATAATAATAATGTCGCTGTTCAATGTCATGTAGGGCCTATTTTAAAAACAAGTCGGGAAAGTTTGTGCTCTGGGAATTACCCATTGTTTGGCTAAACAATTCTCCCTCTTTATTGTGCTGTTGGGAGAAAGGGTGGTGGGGCAGAGGGGGGTGTGGGGTGGTGGGGTTGTGGGGAGGTGGGGTTGTGGGTGGGGAGGGGGTAAGGAGGAAGTCTAGTCCCAGTTGACCTTCTCGCTCTCGCTCATTGAAAGTGTTCCTGCTGTACGACGCCGTGCCACCATTCCCACCACTGTTAAACATAGGCCCTCAGACAGAGGAGGTCGTGGTGGGGTGCTCCTAATGCAGGGGCTGCTGCTCCTTTATTATCCTGTGTTCTTTCCCCCGGGGGGAGGGGGGTGGGGTCTGAGCAGTGATTACATATCCTCGGTGTGGAAACACCTGATGTTCATGGACAGGGGAGCAGGGGTCTGCAGCACCCTCCACTCTGGTTGGAGGACCACACTCTGCATGTGTGGTCTGAATCCTGCAGGGATCATAATCAGAGGGTCTGGAGACCCATCTATGTGCACCACGGGGAGTGATAGGTGATCACTCCTATCCCCAGGTGATCACTTCTGTGATAACTCTTAAACAGCAGGTGATCACTCTTAAACAGCAGGTGATCACTCCTTTCAGCAGGTGATCACTCTTAATCAGCAGGTGATCACTCCTATCAGCAGGTGGTCACTCCTATCACCGGGTGATCACTCCTATCAATCACTCCTATCACTGTGTGATCACTCCTATCAATCACTCCTATCACCGGGTGATCACTCCCTCCTATCATCGGGTGATCACTCCTATCAATCAGTCCTATCACCGGGTGACCACTCCTATCACCAGGTGATCACTCCTATCAACCACTCCTATCACCAGGTGATCACGCCTATCAACCACTCCTATCACCAGGTGACCACTCCTATCACCAGGTGATCACTCCCCAGCCCATCTCCTGGACCACATTGAGCCCCCTGTTTCCTTTATCTTCTCCCCGATTGGCCGCTCAGCAGGCTGCTGCTGACCCCTCCTTTGTCCTGCCCGCTGCATCTCTAGCCCCCTCCCTCCCAGGTGGGCTGTGATGTTGAACCCCACACACCCAACGTCAACCACCAGCACCAACACAACCCCGTCCAACGCACCCTCCCACCCTCCCACTCACCCCCTTACCTCAGTCCTGTAGCTCTGGAGGACGGAGAGGGAGACCCCCCCCCCCCCCCTCTCTGCTCTGTGTCGCCCTTGTTAATGGCTTAATTGGGCCCTAATTTAGGTGGGTGGTAAACAGTGATGGTAGGTTGCTGTTATTGTACCAGAGTTGGGGGGGGGGGGGGGGGGGGGGTAGGAGAGGAAACAACATCATCTTGCTGGGGGCTGGCCGGTTGTGTATTAGCTGCTTCCCCTGCTGCCTAATGTCTGGTCCAGGTGGTTTCTGTGGGGGAATTCTTCAAGTGGTCTATGAGTTGAACCCTGGGACCCGGGATGGGGACCCGGTGCGGGTTCCAGGCAGGGGGGAGGTCCTGGCCCGCCATGGGAAAGAGCTGAGCTAGCAGAGGGGTTGTTTATGTCAGGTCTAACCCCCCACCCCAACGACACCCTCCCTCCCCCTCCATCTGTCTGCCCTTTGGTTTTTATGTTTTTTATGAAAAGGAAGTCTGCTCAGGCCTCAGACGCCCCCCTCCCCCCCTCCCCACCTCCCCTCCACCAGACGCATTGTTTGAATACAGTCGTAGCTATCCGACAGAATTCAAGGAAAAGTGTTTTTTCTTAATGCGTCTTTGATGCACGATGCAATTGGCAGATGCGATTCTTTCAGGAAAACACACACAGGTCGCTTTGGGACTGTTTGGTCTTCCGACGTCAGTTTATGGATATAAGGTCAAGAGCGGAAATTTAAAATAAAACTTGAATATAATATGTCTGACATGTCTTGTTTGACACTGGTCTATGATCTGGTGATAGACCTGTAAATGAGAGCGTCTGTGATCTGGTGGTAGACCTGGTTATGAGAGTGTCTGTGATCTGGTGATAGACCTGGTTATGAGAGTGTCTGTGATCTGGTGATAGACCTGGTTATGAGAGTTTCTGTGATCTGGTGATAGACCTGGTTATGAGAGTGTCTGTGATCTAGTGATAGACCTGGTTATGAGAGCAGTCGGTACATGAGGCAGAGCTCTGTGTCTCTCGGGTCAGTCATAGTTGTGGTTGGCAGCTTTCATTTGCACTTGTGATGAGCAGTTGTTTCACCCTTTGTTTGTGTGACTCTTTGGTTTATGTTTTACCACTTGTGTGCTCGAGAACATGTTAAACTGTAGTCACAAAAACACATTGGTTTGTCATATGGTAAGATGTTCGGCACAGCCATTCTAACCTTCAAACTATAATGACAAAAACCAGCAGACTAAACCTCCATGTGCCTTGTATCAGCTCCTCAGAAAACAGGGGCTTTTTACTCTCCACAAACCTGACAACTTAAACAAACAGCCCTTTCTCCTCAAAGGAAATAACAAGTAGTGGAGGAAGAAGTCCCCAGACTTCATTCTCCAGTCTAATCAAAGACTTTCAGACACTTTATGCATTTAATTCCCATAATTAGAGGCTACAGTAACAAGTGACTTCAATGGGCAACAGAGAGAGGGGGGGGGGAGACAGACAGAGTCATCATTCAGCAATTATGCACAGTCCTTAATGTGGCTGGACATGGTGGCTCACTGAGATAAGATACGAGGGGGAAAAGACGATCACTTAAAACGCTCACCATAGCTTCAAAGTGACCAATTACCTCTGTGCTGTAATCAGTAGCTGTCTGTCAACAGTCTGTTGCCTGATAAGAACAATCCACCTGGCAGAGATCCAGTCCTCAGCTTACTAAACACTATCTTCTCTCTCTCTCTCGCTGTCTCTCTCTATGTTCCTCTCTCTGTCTGTGTGTCTCTCTCTCTCTGTCTGTGTGTGTCTCTCTGTCTGTCTGTCTGTCTGTCTGTCTGTCTGTCTGTGCTTCTCTCTCACTCTCTCTCTGCCTCTCTCTCTCCCCCCCCTCTCTCTCTCTTTCTCTCTCTCTCTCTCTCTCTCTCTCTCTCTCTCTCTCACTGTGCCTCTCTCTCTCTCTCTCTCTCTCTCTCTCTCAATCTCTCTCTCTCTCTCTCTCTCTCTCTCTCTCTCTCTCTCTCTCTCTCTCTCTCTCTCTCTCTCTCTGTGTCGGTGCCTCTCTCTCTCCCCGTCTCTCCCTCCCTCCCTTCCCACCCTCCCTCGTGCCTCGAGCCAGAAGAGGTGTATTTAGTGGTGAGGTTCTGTTTAGTAGTGAGGTTGTGTGCTCTGTGAGGAGATGAACTGAGTGTAGTGACACCCGCGTGGGCCATGTCATTAAGAAGTTAAGAGTCTGTCACATGCAACAATAGGGTATTATGTTTGTATAGGCCGGCGTAGCCTGGAGACCTGGTGACCTGTGATGACTTTGTAATTCCTCACCCACGGCGATGCTGAGAGTCCCAGGCCTCCTCACTCACAGGTGAGACAGGGGCCTTTGTTACATGATATCCCCTTTGTAGAGGGAAGACTGAAGACAGATGAGAGAGAGGCTGAGAACTTTGGGAAAGAGGCAATATAACACACTTAACTTAATCACCCAGTGAGAAAACCCTCCTCCAGATCCACACATCTCCCCTGAACAATTCATTAAGCGGGAGCTGCTCTAAAACGGGAGCCCGTGTTTGTGTTCGCTGGGTACACAGCTCGAGGCCAATCGAGACGCACCAGACTCGTCTACCTAACAGCCATATCTGGAGAGGAGGATGGCGAGTTAACTGGATGGTTTTAATTATTTCAATACGTTTCCTCTGCTTGAGTTAGTGTGGGCCTGTTTGGCAGTGTGGCCCTGGGCTGCAGCACTGCACCCGACAGACAGGAGGATTACTTTAATACTTTAATGATTAATTGCAAAAAAAGGGCAGCACATTTCTAAAGATACCTCCTAGGGCCCCTTGTGGCCCCTCGGAACCTGAAGGGCCGTCACCGTACGGTGACAAAAGAGGGGAGGAAAGCATGCCAGGCTGTGAATGTGTTAATTAAGATGCCAATAAAGTTTTACTTTAGGCATAGGGGGGGGAGGGGGGGGGCATCCGAGCCATGCACATTTTCACTTCTTAGCGCACATTTAGATTAATAACCAACATTTGATCCGTGGCTTTTATACCAACCATTTGTGCATTGTATGGAGAACAGGATATGACACATTGCATTGTGTGAAATGACCCGTGCATTGATTTATCTCAACACGATATGCCTGTGTTTGTATCCACAACAATACTGGCAGGAATGTGTACGGTATACGTCTCTCCGTCGTAGTCCACCATTTTTATATGTCTTTCCTGTCGTGTCCCTGACCTTGGGGGGTTCAAGGTGTCCACCTATAGATTTATGTCTAAATGTTCCAGTGAAGGACTGGTTGGGGCTGACTCCAGCAGCACGGCCAAGGACGCTGAACCAGCAAGACCACTGCAATGTGGGCTGTGCAAGAGTAGCGTTTGATGAGGGAGAGGGAGAGGAAGAGAGAGAGAGAGAGAGCGCTTCTTACAAGACTTATATGTGTAAAATATGAGCATGTGTTGAATAACAATGGACATGTGTGTGTGTGTTTGTCTCGCTGTGCACATATCTGTTTAGGTTTATGTATGCATGCGTTTGTGTGTGTGTCTGTGTGTGCATGCGTATGTGTGTGCTTGCGTCTGTGTGTGGTGGAGGGGGTCTCATACCTTACCTTTGTTGAGTGACCCCAGACGAGGCTGTCAGTGTTGCGGGGCTCTGCAGTGGGCTTGGGTTTCATTAGGGGGGCTGCCCTGGGCTGGAACAGGTGCACCGGACCAGGGGCCGTTCAGGGGCCGGGCAGAGAGAGGACAGGGGGGCCGCAGACAGGGTGCCACCGGGAGGTGATGGCGGAATGGGGTTGGGTGGTGTAATAGAAACAGAATGAGTTTCTCCCCCAGTCATGAAACAAGAGCCGAGTTAAGAAAAGAGGGGGCGACCGTTTCATTAAGTACACCTCTAAGCATCTGAGCCCCCGGAGCTGGTGAGGAGTGCGTTTGTGTGTGTGCGTGTGTGTGTGTGTGTGTATGTGTGTGTGTGTGTGTGTGTGTGTGTGTGTGTGTGTGTGTGTGTGTGTGTGTGTGTGAAATCTAGGGAGTCAAAGTGAGTGCAGACAGAAGAAGAAAATGATATGTAGAGGAAAAAAAGGGAGAGAGAGAGTAAGGGAGAGAGAGACGGAGAGAAAGGGAGAGAGGCTCTCTGATGTGGGCTGGAACGTCCCTTCCGCCTCGTTCCTCCATGCAGTGTGTGGTTGGTGCTTTATGGCAGCTGGCTTGTATTAAACTGCACGCAATAATCTGGTGTCAAGCAGCGGCAGAGACAGCGGGCATCAATCACAGCACCTCCCTGCTTCACTGTATCCGTGTGCGTGCATGCGTGTGTGTGTGCATCTGTGTGTGTGTGTGTGTGTGTGTGTGTGTGTGTGTGTGTGCATGTGTGTGTATATATGTGTGTGGGTGTGTGTGTATATCTGTGTGTGGGTCTGTGTGTGTGTGTGTGTGTGTGTGTGGGTCTGTGTGTGTGTGTGTGTGTGTGTGTGTGTGTGTGTGTGTGTGTGTGTGTGAGTGTGTGCATCGGCTTGTGTGTTTCACCAGTAGGCAGCTATGCCTTTAGTGTGCGTTCTCAGTGTTCTCTTCATCTGTGGAGGATGAGGCAAAGCTGAATGTTGAAACTCCCTGCGGCAAGACAAGGTCCTTCATTATTTCCACCATTTAAATATATAGAATATCTGCCAGGGATTCCCTTGTAACATTTAATATATGAAATATATTTTCACCGTTCTCATTCACCGCTGCACCACCATACCCCTGTTTCCTCCGGGCACAAAACACTGGATGAAGGATGCGGTATTCCGACATGAAATGCAGCTTTAACCAATTTCCATCCCAGCATTCACACAAGGAAAAACCACCTGTCACATAACACAGTACAACCGGGAGATGTGATTGGAGAAAGGAGATAAGGACTGAGAGGCTGATTGGTCAGCGTTGTTCAGAGAGGTAAGAGGTCATCAGCTGTACTCAGAGTGGTTTGAGAGAGACGCAGAGGAATGCTACACCTGGAATAGACTTTGTTGGTTTCAGTGGGCATCTGGCTGCTCGTTTAGAACACACACACATGCACATATACAGGCACACACACACACACACACGATTAGACACACACACACACACACACACACACGCACACACACAGATGAAAGTGTTGGGCGCAGGCCATCTGGGTGTAGCTGTTGCCGCGTGTCAGCGGCGGCGGAGACGAGAAGGTTCCAGATGTTCCCTCTCTGTAGCGTCGCATTGTGACAGAGCTGTTTAGAGCGGCTGTGAGGGGACGCCTCCACTCGTCCTCTCCGTGTGTTCATCAGGCCGCCGGGGGAAGGGCCTTGCTCCTGCCCCGGTTCTGCTCTCATGGCCGTGGGTCAGAAAGCAAGTGGATGGAGTTGTGATTGTTGAGCTGGAGAATAACTCCATTAGTGCTTTGTGACGTTTGATTTTGCCGTATTTGTGTGTGTGTGTGTGTGAGGAGTTACTCGTGTGTGTGTGTTTGTGTGTGTGTGTGTTTGTAGGTACTCGTGTGTGTGTGTGTGTGTGTGTGTGTGTGTGGTACTCCTGTTTGTGTGTGACTGTGTGTTTGTGTGTGTGTGTGTGTGTGTGTGTGTGTGTGTGTGGTACTTGTGTGTTAGTGTGTGTGTGTGTGTGTGTGTGTGTGTGTGTGTGTGTGGTGGTACTCGTGTTTGTGTGTGACTGTGTGTTTGTATGTGTGTGAGGAGCTGCTCATGTTTGTGTGTGTGTGTGTGGTGGTACTCGTATGTGTTTGTGTGTGTGTGTGTGTGTGTGTGTGTGTGTGTGTGGTACTCGTGTGTTTGTGTGTGTGTGTGTGTGTGTGTGTGTGTCTGTGAGGAGGTACTCATGTGAATGGGCCTGCTCCTGTTTGGTGAAGGATGGTGTATTACAATGAGCCAGACTGAAGGGGAAACAAAGGCTGCGCGGTCCAGCCTGACAGGCCAATATGTTAGAGCAGGTCTGCACAGCAACACACACTAATGTCATTGAGCAAGAACATGAATTCAACAACAATTGTTGCCGGTGGGAATTAATCACAGCTTGACTTGTTATTTTTGCACCGACCCCTAAGTGTGTGTGTCTGTGTGGGTATTTCTATGTTTGTGTCTGTGTGTGTGGATGTGGGTGTGTGGGTATTTCTGTGTTTGTGTTGGTGTGTTCGTGTGTGTGTGTGTTGGTATTTCTGTGTTTGTGTGGGTGTGTGTTGTCTGTGTGGGGATTTCTGTGTTTCTGTGGGTGTGGGTGTGTGAGTTGGGCTTTCTGTGTATGTTGTATTTATGTATGGGTATGTGTGATTGCATAATATTATGTTTTCTTTTGCCATTGATTTTAGGAACTTTAGCAAATTGTACAGTATAATATTAGTGGTAAAGTAATTGTGGATTTTTCGCTTAGTGGAGGATTTGTTCCAATGTGTGTGGATGCATACATACAATTCAATTCTCTTTTCAATTGTTTGCATGTGGGGTTTGTGTTTGCAAGCATGAGTTAGTTCCATGTCAAGAAATGTCTGTGTGTATTTGTGTGTGTGTGTGTGTGTGTGTCTGTGTGTGTGTTTGCGTGCATTGGTGCATGTGTGTACTATCCCCATGTGAAAAACATCTCCCTGCTTTGCTTTTTATGTCATGACAAACGGAGATGTACACAATCCAGACAGCCTACACTCCATCACCGCCGCTGATTCAGAGACTTGGCCACGCATAAAGTTGTTGAAATAAATTTCCAAGACGGCGCGGGGAGCGGAGGTCTGAGTCGGAGGTAATCTCCTGCTGGCTTCATAAAGCATCGCCAATTGACAGCAGGCCTTGTAGCTGCAGACAAATCGCCGGCTTAAAGCCATGAGCTGAAAGGGAGAATGCCAATGCCTGGTCTCCTTGCCAAGACGGATCAGCAGCCGTTGGTACGCTGCAGACGGGCGGGGCGGGGCGGGCGGGGCTCCCCTCTCACAGCCTGCAGTCCATCACAGCGCTACGCTCGGCTTAGCCGGACTTGACGTGCCATTGTTTGCCTTCACCCCTTCGCCAAAGCCAGGCAGATGTTTACGGAACCCCTCTCCGTAGCGGAGCTTACCTGCTGGCCTTTGTTAGTCAGTAATTGACCTGTTTGGATTGGATGGCTCTCTGAACATGTTGGGTGGTGGAGGAGCAGTTTGGGGATTGGAAAGATGTCTGCTGCTCTCCAAATGTCAACAAATGTCATACTTTTTTTTTTTTACCCCATTAGAACTCTGCAGTAGCCAATCATAGAAGATTGTACGATTCCCGCGATGCTGTGGAGCATTCACCCTCCTAGATTGCAGAGAAGTCACTGAACTAATTGGACAGACTATATGCTGTACTGTAGTACTGCAACTTATACAAAAGCCTGTCCGGTTTAATGTCCATGTACATTATGTATATTTTACAATACACTATGTATCCCCTCACATATTGAACATGTGTGCCGTGGAGGTATCGGGAAGTCCATATTTATGAGGTATTACTTTGTACACATACAGTAAAAGCTGTTTTTCCTTTCTCATCTTTAATCACCGCAGATTCCGAGGGGGTCTCAGTGTCTCCTCTCTACTGCCGCGTCGCCTGCCTGCGTCTTTGTTCGGTTAATTGAGAGTGTGCTCTGAGAACGTTGATGAGATTCTCATCTGCCTTCTTGCTATACTGCTGACAACATCGTTTTATTATTCCATGGAAAGTGGAAGGTCCCCTCACAAAGGGAGCTATCTGTCATTATCTCCAGAATTGACGGGTTTGTCTGTTGTCCAATTAGGACTCTAAATCACACATGTCAGATCAATGTCTACACCCAGTTAGTCGTGAAGCCAGTAAGACCAGTCTAGCCTTTTTAAGAAGGACCGAGTGGGGAGTGAGCAGAGACCCTTCAGGGTGTGTTTCCATTTCAATAAGTGCTGTGACTTTGCGTTTGCTTGGCAGCAGCAGCTTCAAAGGAGAGAGCAGAGTATAGCGTTCTACACAATAGCAGTTCACTTGACTGCTTCCTCTGGAAAGAATTGTTGCAACATTTGTAAATTACTGGGAGAAGAGAGGTCAGGAAGTGGTCAATGTTCTTTTAAAGAGATTTACATGAGGCACAACCAGGATGCTGTGAGTTGTGAATAGTTAATCCATCTACACTCTTTCCCAGGGAACTCTGAACACTTTTTTTGTAACTGCTACACTGTGGCTTCAGTGTATTCTTGTTTGTTAGATTAGCTCTTTAGATCCATAAACCTGACAGGGAAAGGTGACGCAACGACGCAACAGACAGATTCTTGGTTACTGCGTCGGGTCGACAATGTCAAGTATTCACTCGGGGCTCTGTTCTTCCTCATTTTTAAGAATGCTCTTTGTAACTGCTCTGACGAGAGAACAGTAGAAGCAGCAGAGGAAAGATCCAAGCTCGTAAATTCTCAGGCGATGATGGGAACACATCTTGAACCAAGATGAATGGATTCAAAGTGAGGCCAGGATTATACATCAAAGCCCGCGTCACGCTCGGCTGCAGCGGCGGCGTTGGCCGTGCCAGCAGCACTTTGTTGGGCAATGATGAATCCTCAGGAAAACATCAAAAAATAATCCCACTGCAGGACAATAGATGTGTTTGATAAGGATTCCTGATCTGTATGCCAAAACCGGGAGTCCCACCAGAATGGTGAGAATACCTTTCAGAGGAGACTCTTGTGTTCTCCTACCTTGCCCTGCTCTCGTCTTCCAGCTCCGTGCGCCTGCTATAATCCGACTCCTGCTGCCCTAAAACCCAACCTCCATTTTATGTCTCTTTCTGGCTGAGGAGCTCCGAGTGGCCCCTCTTTTATGCCCTGGCTGTGTCCCGGGTGCTTAACTACACTCTGTGCTGTTTACGATTCTCCAGCTGCTGCCCTGCCGACTGTATCAATTCAGCGGGGATAGTAAAAGCCGGCTCTAGCCCCTCTTCCAGGTTACACACCTATCAACTTCACCGTGATGCTGACCCCCCCCAACCAGCACATTACTGACTCCCGTGACGACTGCTCGTATATGTGTCTCCCTGAGTGTGTCAGGGTGAGTGATTCAGTGTGCTGGGTGACTCTTCAGTAAGCTCAAATGCTGTGTGTATTTGCTTGAGCCGTGTGTGAATGTGTGTGTGCGTATTAATGTTCACAGTTTCTTGTAAAAGTGTGTGCGCATGCGTGTGTGTGTGTGTGTGTGTGTGTCTGTGGAGTCTGAGCCCAGTAGGTGTTGATTGGCTTCATCACGGCCAGCAGTTTCTCCCTCCTCCCTCGGGTTATGTCCTCTCTGCCTCCCTCCGCTCTGATTGGCCCTCCTCTCTGGGCTAACGGGGTCTCCTTAACGCAGGGTGTAGGTCGCCGTCTGGTGTCATTCCTTCACCGGGGCTTTCCGGGCCTTGCGGCTTGCTAATTGGCTGTTGGGTGTTGTTCTGTAACGATGTAGCGTTAGCGCGCTGTGTTTTGACGTTGCCGCCGTGATACCCGAGCAGGGTTTCTGTCATCGCCGCGGGTCGGTGTGGCATGGCGGAGTTTCTCGTGCTCCCCCCGCGAGTATTCGAGACGCCGCGTCTACGTGGGCCGCTGTTGTTTACTGCTCTAATTTTATGCATCAAACAAAACATAGCTGGGATGCCTCCGAGCAAGTCTGCGCGACGTGGAGATCCCTCCCCCCCAGCCTCCCCTGCTCCCAATGCCCACTGAGGAGGAGGAGGAGGAGGAGGAGGAACAGGGCCCTTTGGAATCACACCTGTGCTTGTGGCCTTGGAGAAATTCCTGCATGACCTCACACACACACACACACACACACACACGAGTACACACACGTACGAGTACACACACGTGCACGCATACACACGCACGTACTGT